>NC_092600.1:21399166-21722500 GCF_047663525.1 Anas platyrhynchos
GCCGCACAACCGTATCTTGCGATCATTTTAGTCGAGCCGCCCAAGGCGGGACCCGGACCCCGGCGCGGCTAGAACACACGTCGCGCAGGACCGGAGCCTAGGGGCTCGGGAAGCCGGACCCACGCAGCCCGTAGAGGGACACACGTTTCCTGCGATCGAAATAGCGGAGCCGACAGAGGTTCGACCGGGTCCTAGTGCGGCTAGCACACACATCGCTCGGGACCGGAGCGTGGCTGTTCGGGAAGGACGGCCGCCGCTCCGGGCAGGACAGAAGCTTTCGTCTCGGGGACAACCAGCCCCCGAGCCAGAGGATGACAGCCTCTTGTTTCACGACACGGCTGCTACGCATGCAGCTCGTGGCCGGAGCACTGTGTCGTGGCATCTCCTTCCCCGATTCGCCCAAGACAGAACCCGGACCACAGTGCGGCTAGCACACACGTCGCCCAGGATAGGAGCGTGGTTGTTCGGGACGGACGGCTGCCGCTCCGGGACGGATAGTTGCCGAGAGAACGGAACACAGCCTCCTTCTTCGCATCAAGGCTGGCACCCACACCGCTTGTGGTCGGTTACCCGTGTCTTGCGATCACTTTCGTCGAGCCGCCCAAGGCGGGACCCGGACCCCGGTGCGGCTAGCACACACGTCGCCCAGGATAGGAGCGTGGTTGTTCGGGACGGACGGCTGCCGCTCCGTAGAGGACAGAACCCCTTGTCCCCGCGACTGCCAGCCCACGAGTCGGCGGAGGACAGCCACACGCTTCGCGGCAAGGCTGGCAGGCACACCGCTTGTGGCCGCACAACCGTATCTTGCGATCATTTTAGTCGAGCCGCCCAAGGCGTCCCGCCCAAGGGACGCATGCAGCTCGTGGCCGGACTACTGTGTCGTGGGATCTCCTTCCCCGATTCGCCCAAGACAGAACCCGGACCCCAGTGCGGCTAGCACACACGTCGCCCAGGATAGGAGCGTAGTTGTTCGGGACGGAAGGCTGCCGCTCCGGGACGGATAGTTGCCGAGAGAACGGAACACAACCTCCTTCTTCGCGGCAAGGCTGGCACCCACACCGCTTGTGGCCGGTTACCCGTGTCTTGCGATCACTTTCGTCGAGCCGCCCAAGGCGGGACCCGGACCCCGGCGCGGCTAGAACACACGTCGCGCAGGACCGGAGCCTAAGGGTTCGGGAAGCCGGACCCACGCAGCCCGTAGAGGGACACACGTTTCCTGCGATCGAAATAGCGGAGCCGACAGAGGTTCGACCGGGTCCTAGTGCAGCTAGCGCACACTTCGCCCAGGACCGGAGCGTGGCTGTTCGGGAAGGACGGCCGCCGCTCCGGACAGGACAGAAGCTTTCCTCTCGGGGACAACCAGCCCCCGAGCCAGAGGATGACAGCCTCTTGTTTCACGACACGGCTGCTACGCATGCAGCTCGTGGCCGGACCACTGTGTCGTGGGACCTCCTTCCCCGAGCCGCTCAAGACAGAACCCGGACCTCAGTGCGGCTAGCACACACGTCGCCCAGGATAGGAGCGTGGTTGTTCGGGACGGACGGCTGCCGCTCCGTAGAGGACAGAACCCCTTGTCCCCGCGACTGCCAGCCCACGAGTCGGCGGAGGACAGCCACACGCTTCGCGGCAAGGCTGGCAGGCACACCGCTTGTGGCCGCACAACCGTATCTTGCGATCATTTTAGTCGAGCCGCCCAAGGCGGGACCCGGACCCCGGCGCGGCTAGAACACACGTCGCGCAGGACCGGAGCCTAGGGGCTCGGGAAGCCGGACCCACGCAGCCCGGAGAGGGACACACGTTTCCTGCGATCGAAATAGCGGAGCCGACAGAGGTTCGACCGGGTCCTAGTGCGGCTAGCACACACATCGCTCGGGACCGGAGCGTGGCTGTTCGGGAAGGACGGCCGCCGCTCCGGGCAGGACAGAAGCTTTCGTCTCGGGGACAACCAGCCCCCGAGCCAGAGGATGACAGCCTCTTGTTTCACGACACGGCTGCTACGCATGCAGCTCGTGGCCGGAGCACTGTGTCGTGGCATCTCCTTCCCCGATTCGCCCAAGACAGAACCCGGACCACAGTGCGGCTAGCACACACGTCGCCCAGGATAGGAGCGTGGTTGTTCGGGACGGACGGCTGCCGCTCCGGGACGGATAGTTGCCGAGAGAACGGAACACAGCCTCCTTCTTCGCATCAAGGCTGGCACCCACACCGCTTGTGGTCGGTTACCCGTGTCTTGCGATCACTTTCGTCGAGCCGCCCAAGGCGGGACCCGGACCCCGGTGCGGCTAGCACACACGTCGCCCAGGATAGGAGCGTGGTTGTTCGGGACGGAGGGCTGCCGCTCCGTAGAGGACAGAACCCCTTGTCCCCGCGACTGCCAGCCCACGAGTCGGCGGAGGACAGCCACACGCTTCGCGGCAAGGCTGGCAGGCACACCGCTTGTGGCCGCACAACCGTATCTTGCGATCATTTTAGTCGAGCCGCCCAAGGCGTCCCGCCCAAGGGACGCATGCAGCTCGTGGCCGGACTACTGTGTCGTGGGATCTCCTTCCCCGATTCGCCCAAGACAGAACCCGGACCCCAGTGCGGCTAGCACACACGTCGCCCAGGATAGGAGCGTAGTTGTTCGGGACGGAAGGCTGCCGCTCCGGGACGGATAGTTGCCGAGAGAACGGAACACAACCTCCTTCTTCGCGGCAAGGCTGGCACCCACACCGCTTGTGGCCGGTTACCCGTGTCTTGCGATCACTTTCGTCGAGCCGCCCAAGGCGGGACCCGGACCCCGGCGCGGCTAGAACACACGTCGCGCAGGACCGGAGCCTAAGGGTTCGGGAAGCCGGACCCACGCAGCCCGTAGAGGGACACACGTTTCCTGCGATCGAAATAGCGGAGCCGACAGAGGTTCGACCGGGTCCTAGTGCAGCTAGCGCACACTTCGCCCAGGACCGGAGCGTGGCTGTTCGGGAAGGACGGCCGCCGCTCCGGACAGGACAGAAGCTTTCCTCTCGGGGACAACCAGCCCCCGAGCCAGAGGATGACAGCCTCTTGTTTCACGACACGGCTGCTACGCATGCAGCTCGTGGCCGGACCACTGTGTCGTGGGACCTCCTTCCCCGAGCCGCTCAAGACAGAACCCGGACCTCAGTGCGGCTAGCACACACGTCGCCCAGGATAGGAGCGTGGTTGTTCGGGACGGACGGCTGCCGCTCCGTAGAGGACAGAACCCCTTGTCCCCGCGACTGCCAGCCCACGAGTCGGCGGAGGACAGCCACACGCTTCGCGGCAAGGCTGGCTGGCACACCGCTTGTGGCCGCACAACCGTATCTTGCGATCATTTTAGTCGAGCCGCCCAAGGCGGGACCCGGACCCCGGCGCGGCTAGAACACACGTCGCGCAGGACCGGAGCCTAGGGGCTCGGGAAGCCGGACCCACGCAGCCCGTAGAGGGACACACGTTTCCTGCGATCGAAATAGCGGAGCCGACAGAGGTTCGACCGGGTCCTAGTGCGGCTAGCACACACATCGCCCGGGACCGGAGCGTGGCTGTTCGGGAAGGACGGCCGCCGCTCCGGGCAGGACAGAAGCTTTCGTCTCGGGGACAACCAGCCCCCGAGCCAGAGGATGACAGCCTCTTGTTTCACGACACGGCTGCTACGCATGCAGCTCGTGGCCGGAGCACTGTGTCGTGGCATCTCCTTCCCCGATTCGCCCAAGACAGAACCCGGACCCCAGTGCGGCTAGCACACACGTCGCCCAGGATAGGAGCGTGGTTGTTCGGGACGGACGGCTGCCGCTCCGGGACGGATAGTTGCCGAGAGAACGGAACACAGCCTCCTTCTTCGCGTCAAGGCTGGCACCCACACCGCTTGTGGTCGGTTAGCCGTGTCTTGCGATCACTTTCGTCGAGCCGCCCAAGGCGGGACCCGGACCCCGGTGCGGCTAGCACACACGTCGCCCAGGATAGGAGCGTGGTTGTTCGGGACGGACGGCTGCCGCTCCGTAGAGGACAGAACCCCATGTCCCCGCGACTGCCAGCCCACGAGCCGGCGGAGGACAGCCACACGCTTCGCGGCAAGGCTGGCACCCACACCGCTTGTGGCCGGTTACCCGTGTCTTGCGATCACTTTCGTCGAGCCGCCCAAGGCGGGACCCGGACCCCGGCGCGGCTAGAACACACGTCGCGCAGGACCGGAGCCTAAGGGTTCGGGAAGCCGGACCCACGCAGCCCGTAGAGGGATACACGTTTCCTGCGATCGAAATAGCGGAGCCGACAGAGGTTCGACCGGGTCCTAGTGCGGATAGCACACACATCGCCCGGGACCGGAGCGTGGCTGGTCGGGAAGGACGGCCGCCGCTCCGGACAGGACAGAAGCTTTCCTCTCGGGGACAACCAGCCCCCGAGCCAGAGGATGACAGCCTCTTGTTTCACGACACGGCTGCTACGCATGCAGCTCGTGGCCGGACCACTGTGTCGTGGGATCTCCTTCCCCGAGCCGCTCAAGATAGAACCCGGAACCTAGTGCGGCTAGCACACAAGTCGCCCAGGACGAAGCCCAGAGTCCATATCCGGACGCCTGTCGCTCTGGACTGTCTGAATTCCCGGTCCCCGGCACTGTGTAACTCCGAGCCGCTGAACGACAGCCTCCACTTCTCGACACGGCTGGCAGCCACAGCGCTTGTGGCCGGACAACCGTGTCTTGCGATCACTTTCGTCGAACCGCCGAAGGCGGGACCCGGACCCCGGCGCGGCTAGAACACACGTCGCTCAGGACCGGAGCCTAAGTGTTCGGGAAGCCGGACCCACGCAGCCCGTAGAGGGACACACGTTTCCTGCGATCGAAATAGCAGAGCCGACAGAGGTTCGACCGGGTCCTAGTGCAGCTAGCGCACACTTCGCCCAGGACCGGAGCGTGGCTGTTCGGGAAGGACGGCCGCCGCTCCGGAGAGGACAGAACCCCTTGTCCCCGCGACTGCCAGCCCACGAGTCGGCGGAGGACAGCCACACGCTTCGCGGCAAGGCTGGCTGGCACACCGCTTGTGGCCGCACAACCGTATCTTGCGATCATTTTAGTCGAGCCGCCCAAGGCGGGACCCGGACCCCGGCGCGGCTAGAACACACGTCGCGCAGGACCGGAGCCTAGGGGCTCGGGAAGCCGGACCCACGCAGCCCGGAGAGGGACACACGTTTCCTGCGATCGAAATAGCAGAGCCGACAGAGGTTCGACCGGGTCCTAGTGCAGCTAGCGCACACTTCGCCCAGGACCGGAGCGTGGCTGTTCGGGAAGGACGGCCGCCGCTCCGGGCAGGACAGAAGCTTTCGTCTCGGGGACAACCAGCCCCCGAGCCAGAGGATGACAGCCTCTTGTTTCACGACACGGCTGCTACGCATGCAGCTCGTGGCCGGAGCACTGTGTCGTGGCATCTCCTTCCCCGATTCGCCCAAGACAGAACCCGGACCACAGTGCGGCTAGCACACACGACGCCCAGGATAGGAGCGTGGTTGTTCGGGACGGACGGCTGCCGCTCCGGGACGGATAGTTGCCGAGAGAACGGAACACAGCCTCCTTCTTCGCGTCAAGGCTGGCACCCACACCGCTTGTGGTCGGTTAGCCGTGTCTTGCGATCACTTTCGTCGAGCCGCCCAAGGCGGGACCCGGACCCCGGTGCGGCTAGCACACACGTCGCCCAGGATAGGAGCGTGGTTGTTCGGGACGGACGGCTGCCGCTCCGTAGAGGACAGAACCCCTTGTCCCCGCGACTGCCAGCCCACGAGTCGGCGGAGGACAGCCACACGCTTCGCGGCAAGGCTGGCAGGCACACCGCTAGTGGCCGCACAACCGTATCTTGCGATCATTTCAGTCGAGCCGCCCAAGGCGTCCCGCCCAAGGGACGCATGCAGCTCGTGGCCGGACTACTGTGTCGTGGGATCTCCTTCCCCGATTCGCCCAAGACAGAACCCGGACCCCAGTGCGGCTAGCACACACGTCGCCCAGGATAGGAGCGTAGTTGTTCGGGACGGACGGCTGCCGCTCCGGGACGGATAGTTGCCGAGAGAACGGAACACAACCTCCTTCTTCGCGTCAAGGCTGGCACCCACACCGCTTGTGGCCGGTTACCCGTGTCTTGCGATCACTTTCGTCGAGCCGCCCAAGGCGGGACCCGGACCCCGGCGCGGCTAGAACACACGTCGCGCAGGACCGGAGCCTAAGGGTTCGGGAAGCCGGACCCACGCAGCCCGTAGAGGGACACACGTTTCCTGCGATCGAAATAGCGGAGCCGACAGAGGTTCGACCGGGTCCTAGTGCGGCTAGCACACACATCGCCCGGGACCGAAGCCCAGGGTCCACATCCGTCCGCCTGCCGCTCTGGAATGTCTGAATCCCCGGTCCCAGGGACGGCGTAACTCCTAGCCGGTGAACGAAAGCCTGACGCTTCGCGGTAAGTCTGGCTATCATACCACTCGTGGCCGGACAACCGTGTCTTGGGATCGCTGTCCCCAGTCCGCCCGAGACGGGACCCGGACCCCGGTGCGCCTAGCACACACGTCGCGCAGGACCGGAGCCTAGGGGCTCGGGAAGCCGGACCCACGCAGCCTGTAGAGGGACACACGTTTCCTGCGATCGAAATAGCGGAGCCGACAGAGGTTCGACCGGGTCCTAGTGCGGCTAGCACACACATCGCCCGGGACCGGAGCGTGGCTGTTCGGGAAGGACGGCCGCCGCTCCGGACAGGACAGAAGCTTTCCTCTCGGGGACAACCAGCCCCCGAGCCAGAGGATGACAGCCTCTTGTTTCACGACACGGCTGCTACGCATGCAGCTCGTGGCCGGAGCACTGTGTCGTGGCATCTCCTTCCCCGATTCGCCCAAGACAGAACCCGGACCACAGTGCGGCTAGCACACACGTCGCCCAGGATAGGAGCGTGGTTGTTCGGGACGGACGGCTGCCGCTAAGGGAAGGATAGTTGCCGAGAGAACGGAACACAGCCTCCTTCTTCGCGTCAAGGCTGGCACCCACACCGCTTGTGGTCGGTTAGCCGTGTCTTGCGATCACTTTCGTCGAGCCGCCCAAGGCGGGACCCGGACCCCGGTGCGGCTAGCACACACGTCGCCCAGGATAGGAGCGTGGTTGTTCGGGACGGACGGCTGCCGCTCCGGGACGGATAGTTGCCGAGAGAACGGAACACAGCTTCCTGCTTCGCGGCAACGCTGGCAGCCACACCGCTTGTGGCCGCACAACCGTGTCTTGCGATCACTTTCGTCGAGCCGCCCAAGGCGGGACCCGGACCCCTGTGCGGCTAGCACACACGTCGCACACGACCGAAGCCCAGGGTCCACATCCGTCCGCCTGCCGCTCTGGAATGTCTGAATCCCCGGTCCCAGGGACGGCGTAACTCCTAGCCGGTGAACGAAAGCCTGACGCTTAACGGCAAGTCTGGCTATCATGCCGCTCGTGGCCGGACAACCGTGTCTTGGGATCGTTGTCCCCAGTCCGCCCGAGACGGGACCCGGACCCCGGTGCGCCTAGCACACACGTCGCGCAGGACCGGAGCCTAGGGGTTCGGGAAGCCGGACCCACGCAGCCCGGAGAGGGACACACGTTTCCTGCGATCGAAATAGCGGAGCCGACAGAGGTTCGACCGGGTCCTAGTGCATCTAGCACACACTTCGCCCAGGACCGGAGCGTGGCTGTTCGGGAAGGACGGCCGCCGCTCCGGACAGGACAGAAGCTTTCGTGTCGGGGACAGCCAGCCCCCGAGCCAGAGGATGACAGACTCTTGTTTCACGACACGGCTGCTACGCATGCAGCTCGTGGCCGGACCACTGTGTCGTGGGATCTCCTTCCCCTAGCCGCTCAAGACAGAACCCGGACCTCAGTGCGGCTAGCACACACGTCGCCCAGGATAGGAGCGTGGTTGTTCGGGACGGACGGCTGCCGCTCCGTAGAGGACAGAACCCCTTGTCCCCGCGACTGCCAGCCCACGAGTCGGCGGAGGACAGCCACACGCTTCGCGGCAAGGCTGGCAGGCACACCGCTTGTGGCGGGTCACCCGTATCTTGCGATCATTTTAGTCGAGCCGCCCAAGGCGGGACCCGGACCCCGGCGCGGCTAGAAAACACGTCGCGCAGGACCGGAGCCTAGGGGCTCGGGAAGCCGGACGCACGCAGCCCGTAGAGGGACACACGTTTCCTGCGATCGAAATAGCGGAGCCGACAGAGGTTCGACCGGGTCCTAGTGCGGATAGCACACACATCGCCCGGGACCGGAGCGTGGCTGTTCGGGAAGGACGGCCGCCGCTCCGGACAGGACAGAAGCTTTCCTCTCGGGGACAGCCAGCCCCCGAGCCAGAGGATGACAGCCTCTTGTTTCACGACACGGCTGCTACGCATGCAGCTCGTGGCCGGAGCACTGTGTCGTGGGATCTCCTTCCCCGAGCCGCTCAAGACAGAACCCGGACCTCAGTGCGGCTAGCACACACGTCGCCCAGGATAGGAGCGTGGTTGTTCGGGACGGACGGCTGCCGCTCCGTAGAGGACAGAACCCCATGTCCCCGCGACTGCCAGCCCACGAGCCGGCGGAGGACAGCCACACGCTTCGCGGCAAGGCTGGCACCCACACCGCTTGTGGCCGGTTACCCGTGTCTTGCGATCACTTTCGTCGAGCCGCCCAAGGCGGGACCCGGACCCCGGCGCGGCTAGAACACACGTCGCGCAGGACCGGAGCCTAAGGGTTCGGGAAGCCGGACCCACGCAGCCCGTAGAGGGATACACGTTTCCTGCGATCGAAATAGCGGAGCCGACAGAGGTTCGACCGGGTCCTAGTGCGGATAGCACACACATCGCCCGGGACCGGAGCGTGGCTGTTCGGGAAGGACGGCCGCCGCTCCGGGCAGGACAGAAGCTTTCGTCTCGGGGACAACCAGCCCCCGAGCCAGAGGATGACAGCCTCTTGTTTCACGACACGGCTGCTACGCATGCAGCTCGTGGCCGGAGCACTGTGTCGTGGGATCTCCTTCCCCGATTCGCCCAAGACAGAACCCGGACCACAGTGCGGCTAGCACACACGTCGCCCAGGATAGGAGCGTGGTTGTTCGGGACGGACGGCTGCCGCTCCGGGACGGATAGTTGCCGAGAGAACGGAACACAGCCTCCTTCTTCGCGTCAAGGCTGGCACCCACACCGCTTGTGGTCGGTTAGCCGTGTCTTGCGATCACTTTCGTCGAGCCGCCCAAGGCGGGACCCGGACCCCGGTGCGGCTAGCACACACGTCGCCCAGGATAGGAGCGTGGTTGTTCGGGACGGACGGCTGCCGCTCCGTAGAGGACAGAACCCCTTGTCCCCGCGACTGCCAGCCCACGAGTCGGCGGAGGACAGCCACACGCTTCGCGGCAAGGCTGGCAGGCACACCGCTAGTGGCCGCACAACCGTATCTTGCGATCATTTCAGTCGAGCCGCCCAAGGCGTCCCGCCCAAGGGACGCATGCAGCTCGTGGCCGGACTACTGTGTCGTGGGATCTCCTTCCCCGATTCGCCCAAGACAGAACCCGGACCCCAGTGCGGCTAGCACACACGTCGCCCAGGATAGGAGCGTAGTTGTTCGGGACGGACGGCTGCCGCTCCGGGACGGATAGTTGCCGAGAGAACGGAACACAACCTCCTTCTTCGCGTCAAGGCTGGCACCCACACCGCTTGTGGCCGGTTACCCGTGTCTTGCGATCACTTTCGTCGAGCCGCCCAAGGCGGGACCCGGACCCCGGCGCGGCTAGAACACACGTCGCGCAGGACCGGAGCCTAAGGGTTCGGGAAGCCGGACCCACGCAGCCCGTAGAGGGACACACGTTTCCTGCGATCGAAATAGCGGAGCCGACAGAGGTTCGACCGGGTCCTAGTGCGGCTAGCACACACATCGCCCGGGACCGAAGCCCAGGGTCCACATCCGTCCGCCTGCCGCTCTGGAATGTCTGAATCCCCGGTCCCAGGGACGGCGTAACTCCTAGCCGGTGAACGAAAGCCTGACGCTTCGCGGTAAGTCTGGCTATCATACCACTCGTGGCCGGACAACCGTGTCTTGGGATCGCTGTCCCCAGTCCGCCCGAGACGGGACCCGGACCCCGGTGCGCCTAGCACACACGTCGCGCAGGACCGGAGCCTAGGGGCTCGGGAAGCCGGACCCACGCAGCCTGTAGAGGGACACACGTTTCCTGCGATCGAAATAGCGGAGCCGACAGAGGTTCGACCGGGTCCTAGTGCGGCTAGCACACACATCGCCCGGGACCGGAGCGTGGCTGTTCGGGAAGGACGGCCGCCGCTCCGGACAGGACAGAAGCTTTCCTCTCGGGGACAACCAGCCCCCGAGCCAGAGGATGACAGCCTCTTGTTTCACGACACGGCTGCTACGCATGCAGCTCGTGGCCGGAGCACTGTGTCGTGGCATCTCCTTCCCCGATTCGCCCAAGACAGAACCCGGACCACAGTGCGGCTAGCACACACGTCGCCCAGGATAGGAGCGTGGTTGTTCGGGACGGACGGCTGCCGCTAAGGGAAGGATAGTTGCCGAGAGAACGGAACACAGCCTCCTTCTTCGCGTCAAGGCTGGCACCCACACCGCTTGTGGTCGGTTAGCCGTGTCTTGCGATCACTTTCGTCGAGCCGCCCAAGGCGGGACCCGGACCCCGGTGCGGCTAGCACACACGTCGCCCAGGATAGGAGCGTGGTTGTTCGGGACGGACGGCTGCCGCTCCGGGACGGATAGTTGCCGAGAGAACGGAACACAGCTTCCTGCTTCGCGGCAACGCTGGCAGCCACACCGCTTGTGGCCGCACAACCGTGTCTTGCGATCACTTTCGTCGAGCCGCCCAAGGCGGGACCCGGACCCCTGTGCGGCTAGCACACACGTCGCACACGACCGAAGCCCAGGGTCCACATCCGTCCGCCTGCCGCTCTGGAATGTCTGAATCCCCGGTCCCAGGGACGGCGTAACTCCTAGCCGGTGAACGAAAGCCTGACGCTTAACGGCAAGTCTGGCTATCATGCCGCTCGTGGCCGGACAACCGTGTCTTGGGATCGTTGTCCCCAGTCCGCCCGAGACGGGACCCGGACCCCGGTGCGCCTAGCACACACGTCGCGCAGGACCGGAGCCTAGGGGTTCGGGAAGCCGGACCCACGCAGCCCGGAGAGGGACACACGTTTCCTGCGATCGAAATAGCGGAGCCGACAGAGGTTCGACCGGGTCCTAGTGCATCTAGCACACACTTCGCCCAGGACCGGAGCGTGGCTGTTCGGGAAGGACGGCCGCCGCTCCGGACAGGACAGAAGCTTTCGTGTCGGGGACAGCCAGCCCCCGAGCCAGAGGATGACAGACTCTTGTTTCACGACACGGCTGCTACGCATGCAGCTCGTGGCCGGACCACTGTGTCGTGGGATCTCCTTCCCCTAGCCGCTCAAGACAGAACCCGGACCTCAGTGCGGCTAGCACACACGTCGCCCAGGATAGGAGCGTGGTTGTTCGGGACGGACGGCTGCCGCTCCGTAGAGGACAGAACCCCATGTCCCCGCGACTGCCAGCCCACGAGCCGGCGGAGGACAGCCACACGCTTCGCGGCAAGGCTGGCACCCACACCGCTTGTGGCCGGTTACCCGTATCTTGCGATCACTTTCGTCGAGCCGCCCAAGGCGGGACCCGGACCCCGGCGCGGCTAGAACACACGTCGCGCAGGACCGGAGACTAGGGGCTCGGGAAGCCGGACGCACACAGCCCGGAGAGGGACACACGTTTCCTGCGATCGAAATAGCGGAGCCGACAGAGGTTCGACCGGGTCCTAGTGCGGATAGCACACACATCGCCCGGGACCGGAGCGTGGCTGTTCGGGAAGGACGGCCGCCGCTCCGGGCAGGACAGAAGCTTTCGTCTCGGGGACAACCAGCCCCCGAGCCAGAGGATGACAGCCTCTTGTTTCACGACACGGCTGCTACGCATGCAGCTCGTGGCCGGAGCACTGTGTCGTGGGATCTCCTTCCCCGATTCGCCCAAGACAGAACCCGGACCACAGTGCGGCTAGCACACACGTCGCCCAGGATAGGAGCGTGGTTGTTCGGGACGGACGGCTGCCGCTCCGGGACGGATAGTTGCCGAGAGAACGGAACATAGCCTCCTTCTTCGCGTCAAGGCTGGCACCCACACCGCTTGTGGTCGGTTAGCCGTGTCTTGCGATCACTTTCGTCGAGCCGCCCAAGGCGGGACCCGGACCCCGGTGCGGCTAGCACACACGTCGCCCAGGATAGGAGCGTGGTTGTTCGGGACGGACGGCTGCCGCTCCGTAGAGGACAGAACCCCATGTCCCCGCGACTGCCAGCCCACGAGCCGGCGGAGGACAGACACACGCTTCGCGGCAAGGCTGGCACCCACACCGCTTGTGGCCGGTTACCCGTGTCTTGCGATCACTTTCGTCGAGCCGCCCAAGGCGGGACCCGGACCCCGGCGCGGCTAGAACACACGTCGCGCAGGACCGGAGCCTAAGGGTTCGGGAAGCCGGACCCACGCAGCCCGTAGAGGGATACACGTTTCCTGCGATCGAAATAGCGGAGCCGACAGAGGTTCGACCGGGTCCTAGTGCGGATAGCACACACATCGCCCGGGACCGGAGCGTGGCTGTTCGGGAAGGACGGCCGCCGCTCCGGACAGGACAGAAGCTTTCCTCTCGGGGACAACCAGCCCCCGAGCCAGAGGATGACAGCCTCTTGTTTCACGACACGGCTGCTACGCATGCAGCTCGTGGCCGGACCACTGTGTCGTGGGATCTCCTTCCCCGAGCCGCTCAAGACAGAACCCGGAACCTAGTGCGGCTAGCACACAAGTCGCCCAGGATAGGAGCGTGGTTGTTCGGGACGGACGGCTGCCGCTCCGGGACGGATAGTTGCCGAGAGAACGGAACACTGCCTCCTTCTTCGCGGCAAGGCTGGCACCCACACCGCTTGTGGTCGGTTACCCGTGTCTTGCGATCACTTTCGTCGAGCCGCCCAAGGCGGGACCCGGACCCCGGCGCGGCTAGAACACACGTCGCTCAGGACCGGAGCCTAAGGGTTCGGGAAGCCGGACCCACGCAGCCCGTAGAGGGACACACGTTTCCTGCGATCGAAATAGCAGAGCCGACAGAGGTTCGACCGGGTCCTAGTGCAGCTAGCGCACACTTCGCCCAGGACCGGAGCGTGGCTGTTCGGGAAGGACGGCCGCCGCTCCGGACAGGACAGAAGCTTTCCTCTCGGGGACAACCAGCCCCCGAGCCAGAGGATGACAGCCTCTTGTTTCACGACACGGCTGCTACGCATGCAGCTCGTGGCCGGACCACTGTGTCGTGGGATCTCCTTCCCCGAGCCGCTCAAGACAGAACCCGGACCTCAGTGCGGCTAGCACACACGTCGCCCAGGATAGGAGCGTGGTTGTTCGGGACGGACGGCTGCCGCTCCGTAGAGGACAGAACCCCTTGTCCCCGCGACTGCCAGCCCACGAGTCGGCGGAGGACAGCCACACGCTTCGCGGCAAGGCTGGCAGGCACACCGCTTGTGGCGGGTCACCCGTATCTTGCGATCATTTTAGTCGAGCCGCCCAAGGCGGGACCCGGACCCCGGCGCGGCTAGAAAACACGTCGCGCAGGACCGGAGCCTAGGGGCTCGGGAAGCCGGACGCACGCAGCCCGTAGAGGGACACACGTTTCCTGCGATCGAAATAGCGGAGCCGACAGAGGTTCGACCGGGTCCTAGTGCGGCTAGCACACACATCGCCCGGGACCGGAGCGTGGCTGTTCGGGAAGGACGGCCGCCGCTCCGGACAGGACAGAAGCTTTCCTCTCGGGGACAGCCAGCCCCCGAGCCAGAGGATGACAGCCTCTTGTTTCACGACACGGCTGCTACGCATGCAGCTCGTGGCCGGAGCACTGTGTCGTGGGATCTCCTTCCCCGAGCCGCTCAAGACAGAACCCGGACCTCAGTGCGGCTAGCACACACGTCGCCCAGGATAGGAGCGTGGTTGTTCGGGACGGACGGCTGCCGCTCCGTAGAGGACAGAACCCCATGTCCCCGCGACTGCCAGCCCACGAGCCGGCGGAGGACAGCCACACGCTTCGCGGCAAGGCTGGCACCCACACCGCTTGTGGCCGGTTACCCGTGTCTTGCGATCACTTTCGTCGAGCCGCCCAAGGCGGGACCCGGACCCCGGCGCGGCTAGAACACACGTCGCGCAGGACCGGAGCCTAAGGGTTCGGGAAGCCGGACCCACGCAGCCCGTAGAGGGATACACGTTTCCTGCGATCGAAATAGCGGAGCCGACAGAGGTTCGACCGGGTCCTAGTGCGGATAGCACACACATCGCCCGGGACCGGAGCGTGGCTGTTCGGGAAGGACGGCCGCCGCTCCGGACAGGACAGAAGCTTTCCTCTCGGGGACAACCAGCCCCCGAGCCAGAGGATGACAGCCTCTTGTTTCACGACACGGCTGCTACGCATGCAGCTCGTGGCCGGACCACTGTGTCGTGGGATCTCCTTCCCCGAGCCGCTCAAGACAGAACCCGGAACCTAGTGCGGCTAGCACACAAGTCGCCCAGGACCGAAGCCCAGGGTCCATATCCGGACGCCTGTCGCTCTGGACTGTCTGAATTCCCGGTCCCCGGCACTGTGTAACTCCGAGCCGCTGAACGACAGCCTCCACTTCTCGACACGGCTGGCAGCCACAGCGCTTGTGGCCGGACAACCGTGTCTTGCGATCACTTTCGTCGAACCGCCCAAGGCGGGACCCGGACCCCGGCGCGGCTAGAACACACGTCGCGCAGGACCGGAGCCTAGGGGTTCGGGAAGCCGGACCCACGCAGCCCGTAGAGGGATACACGTTTCCTGCGATCGAAATAGCGGAGCCGACAGAGGTTCGACCGGGTCCTAGTGCGGCTAGCACACACTTCGCCCAGGACCGGAGCGTGGCTGTTCGGGAAGGACGGCCGCCGCTCCGGACAGGACAGAAGCTTTCCTCTCGGGGACAACCAGCCCCCGAGCCAGAGGATGACAGCCTCTTGTTTCACGACACGGCTGCTACGCATGCAGCTCGTGGCCGGAGCACTGTGTCGTGGGATCTCCTTCCCCGATTCGCCCAAGACAGAACCCGGACCCCAGTGCGGCTAGCACACAAGTCGCCCAGGATAGGAGCGTGGTTGTTCGGGACGGACGGCTGCCGCTCCGGGACGGATAGTTGCCGAGAGAACGGAACACTGCCTCCTTCTTCGCGGCAAGGCTGGCACCCACACCGCTTGTGGCCGGTTACCCGTGTCTTGCGATCACTTTCGTCGAGCCGCCCAAGGCGGGACCCGGACCCCGGCGCGGCTAGAACACACGTCGCTCAGGACCGGAGCCTAAGGGTTCGGGAAGCCGGACCCACGCAGCCCGTAGAGGGACACACGTTTCCTGCGATCGAAATAGCAGAGCCGACAGAGGTTCGACCGGGTCCTAGTGCAGCTAGCGCACACTTCGCCCAGGACCGGAGCGTGGCTGTTCGGGAAGGACGGCCGCCGCTCCGGACAGGACAGAAGCTTTCCTCTCGGGGACAACCAGCCCCCGAGCCAGAGGATGACAGCCTCTTGTTTCACGACACGGCTGCTACGCATGCAGCTCGTGGCCGGACCACTGTGTCGTGGGATCTCCTTCCCCGAGCCGCTCAAGACAGAACCCGGACCTCAGTGCGGCTAGCACACACGTCGCCCAGGATAGGAGCGTGGTTGTTCGGGACGGACTGCTGCCGCTCCGTAGAGGACAGAACCCCATGTCCCCGCGACTGCCAGCCCACGAGCCGGCGGAGGACAGCCACACGCTTCGCGGCAAGGCTGGCACCCACACCGCTTGTGGTCGGTTAGCCGTGTCTTGCGATCACTTTCGTCGAGCCGCCCAAGGCGGGACCCGGACCCCGGCGCGGCTAGAACACACGTCGCGCAGGACCGGAGCCTAAGGGTTCGGGAAGCCGGACCCACGCAGCCCGTAGAGGGATACACGTTTCCTGCGATCGAAATAGCGGAGCCGACAGAGGTTCGACCGGGTCCTAGTGCGGATAGCACACACATCGCCCGGGACCGGAGCGTGGCTGTTCGGGAAGGACGGCCGCCGCTCCGGACAGGACAGAAGCTTTCCTCTCGGGGACAACCAGCCCCCGAGCCAGAGGATGACAGCCTCTTGTTTCACGACACGGCTGCTACGCATGCAGCTCGTGGCCGGACCACTGTGTCGTGGGATCTCCTTCCCCGAGCCGCTCAAGACAGAACCCGGAACCTAGTGCGGCTAGCACACAAGTCGCCCAGGATAGGAGCGTGGTTGTTCGGGACGGACGGCTGCCGCTCCGGGACGGATAGTTGCCGAGAGAACGGAACACTGCCTCCTTCTTCGCGGCAAGGCTGGCACCCACACCGCTTGTGGCCGGTTACCCGTGTCTTGCGATCACTTTCGTCGAGCCGCCCAAGGCGGGACCCGGACCCCGGCGCGGCTAGAACACACGTCGCTCAGGACCGGAGCCTAAGGGTTCGGGAAGCCGGACCCACGCAGCCCGTAGAGGGACACACGTTTCCTGCGATCGAAATAGCAGAGCCGACAGAGGTTCGACCGGGTCCTAGTGCAGCTAGCGCACACTTCGCCCAGGACCGGAGCGTGGCTGTTCGGGAAGGACGGCCGCCGCTCCGGACAGGACAGAAGCTTTCCTCTCGGGGACAACCAGCCCCCGAGCCAGAGGATGACAGCCTCTTGTTTCACGACACGGCTGCTACGCATGCAGCTCGTGGCCGGACCACTGTGTCGTGGGATCTCCTTCCCCGAGCCGCTCAAGACAGAACCCGGACCTCAGTGCGGCTAGCACACACGTCGCCCAGGATAGGAGCGTGGTTGTTCGGGACGGACGGCTGCCGCTCCGTAGAGGACAGAACCCCTTGTCCCCGCGACTGCCAGCCCACGAGTCGGCGGAGGACAGCCACACGCTTCGCGGCAAGGCTGGCAGGCACACCGCTTGTGGCGGGTCACCCGTATCTTGCGATCATTTTAGTCGAGCCGCCCAAGGCGGGACCCGGACCCCGGCGCGGCTAGAAAACACGTCGCGCAGGACCGGAGCCTAGGGGCTCGGGAAGCCGGACGCACGCAGCCCGTAGAGGGACACACGTTTCCTGCGATCGAAATAGCGGAGCCGACAGAGGTTCGACCGGGTCCTAGTGCGGCTAGCACACACATCGCCCGGGACCGGAGCGTGGCTGTTCGGGAAGGACGGCCGCCGCTCCGGACAGGACAGAAGCTTTCCTCTCGGGGACAGCCAGCCCCCGAGCCAGAGGATGACAGCCTCTTGTTTCACGACACGGCTGCTACGCATGCAGCTCGTGGCCGGAGCACTGTGTCGTGGGATCTCCTTCCCCGAGCCGCTCAAGACAGAACCCGGACCTCAGTGCGGCTAGCACACACGTCGCCCAGGATAGGAGCGTGGTTGTTCGGGACGGACGGCTGCCGCTCCGTAGAGGACAGAACCCCATGTCCCCGCGACTGCCAGCCCACGAGCCGGCGGAGGACAGCCACACGCTTCGCGGCAAGGCTGGCACCCACACCGCTTGTGGCCGGTTACCCGTGTCTTGCGATCACTTTCGTCGAGCCGCCCAAGGCGGGACCCGGACCCCGGCGCGGCTAGAACACACGTCGCGCAGGACCGGAGCCTAAGGGTTCGGGAAGCCGGACCCACGCAGCCCGTAGAGGGATACACGTTTCCTGCGATCGAAATAGCGGAGCCGACAGAGGTTCGACCGGGTCCTAGTGCGGATAGCACACACATCGCCCGGGACCGGAGCGTGGCTGTTCGGGAAGGACGGCCGCCGCTCCGGACAGGACAGAAGCTTTCCTCTCGGGGACAACCAGCCCCCGAGCCAGAGGATGACAGCCTCTTGTTTCACGACACGGCTGCTACGCATGCAGCTCGTGGCCGGACCACTGTGTCGTGGGATCTCCTTCCCCGAGCCGCTCAAGACAGAACCCGGAACCTAGTGCGGCTAGCACACAAGTCGCCCAGGACCGAAGCCCAGGGTCCATATCCGGACGCCTGTCGCTCTGGACTGTCTGAATTCCCGGTCCCCGGCACTGTGTAACTCCGAGCCGCTGAACGACAGCCTCCACTTCTCGACACGGCTGGCAGCCACAGCGCTTGTGGCCGGACAACCGTGTCTTGCGATCACTTTCGTCGAACCGCCCAAGGCGGGACCCGGACCCCGGCGCGGCTAGAACACACGTCGCGCAGGACCGGAGCCTAGGGGTTCGGGAAGCCGGACCCACGCAGCCCGGAGAGGGACACACGTTTCCTGCGATCGAAATAGCGGAGCCGACAGAGGTTCGACCGGGTCCTAGTGCGGCTAGCACACACTTCGCCCAGGACCGGAGCGTGGCTGTTCGGGAAGGACGGCCGCCGCTCCGGACAGGACAGAAGCTTTCCTCTCGGGGACAACCAGCCCCCGAGCCAGAGGATGACAGCCTCTTGTTTCACGACACGGCTGCTACGCATGCAGCTCGTGGCCGGACCACTGTGTCGTGGGATCTCCTTCCCCGATTCGCCCAAGACAGAACCCGGACCCCAGTGCGGCTAGCACACAAGTCGCCCAGGATAGGAGCGTGGTTGTTCGGGACGGACGGCTGCCGCTCCGGGACGGATAGTTGCCGAGAGAACGGAACACTGCCTCCTTCTTCGCGGCAAGGCTGGCACCCACACCGCTTGTGGCCGGTTACCCGTGTCTTGCGATCACTTTCGTCGAGCCGCCCAAGGCGGGACCCGGACCCCGGCGCGGCTAGAACACACGTCGCTCAGGACCGGAGCCTAAGGGTTCGGGAAGCCGGACCCACGCAGCCCGGAGAGGGACACACGTTTCCTGCGATCGAAATAGCAGAGCCGACAGAGGTTCGACCGGGTCCTAGTGCAGCTAGCGCACACTTCGCCCAGGACCGGAGCGTGGCTGTTCGGGAAGGACGGCCGCCGCTCCGGACAGGACAGAAGCTTTCCTCTCGGGGACAACCAGCCCCCGAGCCAGAGGATGACAGCCTCTTGTTTCACGACACGGCTGCTACGCATGCAGCTCGTGGCCGGACCACTGTGTCGTGGGATCTCCTTCCCCGAGCCGCTCAAGACAGAACCCGGACCTCAGTGCGGCTAGCACACACGTCGCCCAGGATAGGAGCGTGGTTGTTCGGGACGGACGGCTGCCGCTCCGTAGAGGACAGAACCCCATGTCCCCGCGACTGCCAGCCCACGAGCCGGCGGAGGACAGCCACACGCTTCGCGGCAAGGCTGGCACCCACACCGCTTGTGGCCGGTTACCCGTGTCTTGCGATCACTTTCGTCGAGCCGCCCAAGGCGGGACCCGGACCCCGGCGCGGCTAGAACACACGTCGCGCAGGACCGGAGCCTAAGGGTTCGGGAAGCCGGACCCACGCAGCCCGTAGAGGGATACACGTTTCCTGCGATCGAAATAGCGGAGCCGACAGAGGTTCGACCGGGTCCTAGTGCGGATAGCACACACATCGCCCGGGACCGGAGCGTGGCTGTTCGGGAAGGACGGCCGCCGCTCCGGACAGGACAGAAGCTTTCCTCTCGGGGACAACCAGCCCCCGAGCCAGAGGATGACAGCCTCTTGTTTCACGACACGGCTGCTACGCATGCAGCTCGTGGCCGGACCACTGTGTCGTGGGATCTCCTTCCCCGAGCCGCTCAAGACAGAACCCGGAACCTAGTGCGGCTAGCACACAAGTCGCCCAGGACCGAAGCCCAGGGTCCATATCCGGACGCCTGTCGCTCTGGACTGTCTGAATTCCCGGTCCCCGGCACTGTGTAACTCCGAGCCGCTGAACGACAGCCTCCACTTCTCGACACGGCTGGCAGCCACAGCGCTTGTGGCCGGACAACCGTGTCTTGCGATCACTTTCGTCGAACCGCCCAAGGCGGGACCCGGACCCCGGCGCGGCTAGAACACACGTCGCGCAGGACCGGAGCCTAGGGGTTCGGGAAGCCGGACCCACGCAGCCCGGAGAGGGACACACGTTTCCTGCGATCGAAATAGCGGAGCCGACAGAGGTTCGACCGGGTCCTAGTGCGGCTAGCACACACTTCGCCCAGGACCGGAGCGTGGCTGTTCGGGAAGGACGGCCGCCGCTCCGGACAGGACAGAAGCTTTCCTCTCGGGGACAACCAGCCCCCGAGCCAGAGGATGACAGCCTCTTGTTTCACGACACGCCTACTACGCATGCAGCTCGTGGCCGGACCACTGTGTCGTGGGATCTCCTTCCCCGATTCGCCCAAGACAGAACCCGGACCACAGTGCGGCTAGCACACACGTCGCCCAGGATAGGAGCGTGGTTGTTCGGGACGGACGGCTGCCGCTCCGGGACGGATAGTTGCCGAGAGAACGGAACACAGCCTCCTTCTTCGCGTCAAGGCTGGCACCCACACCGCTTGTGGTCGGTTAGCCGTGTCTTGCGATCACTTTCGTCGAGCCGCCCAAGGCGGGACCCGGACCCCGGTGCGGCTAGCACACACGTCGCCCAGGATAGGAGCGTGGTTGTTCGGGACGGACGGCTGCCGCTCCGTAGAGGACAGAACCCCATGTCCCCGCGACTGCCAGCCCACGAGCCGGCGGAGGACAGCCACACGCTTCGCGGCAAGGCTGGCACCCACACCGCTTGTGGCCGGTTACCCGTGTCTTGCGATCACTTTCGTCGAGCCGCCCAAGGCGGGACCCGGACCCCGGCGCGGCTAGAACACACGTCGCGCAGGACCGGAGCCTAAGGGTTCGGGAAGCCGGACCCACGCAGCCCGTAGAGGGATACACGTTTCCTGCGATCGAAATAGCGGAGCCGACAGAGGTTCGACCGGGTCCTAGTGCGGATAGCACACACATCGCCCGGGACCGGAGCGTGGCTGTTCGGGAAGGACGGCCGCCGCTCCGGACAGGACAGAAGCTTTCCTCTCGGGGACAACCAGCCCCCGAGCCAGAGGATGACAGCCTCTTGTTTCACGACACGGCTGCTACGCATGCAGCTCGTGGCCGGACCACTGTGTCGTGGGATCTCCTTCCCCGAGCCGCTCAAGACAGAACCCGGAACCTAGTGCGGCTAGCACACAAGTCGCCCAGGACCGAAGCCCAGGGTCCATATCCGGACGCCTGTCGCTCTGGACTGTCTGAATTCCCGGTCCCCGGCACTGTGTAACTCCGAGCCGCTGAACGACAGCCTCCACTTCTCGACACGGCTGGCAGCCACAGCGCTTGTGGCCGGACAACCGTGTCTTGCGATCACTTTCGTCGAACCGCCCAAGGCGGGACCCGGACCCCGGCGCGGCTAGAACACACGTCGCGCAGGACCGGAGCCTAGGGGTTCGGGAAGCCGGACCCACGCAGCCCGGAGAGGGACACACGTTTCCTGCGATCGAAATAGCGGAGCCGACAGAGGTTCGACCGGGTCCTAGTGCGGCTAGCACACACTTCGCCCAGGACCGGAGCGTGGCTGTTCGGGAAGGACGGCCGCCGCTCCGGACAGGACAGAAGCTTTCCTCTCGGGGACAACCAGCCCCCGAGCCAGAGGATGACAGCCTCTTGTTTCACGACACGGCTGCTACGCATGCAGCTCGTGGCCGGACCACTGTGTCGTGGGATCTCCTTCCCCGATTCGCCCAAGACAGAACCCGGACCCCAGTGCGGCTAGCACACAAGTCGCCCAGGATAGGAGCGTGGTTGTTCGGGACGGACGGCTGCCGCTCCGGGACGGATAGTTGCCGAGAGAACGGAACACTGCCTCCTTCTTCGCGGCAAGGCTGGCACCCACACCGCTTGTGGCCGGTTACCCGTGTCTTGCGATCACTTTCGTCGAGCCGCCCAAGGCGGGACCCGGACCCCGGCGCGGCTAGAACACACGTCGCTCAGGACCGGAGCCTAAGGGTTCGGGAAGCCGGACCCACGCAGCCCGTAGAGGGACACACGTTTCCTGCGATCGAAATAGCAGAGCCGACAGAGGTTCGACCGGGTCCTAGTGCAGCTAGCGCACACTTCGCCCAGGACCGGAGCGTGGCTGTTCGGGAAGGACGGCCGCCGCTCCGGACAGGACAGAAGCTTTCCTCTCGGGGACAACCAGCCCCCGAGCCAGAGGATGACAGCCTCTTGTTTCACGATACGGCTGCTACGCATGCAGCTCGTGGCCGGACCACTGTGTCGTGGGATCTCCTTCCCCGAGCCGCTCAAGACAGAACCCGGACCTCAGTGCGGCTAGCACACACGTCGCCCAGGATAGGAGCGTGGTTGTTCGGGACGGACTGCTGCCGCTCCGTAGAGGACAGAACCCCATGTCCCCGCGACTGCCAGCCCACGAGCCGGCGGAGGACAGCCACACGCTTCGCGGCAAGGCTGGCACCCACACCGCTTGTGGCCGGTTACCCGTGTCTTGCGATCACTTTCGTCGAGCCGCCCAAGGCGGGACCCGGACCCCGGCGCGGCTAGAACACACGTCGCGCAGGACCGGAGCCTAAGGGTTCGGGAAGCCGGACCCACGCAGCCCGTAGAGGGATACACGTTTCCTGCGATCGAAATAGCGGAGCCGACAGAGGTTCGACCGGGTCCTAGTGCGGATAGCACACACATCGCCCGGGACCGGAGCGTGGCTGTTCGGGAAGGACGGCCGCCGCTCCGGACAGGACAGAAGCTTTCGTCTCGGGGACAACCAGCCCCCGAGCCAGAGGATGACAGCCTCTTGTTTCACGACACGGCTGCTACGCATGCAGCTCGTGGCCGGACCACTGTGTCGTGGGATCTCCTTCCCCGAGCCGCTCAAGACAGAACCCGGAACCTAGTGCGGCTAGCACACAAGTCGCCCAGGACCGAAGCCCAGGGTCCATATCCGGACGCCTGTCGCTCTGGACTGTCTGAATTCCCGGTCCCCGGCACTGTGTAACTCCGAGCCGCTGAACGACAGCCTCCACTTCTCGACACGGCTGGCAGCCACAGCGCTTGTGGCCGGACAACCGTGTCTTGCGATCACTTTCGTCGAACCGCCCAAGGCGGGACCCGGACCCCGGCGCGGCTAGAACACACGTCGCGCAGGACCGGAGCCTAGGGGTTCGGGAAGCCGGACCCACGCAGCCCGGAGAGGGACACACGTTTCCTGCGAT
This sequence comes from Anas platyrhynchos, assembly GCF_047663525.1. NCBI lineage: Eukaryota > Metazoa > Chordata > Aves > Anseriformes > Anatidae > Anas > Anas platyrhynchos. The sequence goes on from NC_092600.1 coordinate 21,422,348, forward strand.
CGAAATAGCGGAGCCGACAGAGGTTCGACCGGGTCCTAGTGCGGCTAGCACACACATCGCCCGGGACCGGAGCGTGGCTGTTCGGGAAGGACGGCCGCCGCTCCGGACAGGACAGAAGCTTTCGTCTCGGGGACAGCCAGCCCCCGAGCCAGAGGATGACAGCCTCTTGTTTCACGACACGGCTGCTACGCATGCAGCTCGTGGCCGGACCACTGTGTCGTGGGATCTCCTTCCCCGATTCGCCCAAGACAGAACCCGGACCCCAGTGCGGCTAGCACACAAGTCGCCCAGGATAGGAGCGTGGTTGTTCGGGACGGACGGCTGCCGCTCCGGGACGGATAGTTGCCGAGAGAACGGAACACTGCCTCCTTCTTCGCGGCAAGGCTGGCACCCACACCGCTTGTGGCCGGTTACCCGTGTCTTGCGATCACTTTCGTCGAGCCGCCCAAGGCGGGACCCGGACCCCGGCGCGGCTAGAACACACGTCGCTCAGGACCGGAGCCTAAGGGTTCGGGAAGCCGGACCCACGCAGCCCGTAGAGGGACACACGTTTCCTGCGATCGAAATAGCAGAGCCGACAGAGGTTCGACCGGGTCCTAGTGCAGCTAGCGCACACTTCGCCCAGGACCGGAGCGTGGCTGTTCGGGAAGGACGGCCGCCGCTCCGGACAGGACAGAAGCTTTCCTCTCGGGGACAACCAGCCCCCGAGCCAGAGGATGACAGCCTCTTGTTTCACGACACGGCTGCTACGCATGCAGCTCGTGGCCGGACCACTGTGTCGTGGGATCTCCTTCCCCGAGCCGCTCAAGACAGAACCCGGACCTCAGTGCGGCTAGCACACACGTCGCCCAGGATAGGAGCGTGGTTGTTCGGGACGGACTGCTGCCGCTCCGTAGAGGACAGAACCCCATGTCCCCGCGACTGCCAGCCCACGAGCCGGCGGAGGACAGCCACACGCTTCGCGGCAAGGCTGGCACCCACACCGCTTGTGGCCGGTTACCCGTGTCTTGCGATCACTTTCGTCGAGCCGCCCAAGGCGGGACCCGGACCCCGGCGCGGCTAGAACACACGTCGCGCAGGACCGGAGCCTAAGGGTTCGGGAAGCCGGACCCACGCAGCCCGTAGAGGGATACACGTTTCCTGCGATCGAAATAGCGGAGCCGACAGAGGTTCGACCGGGTCCTAGTGCGGATAGCACACACATCGCCCGGGACCGGAGCGTCGCTGTTCGGGAAGGACGGCCGCCGCTCCGGACAGGACAGAAGCTTTCGTCTCGGGGACAACCAGCCCCCGAGCCAGAGGATGACAGCCTCTTGTTTCACGACACGGCTGCTACGCATGCAGCTCGTGGCCGGACCACTGTGTCGTGGGATCTCCTTCCCCGAGCCGCTCAAGACAGAACCCGGAACCTAGTGCGGCTAGCACACAAGTCGCCCAGGACCGAAGCCCAGGGTCCATATCCGGACGCCTGTCGCTCTGGACTGTCTGAATTCCCGGTCCCCGGCACTGTGTAACTCCGAGCCGCTGAACGACAGCCTCCACTTCTCGACACGGCTGGCAGCCACAGCGCTTGTGGCCGGACAACCGTGTCTTGCGATCACTTTCGTCGAACCGCCCAAGGCGGGACCCGGACCCCGGCGCGGCTAGAACACACGTCGCGCAGGACCGGAGCCTAGGGGTTCGGGAAGCCGGACCCACGCAGCCCGGAGAGGGACACACGTTTCCTGCGATCGAAATAGCGGAGCCGACAGAGGTTCGACCGGGTCCTAGTGCGGCTAGCACACACATCGCCCGGGACCGGAGCGTGGCTGTTCGGGAAGGACGGCCGCCGCTCCGGGCAGGACAGAAGCTTTCGTCTCGGGGACAGCCAGCCCCCGAGCCAGAGGATGACAGCCTCTTGTTTCACGACACGGCTGCTACGCATGCAGCTCGTGGCCGGACCACTGTGTCGTGGGATCTCCTTCCCCGATTCGCCCAAGACAGAACCCGGACCCCAGTGCGGCTAGCACACAAGTCGCCCAGGATAGGAGCGTGGTTGTTCGGGACGGACGGCTGCCGCTCCGGGACGGATAGTTGCCGAGAGAACGGAACACTGCCTCCTTCTTCGCGGCAAGGCTGGCACCCACACCGCTTGTGGCCGGTTACCCGTGTCTTGCGATCACTTTCGTCGAGCCGCCCAAGGCGGGACCCGGACCCCGGCGCGGCTAGAACACACGTCGCTCAGGACCGGAGCCTAAGGGTTCGGGAAGCCGGACCCACGCAGCCCGTAGAGGGACACACGTTTCCTGCGATCGAAATAGCAGAGCCGACAGAGGTTCGACCGGGTCCTAGTGCAGCTAGCGCACACTTCGCCCAGGACCGGAGCGTGGCTGTTCGGGAAGGACGGCCGCCGCTCCGGACAGGACAGAAGCTTTCCTCTCGGGGACAACCAGCCCCCGAGCCAGAGGATGACAGCCTCTTGTTTCACGACACGGCTGCTACGCATGCAGCTCGTGGCCGGACCACTGTGTCGTGGGATCTCCTTCCCCGAGCCGCTCAAGACAGAACCCGGACCTCAGTGCGGCTAGCACACACGTCGCCCAGGATAGGAGCGTGGTTGTTCGGGACGGACGGCTGCCGCTCCGGGACGGATAGTTGCCGAGAGAACGGAACACAGCCTCCTTCTTCGCGTCAAGGCTGGCACCCACACCGCTTGTGGTCGGTTAGCCGTGTCTTGCGATCACTTTCGTCGAGCCGCCCAAGGCGGGACCCGGACCCCGGTGCGGCTAGCACACACGTCGCCCAGGATAGGAGCGTGGTTGTTCGGGACGGACGGCTGCCGCTCCGTAGAGGACAGAACCCCATGTCCCCGCGACTGCCAGCCCACGAGCCGGCGGAGGACAGCCACACGCTTCGCGGCAAGGCTGGCACCCACACCGCTTGTGGCCGGTTACCCGTGTCTTGCGATCACTTTCGTCGAGCCGCCCAAGGCGGGACCCGGACCCCGGCGCGGCTAGAACACACGTCGCGCAGGACCGGAGCCTAAGGGTTCGGGAAGCCGGACCCACGCAGCCCGTAGAGGGATACACGTTTCCTGCGATCGAAATAGCGGAGCCGACAGAGGTTCGACCGGGTCCTAGTGCGGATAGCACACACATCGCCCGGGACCGGAGCGTGGCTGGTCGGGAAGGACGGCCGCCGCTCCGGACAGGACAGAAGCTTTCGTCTCGGGGACAACCAGCCCCCGAGCCAGAGGATGACAGCCTCTTGTTTCACGACACGGCTGCTACGCATGCAGCTCGTGGCCGGACCACTGTGTCGTGGGATCTCCTTCCCCGAGCCGCTCAAGACAGAACCCGGAACCTAGTGCGGCTAGCACACAAGTCGCCCAGGACCGAAGCCCAGGGTCCATATCCGGACGCCTGTCGCTCTGGACTGTCTGAATTCCCGGTCCCCGGCACTGTGTAACTCCGAGCCGCTGAACGACAGCCTCCACTTCTCGACACGGCTGGCAGCCACAGCGCTTGTGGCCGGACAACCGTGTCTTGCGATCACTTTCGTCGAACCGCCCAAGGCGGGACCCGGACCCCGGCGCGGCTAGAACACACGTCGCGCAGGACCGGAGCCTAGGGGTTCGGGAAGCCGGACCCACGCAGCCCGGAGAGGGACACACGTTTCCTGCGATCGAAATAGCGGAGCCGACAGAGGTTCGACCGGGTCCTAGTGCGGCTAGCACACACATCGCCCGGGACCGGAGCGTGGCTGTTCGGGAAGGACGGCCGCCGCTCCGGGCAGGACAGAAGCTTTCGTCTCGGGGACAGCCAGCCCCCGAGCCAGAGGATGACAGCCTCTTGTTTCACGACACGGCTGCTACGCATGCAGCTCGTGGCCGGACCACTGTGTCGTGGGATCTCCTTCCCCGATTCGCCCAAGACAGAACCCGGACCCCAGTGCGGCTAGCACACAAGTCGCCCAGGATAGGAGCGTGGTTGTTCGGGACGGACGGCTGCCGCTCCGGGACGGATAGTTGCCGAGAGAACGGAACACTGCCTCCTTCTTCGCGGCAAGGCTGGCACCCACACCGCTTGTGGCCGGTTACCCGTGTCTTGCGATCACTTTCGTCGAGCCGCCCAAGGCGGGACCCGGACCCCGGCGCGGCTAGAACACACGTCGCTCAGGACCGGAGCCTAAGGGTTCGGGAAGCCGGACCCACGCAGCCCGTAGAGGGACACACGTTTCCTGCGATCGAAATAGCAGAGCCGACAGAGGTTCGACCGGGTCCTAGTGCAGCTAGCGCACACTTCGCCCAGGACCGGAGCGTGGCTGTTCGGGAAGGACGGCCGCCGCTCCGGACAGGACAGAAGCTTTCCTCTCGGGGACAACCAGCCCCCGAGCCAGAGGATGACAGCCTCTTGTTTCACGACACGGCTGCTACGCATGCAGCTCGTGGCCGGACCACTGTGTCGTGGGATCTCCTTCCCCGAGCCGCTCAAGACAGAACCCGGACCTCAGTGCGGCTAGCACACACGTCGCCCAGGATAGGAGCGTGGTTGTTCGGGACGGACGGCTGCCGCTCCGGGACGGATAGTTGCCGAGAGAACGGAACACAGCCTCCTTCTTCGCGTCAAGGCTGGCACCCACACCGCTTGTGGTCGGTTAGCCGTGTCTTGCGATCACTTTCGTCGAGCCGCCCAAGGCGGGACCCGGACCCCGGTGCGGCTAGCACACACGTCGCCCAGGATAGGAGCGTGGTTGTTCGGGACGGACGGCTGCCGCTCCGTAGAGGACAGAACCCCATGTCCCCGCGACTGCCAGCCCACGAGCCGGCGGAGGACAGCCACACGCTTCGCGGCAAGGCTGGCACCCACACCGCTTGTGGCCGGTTACCCGTGTCTTGCGATCACTTTCGTCGAGCCGCCCAAGGCGGGACCCGGACCCCGGCGCGGCTAGAACACACGTCGCGCAGGACCGGAGCCTAAGGGTTCGGGAAGCCGGACCCACGCAGCCCGTAGAGGGATACACGTTTCCTGCGATCGAAATAGCGGAGCCGACAGAGGTTCGACCGGGTCCTAGTGCGGATAGCACACACATCGCCCGGGACCGGAGCGTGGCTGTTCGGGAAGGACGGCCGCCGCTCCGGACAGGACAGAAGCTTTCGTCTCGGGGACAACCAGCCCCCGAGCCAGAGGATGACAGCCTCTTGTTTCACGACACGGCTGCTACGCATGCAGCTCGTGGCCGGACCACTGTGTCGTGGGATCTCCTTCCCCGAGCCGCTCAAGACAGAACCCGGAACCTAGTGCGGCTAGCACACAAGTCGCCCAGGACCGAAGCCCAGGGTCCATATCCGGACGCCTGTCGCTCTGGACTGTCTGAATTCCCGGTCCCCGGCACTGTGTAACTCCGAGCCGCTGAACGACAGCCTCCACTTCTCGACACGGCTGGCAGCCACAGCGCTTGTGGCCGTTCATTCCTGTCTTGCGATCACTTTCGTCGAGCCGCCCAAGGCGGGACCCGGACCCCGGCGCGGCTAGAACACACGTCGCGCAGGACCGGAGCCTAGGGGTTCGGGAAGCCGGACCCACGCAGCCCGGAGAGGGACACACGTTTCCTGCGATCGAAATAGCGGAGCCGACAGAGGTTCGACCGGGTCCTAGTGCGGCTAGCACACACTTCGCCCAGGACCGGAGCGTGGCTGTTCGGGAAGGACGGCCGCCGCTCCGGACAGGACAGAAGCTTTCCTCTCGGGGACAACCAGCCCCCGAGCCAGAGGATGACAGCCTCTTGTTTCACGACACGGCTGCTACGCATGCAGCTCGTGGCCGGACCACTGTGTCGTGGGATCTCCTTCCCCGATTCGCCCAAGACAGAACCCGGACCCCAGTGCGGCTAGCACACAAGTCGCCCAGGATAGGAGCGTGGTTGTTCGGGACGGACGGCTGCCGCTCCGGGACGGATAGTTGCCGAGAGAACGGAACACTGCCTCCTTCTTCGCGGCAAGGCTGGCACCCACACCGCTTGTGGTCGGTTACCCGTGTCTTGCGATCACTTTCGTCGAGCCGCCCAAGGCGGGACCCGGACCCCGGCGCGGCTAGAACACACGTCGCTCAGGACCGGAGCCTAAGGGTTCGGGAAGCCGGACCCACGCAGCCCGTAGAGGGACACACGTTTCCTGCGATCGAAATAGCAGAGCCGACAGAGGTTCGACCGGGTCCTAGTGCAGCTAGCGCACACTTCGCCCAGGACCGGAGCGTGGCTGTTCGGGAAGGACGGCCGCCGCTCCGGACAGGACAGAAGCTTTCCTCTCGGGGACAACCAGCCCCCGAGCCAGAGGATGACAGCCTCTTGTTTCACGACACGGCTGCTACGCATGCAGCTCGTGGCCGGACCACTGTGTCGTGGGATCTCCTTCCCCGAGCCGCTCAAGACAGAACCCGGACCTCAGTGCGGCTAGCACACAAGTCGCCCAGGATAGGAGCGTGGTTGTTCGGGACGGACGGCTGCCGCTCCGTAGAGGACAGAACCCCTTGTCCCCGCGACTGCCAGCCCACGAGTCGGCGGAGGACAGCCACACGCTTCGCGGCAAGGCTGGCAGGCACACCGCTTGTGGCGGGTCACCCGTATCTTGCGATCATTTTAGTTGAGCCGCCCAAGGCGGGACCCGGACCCCGGCGCGGCTAGAACACACGTCGCGCAGGACCGGAGCCTAGGGGCTCGGGAAGCCGGACGCACGCAGCCCGTAGAGGGACACACGTTTCCTGCGATCGAAATAGCGGAGCCGACAGAGGTTCGACCGGGTCCTAGTGCGGCTAGCACACACATCGCCCGGGACCGGAGCGTGGCTGTTCGGGAAGGACGGCCGCCGCTCCGGGCAGGACAGAAGCTTTCGTCTCGGGGACAGCCAGCCCCCGAGCCAGAGGATGACAGCCTCTTGTTTCACGACACGGCTGCTACGCATGCAGCTCGTGGCCGGACCACTGTGTCGTGGGATCTCCTTCCCCGATTCGCCCAAGACAGAACCCGGACCACAGTGCGGCTAGCACACACGTCGCCCAGGATAGGAGCGTGGTTGTTCGGGACGGACGGCTGCCGCTCCGGGACGGATAGTTGCCGAGAGAACGGAACACAGCCTCCTTCTTCGCGTCAAGGCTGGCACCCACACCGCTTGTGGTCGGTTAGCCGTGTCTTGCGATCACTTTCGTCGAGCCGCCCAAGGCGGGACCCGGACCCCGGTGCGGCTAGCACACACGTCGCGCAGGATAGGAGCGTGGTTGTTCGGGACGGACGGCTGCCGCTCCGTAGAGGACAGAACCCCATGTCCTCGCGACTGCCAGCCCACGAGCCGGCAGAGGACAGCCACACGCTTCGCGGCAAGGCTGGCACCCACACCGCTTGTGGCCGGTTACCCGTGTCTTGCGATCACTTTCGTCGAGCCGCCCAAGGCGGGACCCGGACCCCGGCGCGGCTAGAACACACGTCGCGCAGGACCGGAGCCTAAGGGTTCGGGAAGCCGGACCCACGCAGCCCGTAGAGGGATACACGTTTCCTGCGATCGAAATAGCGGAGCCGACAGAGGTTCGACCGGGTCCTAGTGCGGATAGCACACACATCGCCCGGGACCGGAGCGTGGCTGTTCGGGAAGGACGGCCGCCGCTCCGGACAGGACAGAAGCTTTCGTCTCGGGGACAACCAGCCCCCGAGCCAGAGGATGACAGACTCTTGTTTCACGACACGGCTGCTACGCATGCAGCTCGTGGCCGGACCACTGTGTCGTGGGATCTCCTTCCCCGAGCCGCTCAAGACAGAACCCGGAACCTAGTGCGGCTAGCACACAAGTCGCCCAGGACCGAAGCCCAGGGTCCATATCCGGACGCATGTCGCTCTGGACTGTCTGAATTCCCGGTCCCCGGCACTGTGTAACTCCGAGCCGCTGAACGACAGCCTCCACTTCTCGACACGGCTGGCAGCCACAGCGCTTGTGGCCGGACAACCGTGTCTTGCGATCACTTTCGTCGAACCGCCCAAGGCGGGACCCGGACCCCGGCGCGGCTAGAACACACGTCGCGCAGGACCGGAGCCTAGGGGTTCGGGAAGCCGGACCCACGCAGCCCGGAGAGGGACACACGTTTCCTGCGATCGAAATAGCGGAGCCGACAGAGGTTCGACCGGGTCCTAGTGCGGCTAGCACACACTTCGCCCAGGACCGGAGCGTGGCTGTTCGGGAAGGACGGCCGCCGCTCCGGACAGGACAGAAGCTTTCCTCTCGGGGACAACCAGCCCCCGAGCCAGAGGATGACAGCCTCTTGTTTCACGACACGGCTGCTACGCATGCAGCTCGTGGCCGGACCACTGTGTCGTGGGATCTCCTTCCCCGATTCGCCCAAGACAGAACCCGGACCCCAGTGCGGCTAGCACACAAGTCGCCCAGGATAGGAGCGTGGTTGTTCGGGACGGACGGCTGCCGCTCCGGGACGGATAGTTGCCGAGAGAACGGAACACTGCCTCCTTCTTCGCGGCAAGGCTGGCACCCACACCGCTTGTGGCCGGTTACCCGTGTCTTGCGATCACTTTCGTCGAACCGCCCAAGGCGGGACCCGGACCCCGGCGCGGCTAGAACACACGTCGCTCAGGACCGGAGCCTAAGGGTTCGGGAAGCCGGACCCACGCAGCCCGTAGAGGGACACACGTTTCCTGCGATCGAAATAGCAGAGCCGACAGAGGTTCGACCGGGTCCTAGTGCAGCTAGCGCACACTTCGCCCAGGACCGGAGCGTGGCTGTTCGGGAAGGACGGCCGCCGCTCCGGACAGGACAGAAGCTTTCCTCTCGGGGACAACCAGCCCCCGAGCCAGAGGATGACAGCCTCTTGTTTCACGACACGGCTGCTACGCATGCAGCTCGTGGCCGGACCACTGTGTCGTGGGATCTCCTTCCCCGAGCCGCTCAAGACAGAACCCGGACCTCAGTGCGGCTAGCACACACGTCGCCCAGGATAGGAGCGTGGTTGTTCGGGACGGACGGCTGCCGCTCCGTAGAGGACAAAACCCCTTGGCCCCGCGACTGCCAGCCCACGAGCCGGCGGTGGACAGCCGCACGCTTCGCGGCAAGTCTGGCTCCCATGCCGCTCGTGGCCGGACAATCGTGTCATGGGATCGTTGTCCCCAGTCCGCCCGAATCGGGATTCTTACCCTTGCGCGGCTAGCATACACGTCTCCCAGGACCGGAGTCTTGGCGTTAGGGAAAGACGGCGGCCTCTCCGGGACGAATAGTTGCCGAGAGAACGGAACACAGCCTCCTTCTTCGCGTCAAGGCTGGCACCCACACCGCTTGTGGTCGGTTAGCCGTGTCTTGCGATCACTTTCGTCGAGCCGCCCAAGGCGGGACCCGGACCCCGGTGCGGCTAGCACACACGTCGCCCAGGATAGGAGCGTGGTTGTTCGGGACGGACGGCTGCCGCTCCGGGACGGATAGTTGCCGAGAGAACGGAACACAGCTTCCTGCTTCGCGGCAACGCTGGCAGCCACACCGCTTGTGGCCGCACAACCGTGTCTTGCGATCACTTTCGTCGAGCCGCCCAAGGCGGGACCCGGACCCCGGTGCGGCTAGCACACACGTCGCCCACGACCGAAGCCCAGGGTCCACATCCGTCCGCCTGCCGCTCTGGAATGTCTGAATCCCCGGTCCCAGGGACGGCGTAACTCCTAGCCGGTGAACGAAAGCCTGACGCTTAACGGCAAGTCTGGCTATCATGCCGCTCGTGGCCGGACAACCGTGTCTTGGGATCGTTGTCCCCAGTCCGCCCGAGACGGGACCCGGACCCCGGTGCGCCTAGCACACACGTCGCGCAGGACCGGAGCCTAGGGGCTCGGGAAGCCGGACCCACGCAGCCCGTAGAGGGACACACGTTTCCTGCGATCGAAATAGCGGAGCCCACAGAGGTTCGACCGGGTCCTAGTGCGGATAGCACACACATCGCCCGGGACCGGAGCGTGGCTGTTCGGGAAGGACGGCCGCCGCTCCGGACAGGACAGAAGCTTTCGTCTCGGGGACAGCCAGCCCCCGAGCCAGAGGATGACAGCCTCTTGTTTCACGACACGGCTGCTACGCATGCAGCTCGTGGCCGGACCACTGTGTCGTGGGATCTCCTTCCCCGATTCGCCCAAGACAGAACCCGGACCTCAGTGCGGCTAGCACACACGTCGCCCAGGATATGAGCGTGGTTGTTCGGGACGGACGGCTGCCGCTCCGTAGAGGACAGAACCCCATGTCCCCGCGACTGCCAGCCCACGAGCCGGCGGAGGACAGCCACACGCTTCGCGGCAAGGCTGGCAGGCACACCGCTTGTCGCCGGTCACCCGTATCTTGCGATCATTTTATTCGAGCCGCCCAAGGCGGGACCCGGACCCCGGTGCGGCTAGAACACACGTCGCGCAGGACCGGAGCCTAGGGGCTCGGGAAGCCGGACGCACGCAGCCCGTAGAGGGACACACGTTTCCTGCGATCGAAATAGCGGAGCCGACAGAGGTTCGACCGGGTCCTAGTGCGGCTAGCACACACATCGCCCGGGACCGGAGCGTGGCTGTTCGGGAAGGACGGCCGCCGCTCCGGACAGGACAGAAGCTTTCGTCTCGGGGACAGCCAGCCCCCGAGCCAGAGGATGACAGCCTCTTGTTTCACGACACGGCTGCTACGCATGCAGCTCGTGGCCGGACCACTGTGTCGTGGGATCTCCTTCCCCGATTCGCCCAAGACAGAACCCGGACCCCAGTGCGGCTAGCACACACGTCGCCCAGGATAGGAGCGTGGTTGTTCGGGACGGACGGCTGCCGCTCCGGGACGGATAGTTGCCGAGAGAACGGAACACAGCCTCCTTCTTCGCGTCAAGGCTGGCACCCACACCGCTTGTGGTCGGTTAGCCGTGTCTTGCGATCACTTTCGTCGAGCCGCCCAAGGCGGGACCCGGACCCCGGTGCGGCTAGCACACACGTCGCCCAGGATAGGAGCGTGGTTATTCGGGACGGACGGCTGCCGCTCCGGGACGGATAGTTGCCGAGAGAACGGAACACAGCTTCCTGCTTCGCGGCAACGCTGGCAGCCACACCGCTTGTGGCCGCACAACCGTGTCTTGCGATCACTTTCGTCGAGACGCCCAAGGCGGGACCCGGACCCCGGTGCGGCTAGCACACACGTCGCGCAACACCGGAGCCTAGGGGCTCGGGAAGCCGGACCCACGCAGCCCGTAGAGGGACACACGTTTCCTGCGATCGAAAAAGCAGAGCCGACAGAGGTTCGACCGGGTCCTAGTGCAGCTAGCGCACACTTCGCCCAGGACCGGAGCGTGGCTGTTCGGGAAGGACGGCCGCCGCTCCGGACAGGACAGAAGCTTTCCTCTCGGGGACAACCAGCCCCCGAGCCAGAGGATGACAGCCTCTTGTTTCACGACACGGCTGCTACGCATGCAGCTCGTGGCCGGACCACTGTGTCGTGGGATCTCCTTCCCCGATCCGCTCAAGACAGAACCCGGACCTCAGTGCGGCTAGCACACACGTCGCCCAGGATAGGAGCGTGGTTGTTCGGGACGGACGGCTGCCGCTCCGGGACGGATAGTTGCCGAGAGAACGGAACACTGCCTCCTTCTTCGCGGCAAGGCTGGCATCCACACCGCTTGTGGCCGCACAACCGTGTCTTGCGATCACTTTCGTCGAGCCGCCCAAGACAGAACCCGGACCCCAGTGCGGCTAGCACACACGTCGCCCAGGATAGGAGCGTGGTTGTTCGGGACGGACGGCTGCCGCTCCGTGGAGGACAGAACCCCATGTCCCCGCGACTGCCAGCCCACGAGCCGGCGGAGGACAGCCACACGCTTCGCGGCAAGGCTGGCACCCAAACCGCTTGTGGCCGCACAACCGTGTCTTGCGATCACTTTCGTCGAGCCGCCCAAGACAGAACCCGGACCTCAGTGCGGCTAGCACACACGTCGCCCAGGATAGGAGCGTGGTTGTTCGGGACGGACGGCTGCCGCTCCGGGACGGATAGTTGCCGAGAGAACGGAACACAGCTTCCTGCTTCGCGGCAACGCTGGCAGCCACACCGCTTGTGGCCGCACAACCGTGTCTTGCGATCACTTTCGTCGAGCCGCCCAAGGCGGGACCCGGACCCCGGTGCGGCTAGCACACACGTCGCGCAACACCGGAGCCTAGGGGCTCGGGAAGCCGGACCCACGCAGCCCGTAGAGGGACACACGTTTCCTGCGATCGAAATAGCGGAGCCGACAGAGGTTCGACCGGGTCCTTGTGCAGCTAGCGCACACTTCGCCCAGGACCGGAGCGTGGCTGTTCGGGAAGGACGGCCGCCGCTCCGGACAGGACAGAAGCTTAGGTCTCGGGGACAGCCAGCCCCCGAGCCAGAGGATGACAGCCTCTTGTTTCACGACACGGCTGCTACGCATGCAGCTCGTGGCCGGACTACTGTGTCGTGGGATCTCCTTCCCCGATTCGCCCAAGACAGAACCCGGACCCCAGTGCGGCTAGCACACACGTCGCCCAGGATAGGAGCGTGGTTGTTCGGGACGGACGGCTGCCGCTCCGGGACGGATAGTTGCCGAGAGAACGGAACACTGCCTCCTTCTTCGCGGCAAGGCTGGCACCCACACCGCTTGTGGCCGGTTACCCGTGTCTTGCGATCACTTTCGTCGAGCCGCCCAAGGCGGGACCCGGACCCCGGCGCGGCTAGAACACACGTCGCTCAGGACCGGAGCCTAAGGGTTCGGGAAGCCGGACCCACGCAGCCCGTAGAGGCACACACGTTTCCTGCGATCGAAATAGCAGAGCCGACAGAGGTTCGACCGGGTCCTAGTGCAGCTAGCGCACACTTCGCCCAGGACCGGAGCGTGGCTGTTCGGGAAGGACGGCCGCCGCTCCGGACAGGACAGAAGCTTTCGTCTCGGGGACAACCAGCCCCCGAGCCAGAGGATGACAGCCTCTTGTTTCACGACACGGCTGCTACGCATGCAGCTCGTGGCCGGACCACTGTGTCGTGGGATCTCCTTCCCCGAGCCGCTCAAGACAGAACCCGGACCTCAGTGCGGCTAGCACACACGTCGCCCAGGATAGGAGCGTGGTTGTTCGGGACGGACGGCTGCCGCTCCGTGGAGGACAGAACCCCATGTCCCCGCGACTGCCAGCCCACGAGCCGGCGGAGGACAGCCACACGCTTCGCGGCAAGGCTGGCACCCACACCGCTTGTGGCGGGTCACCCGTATCTTGCGATCATTTTAGTCGAGCCGCCCAAGGCGGGACACGGACCCCGGTGCGGCTAGCACACACGTCGCGCAGGACCGGAGCCTAGGGGCTCGGGAAGCCGGACGCACGCAGCCCGTAGAGGGATACACGTTTCCTGCGATCGAAACAGCGGTGCCGACAGAGGTTCGACCGGGTCCTAGTGCGGCTAGCACACACATCGCCCGGGACCGGAGCGTCGCTGTTCGGGAAGGACGGCCGCCGCTCCGGACAGGACAGAAGCTTTCGTCTCGGGGACAACCAGCCCCCGAGCCAGAGGATGACAGACTCTTGTTTCACGACACGGCTGCTACGCATGCAGCTCGTGGCCGGACCACTGTGTCGTGGGATCTCCTTCCCCGAGCCGCTCAAGACAGAACCCGGAACCTAGTGCGGCTAGCACACAAGTCGCCCAGGACCGAAGCCCAGGGTCCATATCCGGACGCCTGTCGCTCTGGACTGTCTGAATCCCCGGTCCCCGGCACTGTGTAACTCCGAGCCGCTGAACGACAGCCTCCACTTCTCGACACGGCTGGCAGCCACAGCGCTTGTGGCCGGACAACCGTGTCTTGCGATCACTTTAGTCCAGCCGCCCAAGGCGGGACCCGGACCCCGGTGCGGCTAGCACACACGTCGCGCAGGACCGGAGCCTAGGGGCTCGGGAAGCCGGACCCACGCAGCCCGTAGAGGGACACACGTTTCCTGCGATCGAAATAGCGGAGCCGACAGAGGTTCGACGGGGTCCTAGTGCGGCTAGCACACACATCGCCCGGGACCGGAGCGTGGCTGTTCGGGAAGGACGGCCGCCGCTCCGGACAGGACAGAAGCTTTCGTCTCGGGGACAACCAGCCCCCGAGCCAGAGGATGACAGCCTCTTGTTTCACGACACGGCTGCTACGCATGCAGCTCGTGGCAGGACCACTGTGTCGTGGGATCTCCTTCCCCGATTCGCCCAAGACAGAACCGAAGTGCCCCCAAAGGAAGGCTTTGGGTACAACTGCACTCCCCAGGGGAGCCTTTATGCAGCCCCACATGCAACTGGACCCTCCGGGTTCACTCTTTCCCCGCAAGCCTAAATATAGCCCTCGGCGCAAAGGGAGAAGACTGAAAAACGGGCCTCAGAAAACGCATTGCGATTCCCCTTGGACCACCCGAAAGTGCCCCCAAAGGAAGGCTTTGGGTACAACTGGACTCCCCAGGGGAGCCTTAAAGCAGCCCCACATGCAACTGGACCCTCCGTATTCGCTCTTTCACAGCAACCCTAAATATAGCCCTGGCCCGCCTGGCAGTCGACTGAAAACTCGGGACCCAGAAAATGCGTTAAAAGCCTAATTCGCCCATCCAAAAGTGCCCCCCGAGGAAGGCTTTGGGTACAACTGGACTCCCCAGGGGAGCCTTAACGCAGCCCCACATCCAACTGGAACCTCCGTATTCGCTCTTTCACAGCAACCCTAAATATAGCCCTGGCCCGCCTGTCAGTCGACAGAAAACTCGGGCCCCAGATAATGCGTTAAAAGCCTAATTCGCCCATCCAAAAGTGCCCCCAGAGGAAGGCTTTGGGTACAAGTGAACTCCCCAGGGGATCCTTTACGCAGCCCCACATGCAACTGGACCCTCCGTATTCGCTCTTTCACAGCAACCCTAAATATAACACTGGCCCGCATGGCAGACGACTGAAAAATCGGGCCCCAGAAAATGTGCTACAAGCCCCATTCGACCATCCAAAAGTGCCCCCAGAGGAAGGCTTTGGGTACAAGTGAACTCACAGGGGAGCCTTAACGCAGCCCCACATGCAACTGGACCCTCCGGGTTCACTCTCTCACCGCAAGCCTAAATATAGCCCTCGGCGCAATGGGAGAAGACTGAAAAAGCGGGCCTCAGAAAACGCATTGCGATTCCCCTTGGACCATCCAAAAGTGCTCCCAAAGGAAGGCTTTGGGTACAACTGGACTCCCCAGGGGAGTCTTAACGCAGCCCCACATGCAACTGGACCCTCCGTATTCGCTATTTCACAGCAACCCTATATATAACCCTGGCCCGCCTGTCAGTCGACTGAAAACTCGGGCCCCAGAAAATGCATTAAAAGCCTAATTCGCCCATCCAAAAGTGCCCCCACATAAAGGCTTTGGGTACAACTGAACTCCCCAGGGGAGCCTTTTTGCAGCCCCACATGCAACTGGACCCTCCGTATTCGCTCTTTCACAGCAACCCTAAATATAACCCTGGCCCGCCTGGCAGTCGACTGAAAACTCGGGCCCCAGAAAATGCATTTAAAGCCTAATTCGCCCATCCAAAAGGGCCCCCAGAGGAAGGCTTTGGGTACAAGTGAACTCCCCAGGGGAGCCTTTATGCAGGCCCATACGAAACTGGACCCCCCGTGTTCGGTGTTTACAAGCAACCCTAAATATAACACTAGCCAGCATGGCAGAAAACTGAAAACTCGGGCCACAGAAAAAGAGTTTCACCCCCTTTCACCCATCCAGAGGTGCCCCCAAAGGAAGGCTTTGGGTACAAGTGAACTCCCCAGGGGAGGCTTTATGCAGCCCCTAAATATTAAAACCGCAATCCTAAATATAGCCCTGGCCCGCCTGGCAGTCGACTGAAAACTCGGGCCCCAAAAAATGCATTAAAAGCCTAATTCGCCCATCCAAAAGTACCCCCAGAGCACTTTTTGCTTTGGGTACAACTGAACTCCCCAGGGGAGCCTTAACGCAGCCCCACATGCAACTGGACCCTCCTTGTTCACTGTTTACGAGCAACCCTGAATATACCCCTAGCCACCATGGCAGAAGACTGAAAACTCGGGCTCCAGAAAATGCGTTTCAAGCCCCATTCACCCATCCAGAAGTGCCCCCAAAGGAAGGCTTTGGGTACAAGTGAACTCCCCAGGGGAGCCTTTATGCAGCCCCACATGCAACTGGACCCTCCGGGTTCACTCTTTCACCGCAAGCCTAAATATATCCCTCGGCGCAATGGGAGAAGACTGAAATAGCGGGCCTAAGAAAACGCATTGCGATTCCTCTTGGACCATCCAAACGTGCCCCCAAAGGAAGGCTTTGGGTACAACTGGACTCCCCAGGGGAGCCTTAACGCAGCCCCACATGCAACTGGACCCTCCGTATTCCCTCTTTCACAGCAACCCTAAATATAACCCTGGCCCGCGTGGCAGTCGATTGAAAACTCGGGCCACAGAAAAAGCGTTTCAAGCCCCATTCACCCATCCAGAAGTGCCCCCAAAGGAAGGCTTTGGGTACAAGTGAACTCCCCAGGGGAGCCTTTATGCAGCCCCACATGCAACTGGACCCTCCGGGTTCACTCTTTCACCACAAGCCTAAATATAGCCCTCGGCACAATGGGAGAAAACTGAAAAAGCGGGCCTCAGAAAACGCATTGCGATTCCCCTTGGACCACCCCAAAGTGCCCCCAAAGGAAGGCTTTGGGTACAACTGGACTCCCCAGGGGAGCCTTAACGCAGCCCCACATGCAACTGGACCCTCCGTATTCGCTCTTTCACAGCAAACCCTAAATATAGCCCTGGCCCGCCTGGCAGTCGACTGAAAACTCGGGCCCCAGAAAATGCATTAAAAGCCTAATTCGCCCCTCCAAAAGTGCCCCCAGAGGAAGGCTTTGGGTACAAGTGAACTCCCCAGGGGAGCCTTTACGCAGCCCCACATGCAACTGGACCCTCCGTATTCGCTCTTTCACAGCAACCCTAAATATAGCCCTGGCACACCTGGCAGTCGACTGAAAACTCGGGCCACAGAAAAAGCGTTTCAAGCCCCTTTCGCCCATCAAGAAGTGCCCCTAATGAAGGCTTTGGGTACAAGTGAACTCCCCAGGGAGGCCTTTATGCAGCCCCACATGCAACTGGACCCTCCATATTCGCTCTTTCACAGCAACCCTAAATATAATCCTGGTCCGCCTGGCAGTCGACTGAAAACTCGGGCCCCAGAAAATGCATTAAAAGCCTAATTCGACCATCCAAAAGTGCCCCTAGAGGAAGGCTTTGGGTACAACTGAACTCCCCAGGGGAGCCTTTATGCAGCCCCACATGCAACTGGACCCTCCGTGTTCGCTCTTTACAGAAACCCTAAATATACCCCTAGCCACCGTGGCAGAAGACTGAAAACTCGGGCTCCAGAAAATGCGTTTCAAGCCCCATTCACCCATCCAGAAGTGCCCCCAAAGGAAGGCTTTGGGTACAAGTGAACTCCCCAGGGGAGCCTTCATGCAGCCCCACATGCAACTGGACCCTCCGGGTTCAGTCTTTCCCCGGAAGCCTAAATATAACCCTAGCACGCCTGGCAGTCGACTGAAAGCTCGGGCCACAGAAAATGTGTTACGAGCCCCATTCGCCCATCCAAAAGTGCCCCCAAAGGAAGGCTTTGGGTACATCTGAACTCCCCAGGGGAGCCTTTACGCAGCCCCACATGCAACTGGACCCTCCGTGTTCGCTCTTTACAGCAACCCTAAATATAACCCTAGCCAGCATGGCAGAAGACTGAAAACTCGGGCCACAGAAAAAGTGTTAAAAGCCCCTTTCGCCCATCCAGAAGTGCCCCCAAAGGAAGGCTTTGGGTACAAGTGAACTCCCCAGGGGAGCCTTTATGCAGCCCCACATGCAACTGGACCCTCCGGGTTCACTCTTTCACCACAAGCCTAAATATAGCCCTAGCACGCCTGGCAGTCGACTGAAAGTTCGAGCCACAGAAAATGTGTTACGAGCCCCATTCGCCCATCCAAAAGTGCCCCTAAAGGAAGGCTTTGGGTACAAGTGAACTCCCCAGGGGAGCCTTTATGCAGCCCCACATACAACTGGACACGCCTTGTTCACTGTTTACGAGCAACCCTAAATATACCCCTAGCCACCATGGCAGAAGACTGAAAACTCGGGCTCCAGAAAATGCGTTTCAAGCCCCATTCACCCATCCAGAAGTGCCCCCAAAGGAAGGCTTTGGGTACAAGTGAACTCCCCAGGGGAGCCTTTATGCAGCCCCACATACAACTGGACACGCCTTGTTCACTGTTTACGAGCAACCCTAAATATACCCCTTGCCACCATGGCAGAAGACTGAAAACTCGGGCTCCAGAAAATGCGTTTCAAGCCCCATTCACCCATCCAGAAGTGCCCCCAAAGGAAGGCTTTGGGTACATCTGAACTCCCCAGGGGAGCATTTATGCAGCCCCACATGCAACTGGACCCTCCGGGTTCACTCTTTCACCGCAAGCCTAAATATAGCCCTCGGCGCAAAGGGAGAAGACTGAAAAAGCGGGCCTCAGAAAACGCATTGCGATTCCCCTTGGACCATCCAAAAGTGCCCCCAAAGGAAGGCTTTGGGTACAACTGGACTCCCCAGGGGAGCCTTAACGCAGCCCCACATGCAACTGGACCCTCCGTATTCGCTCTTTCACAGCAACCCT
Organism: Anas platyrhynchos; assembly: GCF_047663525.1. NCBI lineage: Eukaryota > Metazoa > Chordata > Aves > Anseriformes > Anatidae > Anas > Anas platyrhynchos. The sequence continues at coordinate 21,441,023 of NC_092600.1, forward strand.
AAATATAGCCCTGGCCCGCCTGGCAGTCGACTGAAAACTCGGGCCCCAGAAAATGCATTAAAAGCCTAATTCGCCCATCCAAAAGTGCCCCCAGAGGAAGGCTTTGGGTAGAACGGAACTCCCCAGGCGAGCCTTTACGCAGCCCCACATGCAACTGGACCCTCCTTGTTCACTGTTTACGAGCAACCCTAAATATAGCCCTAGCCACCATGGCAGAAGACTGAAAACTCGGGCTCTAGAAAATGCATTTCAAGCCCCATTCACCCATCCAGAAGTGCCCCCAAAGGAAGGCTTTGGGTACAAGTGAACTCCCCAGGGGAGCCTTTATGCAGCCCCACATGCAACTGGACCCTCCGGGTTCACTCTTTCACTGCAAGCCTAAATATAACCCTTGGTAAAATGGGAGAAGACTGAAAAAGCGGGCCTCAGAAAACGCATTGCGATTCCCCTTGGACCATCCCAAAGTGCCCCCAAAGGAAGGCTTTGGGTACAACTGGACTCCCCAGGGGAGACTTAACGCAGCCCCACATGCAACTGGACCCTCCGTGTTCGCTCTTTCACAGCAACCCTAAGTATAGCCCTGGCCCGCCTGGCAGTCGACTGAAAACTCGGGCCCCAGAAAATGCATTAAAAGCTCTATTCGCCCATCCAAATGTGCCCCCAGAGGAAGGCTTTGGGTACAAGTGAACTCCCCAGGGAGGCCTTTATGCAGCCCCACATGCAACTGGACCCTCCTTGTTCACTGTTTACGAGCAACCCTAAATATAGCCCTAGCCACCATTGCAGACGACTGAAAACTCGGGCTCTAGAAAATGCATTTCAAGCCCCATTCACCCATCCAGAAGTGCCCCCAGAGGAAGGCTTTGGGTACAAGTGAACTCCCCAGGGGAGCCTTTATGCAGCCCCACATGCAACTGGACCCTCCGGGTTCACTCTTTCACCGCAAGCCTAAATATAACCCTAGCACGCCTGGCATTCGACTAAAAGCTCGGGCCACAGAAAATGTGTTACGAGCCCCATTCGCCCATCCAAAAGTGCCCCCAAAAGAAGGATTTGGGTACATCTGAACTCCACAGGGGAGCCTTTATGCAGCCCCACATGCAACTGGACCCTCCTTGTTCGCTCTTTACAGCAACCCTAAATATAACCCTAGCCAGCATGGCAGAAGACTGAAAACTCGGGCCACAGAAAAAGCGTTTCAAGCCCCTTTCGCCCATCCAGAAGTGCCCCCAGAGGAAGGCTTTGGGTACAACTGGACTCCCCAGGGGAGCCTTAACGCAGCCCCACATGCAACTGGACCCTCCGTATTCGCTCTTTCACAGCAACCCTAAATATAGCCCTGGCCCGCATGGAAGACGACTGAAAAATCGGGCCCCAGAAAACGTGCTACAAGCCCCATTCGACCTTCCAAAAGTGCCCCCAAACGAAGGCTTTGGGTACAACTGAACTCCCCAGGGGAGCCTTTATGGAGGCCCATACGCAAATGGACCCCCCGTGTTCTCTGTTTACAAGCAACCCTAAATATAACACTAGCCAGCATGGCAGAATACTGAAAACTCTGGCCACAGAAAAAGCGTTTCAAGCCCCATTCACCCATCCAGAAGTGCCCCCAAAGGAAGGCTTTGGGTACAAGTGAACTCCCCAGGGGAGCCTTTATGCAGCCCCACATGCAACTGGACCCTCCGGGTTCACTCTTTCACCGCAAGCGTAAATATAGACCTCGGCGCAATTGCAGAAGACTGAAAAAGCGGGCCTCAGAAAACGCATTGCGATTCCCCTTGTACCATCCAAAAGTGCCCCCAAAGGAAGGCTTTGGGTACAACTGGACTCCCCCGGGGAGTCTTTACGCAGCCCCACATGCAACTGGACCCTCCTTGTTCGCTGCTTACGAGCAACCCTAAATATACCCCTAGCCAGCATGGCAGAAGACTGAAAACTCGGGCAAAAAAAAAAGCGTTTCAAGCCCCTTTCGCCCATCCAGAAGTCCCCCAAAGGAAGGCTTTGGGTACAACTGAACTCCCCAGGGGAGCCTTTATGCAGCCCCACATGCAATTGGATCCTCCGGGTTCACTCTTTCACCACAAGCCTAAATATAGCCCTAGCACGCCTGGCAGTCGACTGAAAGTTCGAGCCACAGAAAATGTGTTACGAGCCCCATTCGCCCATCCAAAAGTGCCCCCAAAGGAAGGCTTTGGGTACATCTGAACTCCCCAGGGGAGCCTTTACGCAGCCCCACATGCAACTGGACCCTCCGTGTTCGCTCTTTACAGCAACCCTAAATATAAGCCTAGCCAGCATGGCAGAAGACTGAAAACTCGGGCCACAGAAAAAGCGTTTCAAGCCCATTTCGCCCATCCAGAAGTGCCCCCAAAGGAAGGCTTTGGGTACAACTGGACTCCCCAGGGGAGCCTTAACGCAGCCCCACATGCAACTGGACCCTCCGTATTCGCTCTTTCACAGCAACCCTAAATATAGCCCTGGCCCGCCTGGCAGTCGACTGAAAACTCGGGCCCCAGAAAATGCATTAAAAGCCTAATTCGCCCATCCAAAAGCGCCCCCAGAGGAAGGCTTTGGGTACAACTGGACTCCCCAGGGGAGCCTTTATGCAGCCCCACATGCAACTGGACTCTCCGTATTCGCTCTTTACAGCAACCCTAAATATAACCCTAGCCAGCATGGCAGAAGACTGAAAATTCGGGCCACAGAATAAGCGTTTCAAGCCCCTTTCACCCATCCAGAAGTGCCCCCAAAGGAAGGCTTTGGGTACAAGTGAACTCCCCAGGGGAGCCTTTATGCAGCCCCACATGCAACTGGACCCTCCGGGTTCACTCTTTCACCGCAAGCCTAAATATAGCCCTAGCACGCCTGGCAGTCGACTGAAAGTTCGAGCCACAGAAAAAGCGTTTCAAGCCCCTTTCGCCCATTCAGAAGTGCCCCCAAAGGAAGGCTTCGGGTACATCTGCACTCCCCAGGGGAGCCTTTATGCAGCCCCACATACAACTGGACCCTCCTTGTTCACTGTTTACGAACAACCCTAAATATACCCCAAGCCACCATGGCAGAAGACTGAAAACTCGGGCTCCAGAAAATGCGTTTCAAGCCCCATTCTCCCATCCAAAAGTGCCCCCAAAGGAAGGCTTAGGGTACATCTGAACTCCCTAGGGGAGTATTTATGCAGCCCCACATGCAACTGGACCCTCCGGGTTCACTCTTTCACAGCAACCCTAAATATAGCCCTGGCCCGCCTGGCAGACTGTCGCGTTAAAGGGGTGTAGCTGATTAACCGTCACGGGCCCGTTTGGATTCAGAGTACTGAACCAGTCGGACATTCACCAAAACTGGGGGTCCGTTTGGACATTCACCAAAAACGTAATAACCGCCTGGGGGTCCACTCAGACATTCACCAAAAACGTATTAACCACCTGGGGGTCCGTTCAGACATTCACCAACAATGCATTAACCGTCTGGGGGTCTGGTTAGATTCAGAACACTGAATTATCACGGATAATCACCCTCACCCAAGTCGCATTAATGAAAGCTATCACAATGCAATCAAGTATGGTTTATTACAGCAACAGAATATCAGGTTCTTTTGGATTGCCGGCGATAGTGACTGTCTGCAAAAGCAAGCTAATATGCATGAAATACACAGGCGTTATAGGTGTTATAGATGTGACAGGTGTTATAGGTGTTGCAGATGTTATAGGTGTTATAGGTGTTACAGATGTTATAGATGTTATAGATGGTATAGATGTTACAGGTGTTACAGGTGTTATAGGTGTTATGGGTGCACAGCCTAGAAATAAACGCGTTGAAAGGATCAAAGACTCTATATAGAGATTTATAAGCAAATATTCAGATCTCACCCAAAGGCGTCCCAATGGGGGGGGAAGAGAGGCTCAGCCCGTCGACTGATCCCAGGAGTCAGGAGGTCCTAAGGATGTTGTATGTCCTCGGGATGGTATCTCCCCTGACGATGGTATCTTCCCTAACATCCCCTCTCTCTTGGGCCAATTTATATTATTTTCTATCTTTTAGGTGGAGCTTGAGTGGCTCTAGTCAAGCATATCTTAGTTATGATTGGTGTAAAGTTTTCCCATCTCCGTTTAAAGTAATAGGCTCCGAGAAATTCAGAGCGCATGCTCAGTGAGGGGTGGTCGCACCTTGGAGGCGGGTAGCTTTTGGGATGGAGGTGTGTTTTGGTATTATAATGATATTATAATGAGCAAAAAGTACACTAGGGTACAGCATTTGTCAAAACATGACAGGTCTTTGGCTTAGGGTGGCAAAAAGTGCAGCTTTGTGCACAAGAACAATCGAGGCCCCACCTGATTACAGAGCCTAGCCGTGGTGTCTCCACTCCACTCCACGCTCTGTGGTGTTCCTTAGAGCTAGCACACCAAGTTTCCCCAGCGCGATAGCATCTAAGGTTGGGAGCCGAGGGAACGCTCAGATAATGCAGTTATGCCCTACCCTGAAAGCCTCTTCAATGCTGTACCTTTTCCTTAAAAGTGTGAATGTTAGTTTTATTTTCCTAGTTACTTCAGGAATTTACACCACACAGACGACTGAAAAATCGGGCCCCAGAAAACGTGCTATAAGCCCCATTCGACCTTCCAAAAGTGCCCCCAAGGGAAGGCTTTGGGTACAACTGAACTCCCCAGGGGAGCCTTTATGCAGGCCCATACGCAACTGGACCCCCCTTGTTCGCTGTTTACAAGCAACCCTAAATATAACACTAGCCATCATGGCAGAAAACTGAAAACTCGGGCCACAGAAAAAGAGTTTCAAGCCCCTTTCGCCCATCCAGAAGTGCCCCCAAAGGAAGGCTTTGGGTACAAGTGAACTCCCCAGGGGAGCCTTTATGCAGCCCCACATGCAACTGGACCCTCCGGGTTCACTCTTTCACCGCAAGCCTAAATATAGCCCTAGAACGCCTGGCAGTCGACTGAAAGTTCGAGCCACAGAAAATGTGTTACGAGCCCCATTCGCCCATCCAAAAGTGCCCCCAAAGGAAGGCTTTGGGTACAAGTGAACTCCCCAGGGGAGCCTTTATGCAGCCCCACATGCAACTGGACCCTCCGTGTTCGCTCTTGACAGCAACCCTAAATATAACCCTAGCCAGCATGGCAGAAGACTGAAAACTCGGGCCACAGAAAAAGCGTTTCAAGCCCCTTTCGCCCATCCAGAAGTGCCCCCAAAGGAAGGCTTTGGGTACAAGTGAACTCCCCAGGGGAGCCTTTATGCAGCCCCACATGCAACTGGACCCTACGTATTCGCTCTTTCACAGCAACCCTAAATATAACCTGAACTCCCCAGGGGAGCCTTTACGCAGCCCCACATGCAACTGGACCCTCCGTATTCGCTCTTTCACAGCAACCCTAAATATATCCCTGGCCCGCATGGCAGTCGACTGAAAACTCAGGCCCCAGAAAATGCGTTAAAAGCCTAATTCGCCCATCCAAAAGTGCCCCCAGAGGAAGGCTTTGGGTACAACTGAACTCCCCAGGGGAGCCTTTACGCAGCCCTACATGCAACTGGACCCTCTTTGTTCACTGTTTACGAGCAACCCTAAATATACCCCTAGCCACCATGGCAGAAGACTGAAAACTCGGGCTCCAGAAAATGCGTTTCAAGCCCCATTCGCCCATCCAGAAGTGCCCCCAAAGGAAGGCTTTGGGTACAAGTGAACTCCCCAGGGGAGCCTTTATGCAGCCCCACATGCAACTGGACCCTCCGGGTTCACTCTTTCACCACAAGCCTAAATATAGCCCTAGCACACCTGGCAGTCGACTGAAAATTCGGGCCATAGAAAAAGCGTTTCAAGCCCCTTTCGCCCATCCAGAAGTGCCCCCAAAGGAAGGCTTTGGGTACAAGTGAACTCCCCAGGGGAGCCTTTATGCAGCCCCACATGCAACTGGACCATCCGTATTCGCTCTTTCACAGCAACCCTAAATATAACCCTGGCCCGAATGGCAGACGACTGAAAACTCGGGCCCCAGAAAACGTGCTACAAGCCCCTTTCGCCCATCCAGAAGTGCCCCAAAAGGAAGGCTTTGGGTACAACTGAACTCCCCAGGGGAGCCTTTATGCAGGCCCATACGCAACTGGACCCTCCGTGTTCGCTGTTTACAAGCAACCCTAAATATAACCCTAGCCAGCATGGCAGAAAACTGAAAACTCTGGCCACAGAAAAAGCGTTTCAAGCCCCATTCACCCATCCAGAAGGTCCCCCAAAGGAAGGCTTTGGGAACAAGTGAACTCCCCAGGGGAGCCTTTATGCAGCCCCACATGCAACTGGACCCTCCTTGTTCACTGTTTACGAGCAACCCTAAATATACCCCTAGCCACCTTGGCAGAAGACTGAAAACTCGGGCTCCAGAAAATGCGTTTCAAGCCCCATTCACCCATCCAGAAGTGCCCCCAAAGGAAGGCTTTGGGTACAACTGACCTCCCCAGGGGAGCCTTTATGCAGCCCCACATGCAACTGGACCCTCCGGGTTCACTCTTTCACCGCAAGCCTAAATATAGCCCTGGCACGCCTGGCAGTCGACTGAAAGCTCGGGCCACAGAAAATGCGTTACGAGCCCCATTCGCCCATCCAAAAGTGCCTCCAAAGGAAGGCTTTGGGTACAAGAGAACTCCCCAGGGGAGCCTTTACGCAGCCCCACATTCAACTGGACCCTCCGTGTTCGCTCTTTACAGCAACCCTAAATATAACCCTAGCCAGCATGGCAGAAGACTGAAAACTCGGGCCACAGAAAACGTGCTACAAGCCCCATTCGCCCATCCAAAAGTGCCCCCAAAGGAAGGCTTTGGGTACAAGTGAACTCCCCAGGGGAGCCTTTATGCAGGCCCATACGAAACTGGACCCCCCGTGTTCGCTGTTTACAAGCAACCCTAAATATAACACTAGCCATCATGGCAGAAAACTGAAAACTCGGGCCACAGAAAAGGCCTTTCAAGCCCATTTCACCCATCCAGAAGTGCCCCCAAGGAAGGCTTTGGGTACAAGTGAACTCCCCAGGGGAGCCTTTATGCAGCCCCACATGCAACTGGACCCTCCGGGTTCACTCTTTCACCGCAAGCCTAAATATAGCCCTAGCACGCCTGGCAGTCGACTGAAAGCTCGGGCCACAGAAAATGTGTTACGAGCCCCATTCGCCCATCCAAAAGTGCTCCCAAAGGAAGGTTTTGGGTACAACTGAACTCCCCAGGGGAGCCTTTATGCAGCCCCACATGCAACTGGACCCTCCGGGTTCACTCTTTCACAGCAACCCTAAATATAGCCATAGCACGCCTGGCAGTCGACTGAAAGCTCGGGCCACAGAAAATATGTTACGAGCCCCATTCGCCCGTCCAAATGTGCCCCCAAAGGAAGGCTTTGGGTACAACTGAACTCCCCAGGGGAGCCTTTACGCAGCCCCACATGGAACTGGACTCTCCGTGTTCGCTCTTTACAGCAACCTTAAATATACCCCTAGCCAGCATGGCAGAAGACTGAAAACTCGGGCCACAGAAAAAGCGTTTCAAGCCCCTTTCGCCCATCCAGAAGTGCCCCCAAAGGAAGGCTTTGGGTACAAGTGAACTCCCCAGGGGAGCCTTTATGCAGCCCCACATGCAACTGGACCCTCCGGGTTCACTCTTTCACCGCAAGCCTAAATATAGCCCTAGCACGCCTGGCTGTCGACTGAAAGCTCGGGCCACAGAAAATGCGTTAAAAGCCCCATTCGACCATCCAAAAATGCCCCCAGAGGAAGGCTTTGGGTACAACTGAACTCCCCAGGGGAGCATTTATGCAGCCCCACATGGAACTGGACCCTCCGTATTCGCTCTTTCACAGCAACCCTAAATATAGCCCTGGCCCGCCTGGCAGTCGATTGAAAACTCGGGCCCAGAAAATGCGTTAAAAGCCTAATTCGCCCTTCCAAAAATGCCCCCAGAGGAAGGCTTTGGGTACAACTGAACTCCCCAGGGGAGCCTTTATGCAGCCCCACATGCAACTGGACCCTCCTTGTTCGCTCTTTACAGCAACCCTAAATATAGCCATAGCACGCCTGGAAGTCGACTGAAAGCTCGGGCCACAGAAAATGTGTTACGAGCCCCATTCGCCCATCCAAAAGTGCCCCAAAAGGAAGGCTTTGGGTACAAGTGAACTCCCCAGGGGAGCCTTTACGCAGCCCCACATGCAACTGGACCCTCCGTGTTCGCTCCTTACAGCAACCCTAAATATAACCCTAGCCAGCATGGCAGAAGACTGAAAACTCGGGCCACAGAAAAAGCGTTTCAAGCCCTTTTCGCCCATCCAGAAGTGCCCCCAAAGGAAGGCTTTGGGTACAACTGAACTCTACAGGGGAGCCTTTATGCAGCCCCACATGCAACTGGACCCTCCGGGTTCACTGTTTCACAGCAACCCTAAATATAGCGCTGGCCCGCCTGGCAGTCGACTGAAAACTCGGGCCCCAGAAAATGCGTTAAAGCCTAATTCGTCCATCCAAAAGTGCCCCCAGAGGAAGGCTTTGGGTACAACTGAACTCCCCAGGGGAGCTTTAACGCAGCCCCACATGCAACTGGACCCTCCGTATTTGCTCTTTCACAGCCACCCTAAATATAGCCCTGGCCCGCCTGGCAGTCGACTGAAAGCTCGGGCCACAGAAAATGCGTTACGAGCCCCATTCGCCCATCCAAAAGTGCCCCCAAAGGAAGGCTTTGGGTACATCTGAACTCCCCAGGGGAGCCTTTACGCAGCCCCACATTCAACTGGACCCTCCGTGTTCGCTCTTTACAGCAACCCTAAATAAAACCCTAGCCAGCATGGCAGAAGACTGAAAACTCGGGCCACAGAAAACGTGTTACAAGCCCCACTCGACCATCCAAAAGTGCCCCCAAAGGAAGGCTTTGGGTACAACTGAACTCCCCAGGGGAGCCTTTATGCAGCCCCACATGCAACTGGACCCTCCGGGTTCACTCTTTCACCGCAAGCCTAAATATATCCCTAGCACGCCTGGCAGTCGACTGAAAGCTCGGGCCGCAGAAAACGTGCTACAAGCCCCATTCGCCCATCCAAAAGTGCCCCCAAAGGAAGGCTTTGGGTACAAGTGAACTCCCCAGGGGAGCCTTTATGCAGCCCCACATGCAACTGGACCATCCGTATTCGCTCTTTCACAGCAACCCTAAATATAACCCTGGCCCGAATGGCAGACGACTGAAAACTCGGGCCCCAGAAAACGTGCTACAAGCCCCTTTCGCCCATCCAGAAGTGCCCCAAAAGGAAGGCTTTGGGTACAACTGAACTCCCCAGGGGAGCCTTTATGCAGGCCCATACGCAACTGGACCCTCCGTGTTCGCTGTTTACAAGCAACCCTAAATATAACCCTAGCCAGCATGGCAGAAAACTGAAAACTCTGGCCACAGAAAAAGCGTTTCAAGCCCCATTCACCCATCCAGAAGGTCCCCCAAAGGAAGGCTTTGGGTACAAGTGAACTCCCCAGGGGAGCCTTTATGCAGCCCCACATGCAACTGGACCCTCCTTGTTCACTGTTTACGAGCAACCCTAAATATACCCCTAGCCACCTTGGCAGAAGACTGAAAACTCGGGCTCCAGAAAATGCGTTTCAAGCCCCATTCACCCATCCAGAAGTGCCCCCAAAGGAAGGCTTTGGGTACAACTGACCTCCCCAGGGGAGCCTTTATGCAGCCCCACATGCAACTGGACCCTCCGGGTTCACTCTTTCACCGCAAGCCTAAATATAGCCCTGGCACGCCTGGCAGTCGACTGAAAGCTCGGGCCACAGAAAATGCGTTAAGAGCCCCATTCGCCCATCCAAAAGTGCCTCCAAAGGAAGGCTTTGGGTACAAGAGAACTCCCCAGGGGAGCCTTTACGCAGCCCCACATTCAACTGGACCCTCCGTGTTCGCTCTTTACAGCAACCCTAAATATAACCCTAGCCAGCATGGCAGAAGACTGAAAACTCGGGCCACAGAAAACGTGCTACAAGCCCCATTCGCCCATCCAAAAGTGCCCCCAAAGGAAGGCTTTGGGTACAAGTGAACTCCCCAGGGGAGCCTTTATGCAGGCCCATACGAAACTGGACCCCCCGTGTTCGCTGTTTACAAGCAACCCTAAATATAACACTAGCCATCATGGCAGAAAACTGAAAACTCGGGCCACAGAAAAGGCCTTTCAAGCCCATTTCACCCATCCAGAAGTGCCCCCAAGGAAGGCTTTGGGTACAAGTGAACTCCCCAGGGGAGCCTTTATGCAGCCCCACATGCAACTGGACCCTCCGGGTTCACTCTTTCACCGCAAGCCTAAATATAGCCCTAGCACGCCTGGCAGTCGACTGAAATCTCGGGCCACAGAAAATGTGTTACGAGCCCCATTCGCCCATCCAAAAGTGCTCCCAAAGGAAGGTTTTGGGTACAACTGAACTCCCCAGGGGAGCCTTTATGCAGCCCCACATGCAACTGGACCCTCCGGGTTCACTCTTTCACAGCAACCCTAAATATAGCCATAGCACGCCTGGCAGTCGACTGAAAGCTTGGGCCACAGAAAATATGTTACGAGCCCCATTCGCCCGTCCAAATGTGCCCCCAAAGGAAGGCTTTGGGTACAACTGAACTCCCCAGGGGAGCCTTTACGCAGCCCCACATGCAACTGGACTCTCCGTGTTCGCTCTTTACAGCAACCCTAAATATACCCCTAGCCAGCATGGCAGAAGACTGAAAACTCGGGCCACAGAAAAAGCGTTTCAAGCCCCTTTCGCCCATCCAGAAGTGCCCCCAAAGGAAGGCTTTGGGTACAAGTGAACTCCCCAGGGGAGCCTTTATGCAGCCCCACATGCAACTGGACCCTCCGGGTTCACTCTTTCACCGCAAGCCTAAATATAGCCCTAGCACGCCTGGCTGTCGACTGAAAACTCGGGCCACAGAAAATGCGTTAAAAGCCCCATTCGACCATCCAAAAATGCCCCCAGAGGAAGGCTTTGGGTACAACTGAACTCCCCAGGGGAGCATTTATGCAGCCCCACATGGAACTGGACCCTCCGTATTCGCTCTTTCACAGCAACCCTAAATATAGCCCTGGCCCGCCTGGCAGTCGATTGAAAAGTCGGGCCCAGAAAATGCGTTAAAAGCCTAATTCGCCCTTCCAAAAATGCCCCCAGAGGAAGGCTTTGGGTACAAGTGAACTCCCCAGGGGAGCCTTTACGCAGCCCCACATGCAACTGGACCCTCCGTGTTCGCTCCTTACAGCAACCCTAAATATAACCCTAGCCAGCATGGCAGAAGACTGAAAACTCGGGCCACAGAAAAAGCGTTTCAAGCCCTTTTCGCCCATCCAGAAGTGCCCCCAAAGGAAGGCTTTGGGTACAACTGAACTCTACAGGGGAGCCTTTATGCAGCCCCACATGCAACTGGACCCTCCGGGTTCACTGTTTCACAGCAACCCTAAATATAGCGCTGGCCCGCCTGGCAGTCGACTGAAAACTCGGGCCCCAGAAAATGCGTTAAAGCCTAATTCGTCCATCCAAAAGTGCCCCCAGAGGAAGGCTTTGGGTACAACTGAACTCCCCAGGGGAGCTTTAACGCAGCCCCACATGCAACTGGACCCTCCGTATTTGCTCTTTCACAGCCACCCTAAATATAGCCCTGGCCCGCCTGGCAGTCGACTGAAAGCTCGGGCCACAGAAAATGCGTTACGAGCCCCATTCGCCCATCCAAAAGTGCCCCCAAAGGAAGGCTTTGGGTACATCTGAACTCCCCAGGGGAGCCTTTATGCAGCCCCACATGCAACTGGACCCTCCGTGCTCGGTCTTTACAGCAACCATAAATATAACCTTAGCCAGCATGGCAGAAGACTGAAAACTCGGGCCACAGAAAAAGCGTTTCAAGCCCCTTTCGCCCATCCAGAAGTGCCCCCAAAGGAAGGCTTTGGGTACATCTGAACTCCCCAGGGGAGCCTTTACGCAACCCCACATGCAACTGGACCCTCCGTGCTCGGTCTTTACAGCAACCCTAAATATAACCCTAGCCAGCATGGCAGAAGACTGAAAACTCGGGCCACAGAAAACGTGCTACAAGCCCCATTCGCCCATCCAAAAGTGCCCCCAAAGGAAGGCTTTGGGTACACCTGAACTCCCCAGGGGAGCCTTTATGCAGGCCCATACGAAACTGGACCTCCCGTGTTCGCTGTTTACAAGCAACCCTAAATATAACACTAGCCATCATGGCAGAAAACTGAAAACTCTGGCCACAGAAAAAGCGTTTCAAGCCCCATTCACCCATCCAGAAGTGCCCCCAAAGGAAGGCTTTGGGTATAAGTGAACTCCCCAGGGGAGCCTTTATGCCGTCCCACATGCAACTGGACCCTCCGGGTTCACTCTTTCACCGCAACCCTAAATACAGCCCTGGCCCGCCTGGCAGTCGATTGAAAACTTGGGCCCAGAAAATGCGTTAAAAGCCTAATTCGCCCTTCCAAAAATGCCCCCAGAGGAAGGCTTTGGGTACAACTGAACTCCCCAGGGGAGCCTTTATGCAGCCCCACATGGAACTGGACCCTCCGTATTCGCTCTTTCACAGCAACCCTAAATATAACCCTGGCCCGCCTGGCAGTCGACTGAAAACTCAGGCCCCAGAAAAACTGTTAAAAGCCTAATTCGCCCATCCAAAAGTGCCCCCAGAAGAAGGCTTTGGGTACAACTGAACTCCCAAGGGGAGCCTTTACGCAGCCCCACATGCAACTGGACCCTCCTTGTTCACTGTTTACGAGCAACCGTAAATATAACCCTAGCCAGCATGGCAGAAGACTGAAAACTCGGGCCACAGAAAAAGAGTTTCAAGCCCCATTCGCCCATCCAGAAGTGCCCCCAAAGGAAGGCTTTGGGTACAAGTGAACTCCCCAGGGGAGCCTTTATGCAGCCCCACATGCAACTGGACCCTCCTTTTTCGCTCTTTACAGCAACCCTAAATATAGCCATAGCACGCCTGGAAGTCGACTGAAAGCTCGGGCCACAGAAAATGTGTTACGAGCCCCATTCGCCCATCCAAAAGTGCCCCAAAAGGAAGGCTTTGGGTACAAGTGAACTCCCCAGGGGAGCCTTTACGCAGCCCCACATGCAACTGGACCCTCCGTGTTCGCTCCTTACAGCAACCCTAAATATAACCCTAGCCAGCATGGCAGAAGACTGAAAACTCGGGCCACAGAAAAAGCGTTTCAAGCCCATTTCGCTCATCCAGAATTGCCCCCAAAGGAAGGCTTTGGGTACAAGTGAACTCCCCAGGGGAGCCTTTATGCAGCCCCACATGCAACTGGACCCTCCGGGTTCACTGTTTCACAGCAACCCTAAATATAGCCCTGGCCCGCCTGGCAGTCGACTGAAAACTCGGGCCCCAGAAAATGCGTTAAAAGCCTAATTCGCCCATCCAAAAGTGCCCCCAGAGGAAGGCTTTGGGTACAACTGAACTCCCCAGGGGAGCCTTAACGCAGCCCCACATGCAACTGGACCCTCCGTATTTGCTCTTTCACAGCCACCCTAAATATAGCCCTGGCCCGCCTGGCAGTCGACTTAAAGCTCGGGCCACAGAAAATGCGTTACGAGCCCCATTCGCCCATCCAAAAGTGCCCCCAAAGGAAGGCTTTGGGTACAAGTGAACTCCCCAGGGGAGCCTTTATGCAGGCCCATACTCAACTGGACCCCCCGTGTTCGCTGTTTACAAGCAACCCTAAATATAACACTAGCCATCATGGCAGAATACTGAAAACTCGGGCCACAGAAAAGGCATTTCAAGCCCCATTCACACATCCAGAAGTGCCCCCAAAGGAAGGCTTTGGGTACAACTGAACTCCCCAGGGGAGCCTTTATGCAGCACCACATGCAACTGGACCCTCCGGGTTCACTCTTTCACCGCAAGCCTAAATATAGCCCTAGCACGCCTGCCAGTCGACTGAAAGCTCGGGCCACAGAAAATGTGTTACGAGCCCCATTCGCCCATCCAGAAATGGCCCCAAAGGAAGGCTTTGGGTACATCTGAACTCCCCAGGGGAGCCTTTACGCAGCCCCACATGCAACTGGACTCTCCGTGCTCGGTCTTTACAGCAACCCTAAATATAACCCTAGCCAGCATGGCAGAAGATTGAAAACTCGGGCCACAGAAAAAGCGTTTCAAGCCCCATTCGCCCATCCAAAAGTGCCCCCAAAGGAAGGCTTTGGGTACAACTGAACTCCCCAGGGGAGCCTTTATGCAGGCCCATACGAAACTGGACCCCCCGTGTTCGCTGTTTACAAGCAACCCTAAATATAACACTAGCCATCATGGCAGAAAACTGAAAACTCTGGCCACAGAAAAAGCGTTTCAAGCCCCATTCACCCATCCAGAAGTGCCCCCAAAGGAAGGCTTTGGGTACAAGTGAACTCCCCAGGGGAGCCTTTATGCAGCCCCACATGCAACTGGACCCTCCGGGTTCACTCTTTCACAGCAACCCTAAATATAGCCCTGGCCCGCCTGGCAGTCGATTGAAAACTCGGGCCCAGAAAATGCGTTAAAAGCCTAATTCGCCCTTCCAAAAATGCCCCCAGAGGAAGGCTTTGGGTACAAGTGAACTCCCCAGGGGAGCCTTTATGCAGCCCCACATGGAACTGGACCCTCCGTATTCGCTCTTTCACAGCAAACCTAAATATAACCCTGGCCCGCCTGGCAGTCGACTGAAAACTCAGGCCCCAGAAAAACTGTTAAAAGCCTAATTCGCCCATCCAAAAGTGCCCCCAGAGGAAGGCTTTGGGTACAAGTGAACTCCCCAGGGGAGCCTTTACGCAGCCCCACATGCAACTGGACCCTCCTTGTTCGCTCTTTACAGCAACCCTAAATATAGCCATAGCACACCTGGAAGTCGACTGAAAGCTCGGGTCACAGAAAATGTGTTACGAGCCCCATTCGCCCATTCAAAAGTGCCCCAAAAGGAAGGCTTTGGGTACAAGTGAACTCCCCAGGGGAGCCTTTACGCAGCCCCACATGCAACTGGACCCTCCGTGTTCGCTCTTTACAGCAACCCTAAATATAACCCTAGCCAGCATGGCAGAAGACTGAAAACTCGGGCCACAGAAAAAGCGTTTCAAGCCCCTTTCGCCCATCCAGAAGTGCCCCCAAAGGAAGGCTTTGGGTACAAGTGAACTCCCCAGGGGAGCCTTTATGCAGGCCCATACTCAACTGGACCCCCCGTGTTCGCTGTTTACAAGCAACCCTAAATATAACACTAGCCATCATGGCAGAAAACTGAAAACTCGGGCCACAGAAAAGGCCTTTCAAGCCCCATTCACCCATCCAGAAGTGCCCCCAAAGGAAGGCTTTGGGTACAAGTGAACTCCCCAGGGGAGCCTTTATGCAGCCCCACATGCAACTGGACCCTCCGGGTTCACTCTTTCACCGCAAGCCTAAATATAGCCCTAGCACGCCTGCCAGTCGACTGAAAGCTCGGGCCACAGAAAATGTGTTACGAGCCCCATTCGCCCATCCAAAAGTGCCTCCAAAGGAAGGCTTTGGGTACATCTGAACTCCCCAGGGGAGCCTTTACGCAGCCCCACATGCAACTGGACCCTCCGTGCTCGGTCTTTACAGCAACCCTAAATATAACCCTAGCCAGCATGGCAGAAGACTGAAAACTCGGGCCACAGAAAAAGCGTTTCAAGCCCCATTCACCCATCCAGAAATGGCCCCAAAGGAAGGCTTTGGGTACATCTGAACTCCCCAGGGGAGCCTTTACGCAGCCCCACATGCAACTGGACCCTCCGTGCTCGGTCTTTACAGCAACCCTAAATATAACACTAGCCATCATGGCAGAAAACTGAAAACTCTGGCCACAGAAAAAGCGTTTCAAGCCCCATTCACCCATCCAGAAGTGCCCCCAAAGGAAGGCTTTGGGTACAAGTGAACTCCCCAGGGGAGCCTTTATGCAGCCCCACATGCAACTGGACCCTCCGGGTTCACTCTTTCACCGCAAGCCTAAATACAGCCCTGGCCCGCCTGGCAGTCGTTTGAAAACTCGGGCCCAGAAAATGCGTTAAAAGCCTAATTCGTCCTTCCAAAAATGCCCCCAGAGGAAGGCTTTGGGTACAAGTGAACTCCCCAGGGGAGCCTTTATGCAGCCCCACATGGAACTGGACCCTCAGTATTCGCTCTTTCACAGCAACACTAAATATAGCCCTGGCCCGCCTGGCAGTCGACTGAAAACTCAGGCCCCAGAAAAACTGTTAAAAGCCTAATTCGCCCATCCAAAAGTGCCCCCAGAGGAAGGCTTTGGGTACAAGTGAACTCCCCAGGGGAGCCTTAACGCAGCCCCACATGCAACTGGACCCTCCTTGTTCACTGTTTACGAGCAACCCTAAATATAACCCTAGCCAGCATGGCAGAAGACTGAAAACTCGGGCCACAGAAAAAGCGTTTCAAGCCCCATTCACCCATCCAGAAGTGCCCCCAAAGGAAGGCTTTGGGTACAAGTGAACTCCCCAGGGGAGCCTTTATGCAGCCCCACATGCAACTGGACCCTCCTTGTTCGCTCTTTACAGCAACCCTAAATATAGCCATAGCACACCTGGAAGTCGACTGAAAGCTCGGGCCACAGAAAATGTGTTACGAGCCCCATTCGCCCATCCAAAAGTGCCCCAAAAGGAAGGCTTTGGGTACAACTGAACTCCCCAGGGGAGCCTTTACGCAGCCCCACATGCAACTGGACCCTCCGTGTTCGCTCTTTACAGCAACCCTAAATATAACCCTAGCCAGCATGGCAGAAGACTGAAAACTCGGGCCACAGAAAAAGCGTTTCAAGCCCCTTTCGCCCATCCAGAAGTGCCCCCAAAGGAAGGCTTTGGGTACAAGTGAAGTCCCCAGGGGAGCCTTTATGCAGCCCCACATGCAACTGGACCCTCCGGGTTCACTGTTTCACAGCAACCCTAAATATAGCCCTGGCCCGCCTGGCAGTCGACTGAAAACTCGGGCCCCAGAAAATGCGTTAAAAGCCTAATTCGCCCATCCAAAAGTGCCCCCAGAGGAAGGCTTTGGGTACAAGTGAACTCCCCAGGGGAGCCTTAACGCAGCCCCACATGCAACTGGACCCTCCGTATTTGCTCTTTCACAGCCACCCTAAATATAGCCCTGGCCCGCCTGGCAGTCGACTGAAAGCTCGGGCCACAGAAAATGCGTTACGAGCCCCATTCGCCCATCCAAAAGTGCCCCCAAAGGAAGGCTTTGGGTACATCTGAACTCCCCAGGGGAGCCTTTACGCAGCCCCACATGCAACTGGACCCTCCGTGCTCGGTCTTTACAGCAACCCTAAATATAACCCTAGCCAGCATGGCAGAAGACTGAAAACTCGGGCCACAGAAAAAGCGTTTCAAGCCCCATTCGCCCATCCAGAAATGGCCCCAAAGGAAGGCTTTGGGTACAAGTGAACTCCCCAGGGGAGCCTTTATGCAGCCCCACATGCAACTGGACCCTTTGTGCTCGGTCTTTACAGCAACCCTAAATATAACACTAGCCAGCATGGCAGAAGACTGAAAACTCGGGCCACAGAAAATGCGTTTCAAGCCCCATTCACCCATCCAGAAATGGCCCCAAAGGAAGGCTTTGGGTACAACTGAACTCCCCAGGGGAGCCTTTACGCAGCCCCACATGCAACTGGACTCTCCGTGCTCGGTCTTTACAGCAACCCTAAATATAACCCTAGCCAGCATGGCAGAAGATTGAAAACTCGGGCCACAGAAAATGTGTTACAAGCCCCATTCGCCCATCCAAAAGTGCCCCCAAAGGAAGGCTTTGGGTACAAGTGAACTCCCCAGGGGAGCCTTTACGCAGCCCCACATGCAACTGGACCCTCCGTGTTCGCTCTTTACAGCAACCTTAAATATAACCCTAGCCAGCATGGCAGAAGACTGAAAACTCGGGCCACAGAAAAGGCCTTTCAAGCCCCATTCACCCATCCAGAAGTGCCCCCAAAGGAAGGCTTTGGGTACAAGTGAACTCCCCATGGGAGCCTTTATGCAGCCCCACATGCAAGTGGACCCTCCGGGTTCACTCTTTCACCGCAAGCCTAAATATAGCCCTAGCACGCCTGGCAGTCGACTGAAAGCTCGGGCCACAGAAAATGTGTTACGAGCCCCATTCGCCCATCCAAAAGTGCCTCCAAAGGAAGGCTTTGGGTACATCTGAACTCCCCAGGGGAGCCTTTACGCAGCCCCACATGCAACTGGACCCTCCGTGCTCGGTCTTTACAGCAACCCTAAATATAACCCTAGCCAGCATGGCAGAAGACTGAAAAGTCGGGCCACAGAAAAAGCGTTTCAAGCCCCATTCACCCATCCAGAAATGGCCCCAAAGGAAGGCTTTGGGTACATCTGAACTCCCCAGGGGAGCCTTTACGCAGCCCCACATGCAACTGGACCCTTTGTGCTCGGTCTTTACAGCAACCCTAAATAGAACACTAGCCATCATGGCAGAAAACTGAAAACTCTGGCCACAGAAAAAGCGTTTCAAGCCCCATTCACCCATCCAGAAGTGCCCCCAAAGGAAGGCTTTGGGTACAAGTGAACTCCCCAGGGGAGCCTTTATGCAGCCCCACATGCAACTGGACCCTCCGGGTTCACTCTTTCACCGCAAGCCTAAATACAGCCCTGGCCCGCCTGGCAGTCGTTTGAAAACTCGGGCCCAGAAAATGCGTTAAAAGCCTAATTCGTCCTTCCAAAAATGCCCCCAGAGGAAGGCTTTGGGTACAAGTGAACTCCCCAGGGGAGCCTTAACGCAGCCCCACATGGAACTGGACCCTCAGTATTCGCTCTTTCACAGCAACACTAAATATAGCCCTGGCCCGCCTGGCAGTCGACTGAAAACTCAGGCCCCAGAAAAACTGTTAAAAGCCTAATTCGCCCATCCAAAAGTGCCCCCAGAGGAAGGCTTTGGGTACAAGTGAACTCCCCAGGGGAGCCTTAACGCAGCCCCACATGCAACTGGACCCTCCTTGTTCACTGTTTACGAGCAACCCTAAATATAACCCTAGCCAGCATGGCAGAAGACTGAAAACTCGGGCCACAGAAAAAGCGTTTCAAGCCCCATTCACCCATCCAGAAGTGCCCCCAGTGGAAGGCTTTGGGTACAAGTGAACTCCCCAGGGGAGCCTTTATGCAGCCCCACATGCAACTGGACCCTCCTTGTTCGCTCTTTACAGCAACCCTAAATATAGCCATAGCACACCTGGAAGTCGACTGAAAGCTCGGGCCACAGAAAATGTGTTACGAGCCCCATTCGCCCATCCAAAAGTGCCCCAAAAGGAAGGCTTTGGGTACAACTGAACTCCCCAGGGGAGCCTTTACGCAGCCCCACATGCAACTGGACCCTCCGTGTTCGCTCTTTACAGCAACCCTAAATATAACCCTAGCCAGCATGGCAGAAGACTGAAAACTCGGGCCACAGAAAAAGCGTTTCAAGTCCCTTTCGCCCATCCAGAAGTGCCCCCAAAGGAAGGCTTTGGGTACAAGTGAACTCCCCAGGGGAGCCTTTATGCAGCCCCACATGCAACTGGACCCTCCGGGTTCACTGTTTCACAGCAACCCTAAATATAGCCCTGGCCCGCCTGGCAGTCGACTGAAAACTCGGGCCCCAGAAAATGCGTTAAAAGCCTAATTCGCCCATCCAAAAGTGCCCCCAGAGGAAGGCTTTGGGTACAAGTGAACTCCCCAGGGGAGCCTTAACGCAGCCCCACATGCAACTGGACCCTCCGTATTTGCTCTTTCACAGCCACCCTAAATATAGCCCTGGCCCGCCTGGCAGTCGACTGAAAGCTCGGGCCACAGAAAATGCGTTACGAGCCCCATTCGCCCATCCAAAAGTGCCCCCAAAGGAAGGCTTTGGGTACAAGTGAACTCCCCAGGGGAGCCTTTATGCAGCCCCACATGCAACTGGACCCTTTGTGCTCGGTCTTTACAGCAACCCTAAATATAACCCTAGCCAGCATGGCAGAAGACTGAAAACTCGGGCCACAGAAAAGGCCTTTCAAGCCCCATTCACCCATCCAGAAATGGCCCCAAAGGAAGGCTTTGGGTACATCTGAACTCCCCAGGGGAGCCTTTACGCAGCCCCACATGCAACTGGACTCTCCGTGCTCGGTCTTTACAGCAACCCTAAATATAACCCTAGCCAGCATGGCAGAAGATTGAAAACTCGGGCCACAGAAAATGTGTTACAAGCCCCATTCACCCATCCAAAAGTGCCCCCAAAGGAAGGCTTTGGGTACAAGTGAACTCCCCAGGGGAGCCTTTAGGCAGACCCATACGAAACTGGACCCCCCGTGTTCGCTGTTTACAAGCAACCCTAAATATAACACTAGCCATCATGGCAGAAAACTGAAAACTCTGGCCACAGAAAAAGCGTTTCAAGCCCCATTCACCCATCCAGAAGTGCCCCCAAAGGAAGGCTTTGGGTACAAGTGAACTCCCCAGGGGAGCCTTTATGCAGCCCCACATGCAACTGGACCCTCCGTATTCGCTCTTTCACAGCAACCCTAAATATAACCCTGGCCCGCCTGGCAGTCGACTGAAAACTCAGGCCCCAGAAAAACTGTTAAAAGCCTAATTCGCCCATCCAAAAGTGCCCCCAGAGGAAGGCTTTGGGTACAAGTGAACTCCCCAGGGGAGCCTTTACGCAGCCCCACATGCAACTGGACCCTCCTTGTTCGCTCTTTACAGCAACCCTAAATATAGCCATAGCACACCTGTAAGTCGACTGAAAGCTCGGGCCACAGAAAATGTGTTACGAGCCCCATTCGCCCATCCAAAAGTGCTCCAAAAGGAAGGCTTTGGGTACAAGTGAACTCCCCAGGGGAGCCTTTACGCAGCCCCACATGCAACTGGACCCTCCGTGTTCGCTCTTTACAGCAACCCTAAATATAACCCTAGCCAGCATGGCAGAAGACTGAAAACTCGGGCCACAGAAAATGCGTTTCAAGCCCCTTTCGCCCATCCAGAAGTGCCCCCAAAGGAAGGCTTTGGGTACAAGTGAACTCCCCAGGGGAGCCTTTATGCAGGCCCATACTCAACTGGACCCCCCGTGTTCGCTGTTTACAAGCAACCCTAAATATAACACTAGCCATCATGGCAGAAAACTGAAAACTCGGGCCACAGAAAAGGCCTTTCAAGCCCCATTCACCCATCCAGAAGTGCCCCCAAAGGAAGGCTTTGGGTACAAGTGAACTCCCCAGGGGAGCCTTTATGCAGCCCCACATGCAACTGGACCCTCCGGGTTCACTCTTTCACCGCAAGCCTAAATATATCCCTAGCACGCCTGGCAGTCGACTGAAAGCTCGGGCCACAGAAAATGTGTTATGAGCCCCATTCGCCCATCCAAAAGTGCCTCCAAAGGAAGGCTTTGGGTACATCTGAACTCCCCAGGGGAGCCTTTACGCAGCCCCACATGCAACTGGACCCTCCGTGCTCGGTCTTTACAGCAACCCTAAATATAACCCTAGCCAGCATGGCAGAAGACTGAAAACTCGGGCCACAGAAAAAGCGTTTCAAGCCCCATTCACCCATCCAGAAATGGCCCCAAAGGAAGGCTTTGGGTACATCTGAACTCCCCAGGGGAGCCTTTACGCAGCCCCACATGCAACTGGACCCTCCGTGCTCGGTCTTTACAGCAACCCTAAATATAACACTAGCCATCATGGCAGAAAACTGAAAACTCTGGCCACAGAAAAAGCGTTTCAAGCCCCATTCACCCATCCAGAAGTGCCCCCAAAGGAAGGCTTTGGGTACAAGTGAACTCCCCAGGGGAGCCTTTATGCAGCCCCACATGCAACTGGACCCTCCGGGTTCACTCTTTCACCGCAAGCCTAAATACAGCCCTGGCCCGCCTGGCAGTCGTTTGAAAACTCGGGCCCAGAAAATGCGTTAAAAGCCTAATTCGTCCTTCCAAAAATGCCCCCAGAGGAAGGCTTTGGGTACAAGTGAACTCCCCAGGGGAGCCTTTATGCAGCCCCACATGGAACTGGACCCTCAGTATTCGCTCTTTCACAGCAACACTAAATATAGCCCTGGCCCGCCTGGCAGTCGACTGAAAACTCAGGCCCCAGAAAAACTGTTAAAAGCCTAATTCGCCCATCCAAAAGTGCCCCCAGAGGAAGGCTTTGGGTACAAGTGAACTCCCCAGGGGAGCCTTAACGCAGCCCCACATGCAACTGGACCCTCCTTGTTCACTGTTTACGAGCAACCCTAAATATAACCCTAGCCAGCATGGCAGAAGACTGAAAACTCGGGCCACAGAAAAAGCGTTTCAAGCCCCATTCACCCATCCAGAAGTGCCCCCAATGGAAGGCTTTGGGTACAAGTGAACTCCCCAGGGGAGCCTTTATGCAGCCCCACATGCAACTGGACCCTCCTTGTTCGCTCTTTACAGCAACCCTAAATATAGCCATAGCACACCTGGAAGTCGACTGAAAGCTCGGGCCACAGAAAATGTGTTACGAGCCCCATTCGCCCATCCAAAAGTGCCCCAAAAGGAAGGCTTTGGGTACAACTGAACTCCCCAGGGGAGCCTTTACGCAGCCCCACATGCAACTGGACCCTCCGTGTTCGCTCTTTACAGCAACCCTAAATATAACCCTAGCCAGCATGGCAGAAGACTGAAAACTCGGGCCACAGAAAAAGCGTTTCAAGCCCCTTTCGCCCATCCAGAAGTGCCCCCAAAGGAAGGCTTTGGGTACAAGTGAACTCCCCAGGGGAGCCTTTATGCAGCCCCACATGCAACTGGACCCTCCGGGTTCACTCTTTCACAGCAACCCTAAATATAGCCCTGGCCCGCCTGGCAGTCGACTGAAAACTCGGGCCCCAGAAAATGCGTTAAAAGCCTAATTCGCCCATCCAAAAGTGCCCCCAGAGGAAGGCTTTGGGTACAAGTGAACTCCCCAGGGGAGCCTTAACGCAGCCCCACATGCAACTGGACCCTCCGTATTTGCTCTTTCACAGCCACCCTAAATATAGCCCTGGCCCGCCTGGCAGTCGACTGAAAGCTCGGGCCACAGAAAATGCGTTACGAGCCCCATTCGCCCATCCAAAAGTGCCCCCAAAGAACGGCTTTGGGTACATCTGAACTCCCCAGGGGAGCCTTTACGCAGCCCCACATTCAACTGGACCCTCCGTGTTCGCTCTTTACAGCAACCCTAAATAAAACCCTAGCCAGCATGGCAGAATACTGAAAACTCGGGCCACAGAATACGTGCTACAAGCCCCATTCGACCATCCAAAAGTGCCCCCAAAGGAAGGCTTTGGGTACAAGTGAACTCCCCAGGGGAGCCTTTATGCAGGCCCATACTCAACTGGACTCCCCGTGTTCGCTGTTTACAAGCAACCCTAAATATAACACTAGCCATCATGGCAGAAAACTGAAAACTCGGGCCACAGAAAAGGCCTTTCAAGCCCCATTCACCCATCCAGAAGTGCCCCCAAAGGAAGGCTTTGGGTACAAGTGAACTCCCCAGGGGAGCCTTTATGCAGCCCCACATGCAACTGGACCCTCCGGGTTCACTCTTTCACCGCAAGCCTAAATATAGCCCTAGCACGACTGCCAGTCGACTGAAAGCTCGGGCCACAGAAAATGTGTTACGAGCCCCATTCGCCCATCCAAAAGTGCCTCCAAAGGAAGGCTTTGGGTACATCTGAACTCTCCAGGGGAGCCTTTACGCAGCCCCACATGCAACTGGACCCTCCGTGCTCGGTCTTTACAGCAACCCTAAATATAACCCTAGCCAGCATGGCAGAAGACTGAAAACTCGGGCCACAGAAAAAGCGTTTCAAGCCCAATTCACCCATCCAGAAATGGCCCCAAAGGAAGGCTTTGGGTACAACTGAACTCCCCAGGGGAGCCTTTACGCAGCCCCACATGCAACTCGACCCTCCGTGCTCGGTCTTTACAGCAACCCTAAATATAACACTAGCCATCATGGCAGAAAACTGAAAGCTCGGGCCACAGAAAAAGCGTTTCAAGCCCCATTCACCCATCCAGAAGTGCCCCCAAAGGAAGGCTTTGGGTACAAGTGAACTCCCCAGGGGAGCCTTTATGCAGCCCCACATGCAACTGGACCCTCCGGGTTCACTCTTTCACCGCAAGCCTAAATACAGCCCTGGCCCGCCTGGCAGTCGTTTGAAAACTCGGGCCCAGAAAATGCGTTAAAAGCCTAATTCGCCCATCCAAAAGTGCCCCCAGAGGAAGGCTTTGGGTACAAGTGAACTCCCCAGGGGAGCCTTAACGCAGCCCCACATGCAACTGGACCCTCCTTGTTCACTGTTTACGAGCAACCCTAAATATACCCCTAGCCACCATGGCAGAAGACTGAAAACTCGGGCTCCAGAAAATGCGTTTCAAACCCCATTCACCCATCCAGAAGTGCCCCCAAAGGAAGGCTTTGGGTACAACTGAACTCCCCAGGGGAGCCTTTATGCAGCCCCACATGCAACTGGACCCTCCTTGTTCGCTCTTTACAGCAACCCTAAATATAGCCATAGCACGCCTGGCAGTCGACTGAAAGCTCGGGCCACAGAAAATGTGTTACGAGCCCCATTCGCACATCCAAAAGTGCCCCAAAAGGAAGGCTTTGGGTACAACTGAACTCCCCAGGGGAGCCTTTACGCAGCCCCACATGCAACTGGACCCTCCGTGTTCGCTCTTTACAGCAACCCTAAATATAACCCTAGCCAGCATGGCAGAAGACTGAAAACTCGGGCCACAGAAAAAGCGTTTCAAGCCCCTTTCGCCCA
Organism: Anas platyrhynchos; assembly: GCF_047663525.1. Taxonomy (NCBI): domain Eukaryota; kingdom Metazoa; phylum Chordata; class Aves; order Anseriformes; family Anatidae; genus Anas; species Anas platyrhynchos. Next base: position 21,465,811 of record NC_092600.1, read on the forward strand.
TCCAGAAGTGCCCCCAAAGGAAGGCTTTGGGTACAACTGAACTCCCCAGGGGAGCCTTTACGCAGCCCCACATGCAACTGGACCCTCCGTGTTCTCTCTTTAGAGCAACCCTTAATATAACCCTAGCCAGCATGGCAGAAGACTGAAAACTCGGGCCACAGAAAATGTGTTACAAGCCCCTTTCGACCATCCAAAAGTGCCCCCAAAGGAAGGCTTTGGGTACAACTGAACTCCCCAGGGGAGCCTTTATGCAGGCCCATACGAAACTGGACCCCCGGTGTTCGCTGTTTACAAGCAACCCTAAATATAACCCTAGCCATCATGGCAGAAAACTGAAAACTCGGGCCACAGAAAAAGCGTTTCAAGCCCCATTCACCCATCCAGAAGTGCCCCCAAAGGAAGGCTTTGGGTACAAGTGAACTCCCCAGGGGAGCCTTTATGCAGCCCCACATGCAACTGGACCCTCCGGGTTCAGTCTTTCACCGCAAGCCTAAATACAGCCCTGGCCCGCCTGGCAGTCGATTGAAAACTCGGGCCCCAGAAAATGCATTAAAAGCCTAATTCGCCCATCCAAAAATGCCCCCAGAGGAAGGTTTTGGGTACAAGTGAACTCCCCAGGGGAGCCTTAACGCAGCCCCACATGCAACTGGACCCTCCTTGTTCACTGTTTACGAGCAACCCTAAATATACCCCTAGCCACCATGGCAGAAGACTGAAAACTCGGGCTCCAGAAAATGCGTTTCAAGCCCCATTCACCCATCCAGAAGTGCCCCCAAAGGAAGGCTTTGGGTACAAGTGAACTCCCCAGGGGAGCCTTTATGCAGCCCCACATGCAACTGGACCCTCCGGGTTCACTCTTTCACCGCAAGCCTAAATATAGCCCTGGCCCGCCTGGCAGTCGTTTGAAAACTCGGGCCCAGAAAATGCGTTTCAAGCCCCATTCACCCATCCAGAAGTGCCCCCAAAGGAAGGCTTTGGGTACAACTGAACTCCCCAGGGGAGCCTTTATGCATCCCCACATGCAATTGGACCCTCCGGGTTCACTGTTTCACAGCAACCCTCAATATAGCCCTGGCCCGCCTGGCAGTCGACTGAAAACTCGGGCCCCAGAAAATGCGTTAAAAGCCTAATTCGCCCATCCAAAAGTGCCCCCAGAGGAAGGCTTTGGGTACAACTGAACTCCCCAGGGGAGCCTTAACGCAGCCCCACATGCAACTGGACCCTCCGTATTTGCTCTTTCACAGCAACCCTAAATATAGCCCTGGCCCGCCTGGCAGTCGACTGAAAACTCGGGCCCCAGAAAATGCGTTAAAAGCCTAATTCGCCCATCCAAAAGTGCCCCCAGAGGAAGGCTTTGGGTACAACTGAACTCCCCAGGGGAGCCTTAACGCAGCCCCACATGCAACTGGACCCTCCGTATTCGCTCTTTCACAGCAACCCTAAATATAGCCCTGGCCCGCCTGGAAGTCGACTGAAAACTCGGGCCCCAGAAAATGCATTAAAAGCCTAATTCGCCCATCCAAAAGTGCCCCCAGAGGAAGGCTTTGGGTACAGGTGAACTCCCCAGGGGAGCCTTTATACAGCCCCACATGGAACTGGACCCTCCGGGTTCACTCTTTCACAGCAACCCTAAATATAGCCCTGGCCCGCCTGGCAGTAGACTGAAAACTCGGGCCCCAGAAAATGCGTTAAAAGCCTAATTCGCCCATCCAAAAGTGCCCCCAGAGGAAGGCTTTGGGTACAAGTGAACTCCCCAGGGGAGCCTTTATGCAGCCCCACATGCAACTGGACCCTCCTTGTTCACTGTTTACGAGCAACCCTAAATATACCCCTAGCCACCATGGCAGAAGACTGAAAACTCGGGCTCCAGAAAATGCGTTTCAAGCCCCATTCACCCATCCAGAAGTGCCCCCAAAGGAAGGCTTTGGGTACAACTGAACTCCCCAGGGGAGCCTTAACGCAGCCCCACATGCAACTGGACCCTCCGTATTTGCTCTTTCACAGCAACCCTAAATATATCCCTGGCCCGCCTGGCAGTCGACTGAAAACTCGGGCCCCAGAAAATGCGTTAAAAGCCTAATTCGCCCATCCAAAAGTGCCCCCAAAGGAAGGCTTTGGGTACAACTGAACTCCCCAGGGGAGCCTTTACGCAGCGCCACATGCAACTGGACCCTCCGTGTTCTCTCTTTACAGCAACCCTAAATATAACCCTAGCCAGCATGGCAGAAGACTGAAAACTCGGGCCACAGAAAAAGCGTTTCAAGCCCCTTTTGCCCATCCAGAAGTGCCCCCAAAGGAAGGCTTTGGGTACAAGTGAACTCCCCAGGGGAGCCTTTATGCAGCCCCACATGCAATTGGACCCTCCGGGTTCACTGTTTCACAGCAACCCTAAATATATCCCTGGCCCGCCTGGCAGTCGACTGAAAACTCGGGCCCCAGAAAATGCATTAAAAGCCTAATTCGCCCATCCAAATGTGCCCCCAGAGGAAGGCTTTGGGTACAAGTGAACTCCCCAGGGGAGCCTTTATGCAGCCCCACATGGAACTGGACCCTCAGTATTCGCTCTTTCACAGCAACACTAAATATAGCCCTGGCCAGCCTGGCAGTCGACTGAAAACTCAGGCCCCAGAAAAACTGTTAAAAGCCTAATTCGCCCATCCAAAAGTGCCCCCAGAGGAAGGCTTTGGGTACAAGTGAACTCCCCAGGGGAGCCTTAACGCAGCCCCACATGCAACTGGACCCTCCTTGTTCACTGTTTACGAGCAACCCTAAATATACCCCTAGCCACCATGGCAGAAGACTGAAAACTTGGGCTCCAGAAAGTGCGTTTCAAACCCCATTCACCCATCCAGAAGTGCCCCCAAAGGAAGGCTTTGGGTACAAGTGAACTCCCCAGGGGAGCCTTTATGCAGCCCCACATGCAACTGGACCCTCCTTTTTCGCTCTTTACAGCAACCCTAAATATAGCCCTAGCACGCCTGGCAGTCGACTGAAAGCTCGGGCCACAGAAAATGTGTTACGAGCCCCATTCGCCCATCGAAAAGTGCCCCAAAAGGAAGGCTTTGGGTACAAGTGAACTCCCCAGGGGAGCCTTTACGCAGCCCCACATGCAACTGGACCCTCCGTGTTCGCTCTTTACAGCAACCCTAAATATAACCCTAGCCAGCATGGCAGAAGACTGAAAACTCGGGCCCCAGAAAATGCGTTTCAAGCCCCTTTCGCCCATCCAGAAGTGCCCCCAAAGGAAGGCTTTGGGTACAACTGAACTCCCCAGGGGAGCCTTTATGCATCCCCACATGCAATTGGACCCTCCGGGTTCACTGTTTCACAGCAACCCTAAATATAGCCCTGGCCCGCCTGGCAGTCGACTGAAAACTCGGGCCCCAGAAAATGCGTTAAAAGCCTAATTCGCCCATCCAAAAGTGCCCCCAGAGGAAGGCTTTGGGTACAACTGAACTCCCCAGGGGAGCCTTAACGCAGCCCCACATGCAACTGGACCCTCCGTATTTGCTCTTTCACAGCAACCCTAAATATAGCCCTGGCCCGCCTGGCAGTCGACTGAAAACTCGGGCCCCAGAAAATGCGTTAAAAGCCTAATTCGCCCATCCAAAAGTGCCCCCAGAGGAAGGCTTTGGGTACAACTGAACTCCCCAGGGGAGCCTTAACGCAGCCCCACATGCAACTGGACCCTCCGTATTCGCTCTTTCACAGCAACCCTAAATATAGCCCTGGCCCGCCTGGAAGTCGACTGAAAACTCGGGCCCCAGAAAATGCATTAAAAGCCTAATTCGCCCATCCAAAAGTGCCCCCAGAGGAAGGCTTTGGGTACAGGTGAACTCCCCAGGGGAGCCTTTATGCAGCCCCACATGGAACTGGACCCTCCGGGTTCACTCTTTCACAGCAACCCTAAATATAGCCCTGGCCCGCCTGGCAGTCGACTGAAAACTCGGGCCCCAGAAAATGCGTTAAAAGCCTAATTCGCCCATCCAAAAGTGCCCCCAGAGGAAGGCTTTGGGTACAACTGAACTCCCCAGGGGAGCCTTAACGCAGCCCCACATGCAACTGGACCCTCCGTATTTGCTCTTTCACAGCAACCCTAAATATAGCCCTGGCCCGCCTGGCAGTCGACTGAAAACTCGGGCCCCAGAAAATGCGTTAAAAGCCTAATTCGCCCATCCAAAAGTGCCCCCAGAGGAAGGCTTTGGGTACAACTGAACTCCCCAGGGGAGCCTTAACGCAGCCCCACATGCAACTGGACCCTCCGTATTCGCTCTTTCACAGCAACCCTAAATATAGCCCTGGCCCGCCTGGAAGTCGACTGAAAACTCGGGCCCCAGAAAATGCATTAAAAGCCTAATTCGCCCATCCAAAAGTGCCCCCAGAGGAAGGCTTTGGGTACAACTGAACTCCCCAGGGGAGCCTTTATGCAGCCCCACATGGAACTGGACCCTCCGGGTTCACTCTTTCACAGCAACCCTAAATATAGCCCTGGCCCGCCTGGCAGTAGACTGAAAACTCGGGCCCCAGAAAATGCGTTAAAAGCCTAATTCGCCCATCCAAAAGTGCCCCCAGAGGAAGGCTTTGGGTACAAGTGAACTCCCCAGGGGAGCCTTTATGCAGCCCCACATGCAACTGGACCCTCCTTGTTCACTGTTTACGAGCAACCCTAAATATACCCCTAGCCACCATGGCAGAAGACTGAAAACTCGGGCTCCAGAAAATGCGTTTCAAGCCCCATTCACCCATCCAGAAGTGCCCCCAAAGGAAGGCTTTGGGTACAACTGAACTCCCCAGGGGAGCCTTAACGCAGCCCCACATGCAACTGGACCCTCCGTATTTGCTCTTTCACAGCAACCCTAAATATATCCCTGGCCCGCCTGGCAGTCGACTGAAAACTCGGGCCCCAGAAAATGCGTTAAAAGCCTAATTCGCCCATCCAAAAGTGCCCCCAAAGGAAGGCTTTGGGTACAACTGAACTCCCCAGGGGAGCCTTTACGCAGCCCCACATGCAACTGGACCCTCCGTGTTCGCTCTTTACAGCAACCCTAAATATAACCCTAGCCACCATGGCAGAAGACTGAAAACTCGGGCCACAGAAAAAGCGTTTCAAGCCCCTTTTGCCCATCCAGAAGTGCCCCCAAAGGAAGGCTTTGGGTACAAGTGAACTCCCCAGGGGAGCCTTTATGCAGCCCCACATGCAATTGGACCCTCCGGGTTCACTGTTTCACAGCAACCCTAAATATATCCCTGGCCCGCCTGGCAGTCGACTGAAAACTCGGGCCCCAGAAAATGCGTTAAAAGCCTAATTTGCCCATCCAAAAGTGCCCCCAGAGGAAGGCTTTGGGTACAACTGAACTCCCCAGGGGAGCCTTAACGCAGCCCCACATGCAACTGGACCCTCCGGGTTCACTCTTTCACAGCAACCCTAAATATAGCCCTGGCCCGCCTAGCAGTCGACTGAAAACTCGGGCCCCAGAAAATGCATTAAAAGCCTAATTCGCCCATTCAAAAGTGCCCCCAGAGGAAGGCTTTGGGTACAAGTGAACTCCCCAGGGGAGCCTTTATGCAGCCCCACATGCAACTGGACCCTCCGGGTTCACTCTTTCACCGCAAGCCTAAATATATCCCTAGCACGCCTGGCAGTCGACTGAAAGCTCGGGCCGCAGAAAACGTGCTACAAGCCCCATTCGCCCATCCAAAAGTGCCCCCAAAGGAAGGCTTTGGGTACAAGTGAACTCCCCAGGGGAGCCTTTATGCAGGCCCATACGAAACTGGACCCCCCGTGTTCGCTGTTTACAAGCAACCCTAAATATAACACTAGCCATCATGGCAGAAAACTGAAAACTCGGGCTCCAGAAAAAGCGTTTCAAGCCCCATTCACCCATCCAGAAGTGCCCCCAAAGGAAGGCTTTGGGTACAACTGAACTCCCCAGGGGAGCCTTTACGCAGCCCCACATGCAACTGGACCCTCCGTGTTCTCTCTTTAGAGCAACCCTTAATATAACCCTAGCCAGCATGGCAGAAGACTGAAAACTCGGGCCACAGAAAACGTGCTACAAGCCCCTTTCGACCATCCAAAAGTGCCCCCAAAGGAATGCTTTGGGTACAAGTGAACTCCCCAGGGGAGCCTTTATGCAGGCCCATACGAAACTGGACCCCCGGTGTTCGCTGTTTACAAGCAACCCTAAATATAACACTAGCCATCATGGCAGAAAACTGAAAATTCGGGCCACAGAAAAAGCGTTTCAAGCCCCATTCACCCATCCAGAAGTGCCCCCAGAGGAAGGTTTTGGGTACAACTGAACTCCCCAGGGGAGCCTTTATGCAGCCCCACATGCAACTGGACCCTCCGTATTCGCTCTTTCACAGCAACCCTAAATATAGCCCTGGCCCGCCTGGCAGTCGACTGAAAACTCGGGCCCCAGAAAATGCATTAAAAGCCTAATTCGCCCATCCAAAAGTGCCCCCAGAGGAAGGCTTTGGGTACAACTGAACTCCCCAGGGGAGCCTTTATGCAGCCCCACATGCAACTGCACCCTCCGGGTTCACTCTTTCACAGCAACCCTAAATATAGCCCTGGCCCGCCTGGCAGTCGACTGAAAGCTCGGGCAACAGAAAATGCGTTACGAGCCCCATTCGCCCATCCAAAAGTGCCCCCAAAGGAAGGCTTTGGGTACATCTGAACTCCCCAGGGGAGCCTTTACGCAGCCCCACATTCAACTGGACCCTCCGTGTTCGCTGTTTACAAGCAACCCTAAATATAACACTAGCCATCATGGCAGAAAACTGAAAACTCGGGCCACAGAAAAGGCCTTTCAAACCCCATTCACCCATCCAGAAGTGCCCCCAAAGGAAGGCTTTGGGTACAAGTGAACTCCCCAGGGGAGCCTTTATGCAGCCCCACATGCAACTGGACCCTCCGGGTTCACTCTTTCACCGCAAGCCTAAATATAGCCCTAGCACGCCTGCCAGTCGACTGAAAGCTCGGGCCACAGAAAATGTGTTACGAGCCCCATTCGCCCATCCAAAAGTGCCTCCAAAGTAAGGCTTTGGGTACAAGTGAACTCCCCAGGGGAGCCTTTACGCAGCCCCACATGCAACTGGACCCTCCGTGCTCGGTCTTTACAGCAACCCTAAATATAACCCTAGCCAGCATGGCAGAAGACTGAAAACTCGGGCCACAGAAAAAGCGTTTCAAGCCCCATTCACCCATCCAGAAATGGCCCCAAAGGAAGGCTTTGGGTACATCTGAACTCCCCAGGGGAGCCTTTATGCAGCCCCACATGCAACTGGACCCTCCGTGCTCGGTCTTTACAGCAACCCTAAATATAACACTAGCCATCATGGCAGAAAACTGAAAACTCTGGCCACAGAAAAAGCGTTTCAAGCCCCATTCACCCATCCAGAAGTGCCCCCAAAGGAAGGCTTTGGGTACAAGTGAACTCCCCAGGGGAGCCTTTATGCAGCCCCACATGCAACTGGACCCTCCGGGTTCACTCTTTCACTGCAAGCCTAAATACAGCCCTGGCCCGCCTGGCAGTCGTTTGAAAACTCGGGCCCAGAAAATGCGTTAAAAGCCTAATTTGTCCTTCCAAAAATGCCCCTAGAGGAAGGCTTTGGGTACAAGTGAACTCCCCAGGGGAGCCTTTATGCAGCCCCACATGGAACTGGACCCTCAGTATTCGCTCTTTCACAGCAACACTAAATATAGCCCTGGCCCGCCTGGCAGTCGACTGAAAACTCAGGCCCCAGAAAAACTGTTAAAAGCCTAATTCGCCCATCCAAAAGTGCCCCCAGAGGAAGGCTTTGGGTACAAGTGAACTCCCCAGGGGAGCCTTAACGCAGCCCCACATGCAACTGGACCCTCCTTGTTCACTGTTTACGAGCAACCCTAAATATACCCCTAGCCACCATGGCAGAAGACTGAAAACTTGGGCTCCAGAAAATGCGTTTCAAACCCCATTCACCCATCCAGAAGTGCCCCCAAAGGAAGGCTTTGGGTACAAGTGAACTCCCCAGGGGAGCCTTTATGCAGCCCCACATGCAACTGGACCCTCCGTATTCGCTCTTTCACAGCAACCCTAAATATAGACCTGGCCCGCCTGGCAGTCGACTGAAAACTCGCGCCCCAGAAAAACTATTAAAAGCGTAATTCGCCATCCAAAAGTGCCCCCAGAGGAAGGCTTTGGGTACAACTGAACACCCCAGGGGAGCCTTAACGCAGCCCCACATGCAACTGGACCCTCCGTGTTCGCTCTTTACAGCAACCCTAAATATAACCCTAGCCAGCATGGCAGAAGACTGAAAACTCGGGCCCCAGAAAATGCGTTTCAAGCCCCTTTCGCCCATCCAGAAGTGCCCCCAAAGGAAGGCTTTGGGTACAAGTGAACTCCCCAGGGGAGCCTTTATGCAGCCCCACATGCAACTGGACCCTCCGGGTTCACTCTTTCACCGCAAGCCTAAATACAGCCCTGGCCCGCCTGGCAGTCGATTGAAAACTCGGGCCCCAGAAAATGCATTAAAAGCCTAATTCGCCCATCCAAAAATGCCCCCAGAGGAAGGTTTTGGGTACAACTGAACTCCCCAGGGGAGCCTTTATGCAGCCCCACATGCAACTGGACCCTCCTTGTTCACTGTTTACGAGCAACCCTAAATATACCCCTAGCCACCATGGCAGAAGACTGAAAACTCGGGCTCCAGAAAATGCGTTTCAAGCCCCATTCACCCATCCAGAAGTGCCCCCAAAGGAAGGCTTTGGGTACAACTGAACTCCCCAGGGGAGCCTTTATGCAGCCCCACATGCAACTGGACCCTCCGGGTTCACTCTTTCACAGCAACCCTAAATATAGCCCTGGACCGCCTGGCAGTCGACTGAAAACTCGGGCCCCAGAAAATGCATTAAAAGCCTAATTCGCCCATCCAAAGGTGCCCCCAGAGGAAGGCTTTGGGTACAACTGAACTCCCCAGGGGAGCCTTAACGCAGCCCCACATGCAACTGGACCCTCAGTATTCGCTCTTTCACAGCAACCCTAAATATAGCCCTGGCCCGCCTGGCAGTCGACTGAAAACTCGGGCCCCAGAAAATGCATTAAAAGCCTAATTCGCCCATCCAAAAGTGCCCCCAGAGGAAGGCTTTGGGTACAGGTGAACTCCCCAGGGGAGCCTTTATGCAGCCCCACATGCAACTGGACCCTCCGGGTTCACTCTTTCACAGCAACCCTAAATATAGCCCTGGCCCGCCTGGCAGTCGACTGAAAACTCGGGCCCCAGAAAATGCGTTAAAAGCCTAATTCGCCCATCCAAAAGTGCCCCCAGAGGAAGGCTTTGGGTACAACTGAACTCCCCAGGCGAGCCTTAACGCAGCCCCACATGCAACTGGACCCTCCGTATTTGCTCTTTCTCAGCCACGGTAAATATAGCCCTGGCCCGCCTGGCAGTCGACTGAAAGCTCGGGCAACAGAAAATGCGTTACGAGCCCCATTCGCCCATCCAAAAGTGCCCCCAAAGGAAGGCTTTGGGTACATCTGAACTCCCCAGGGGAGCCTTTACGCAGCCCCACATTCAACTGGACCCTCCGTGTTCGCTGTTTACAAGCAACCCTAAATATAACACTAGCCATCATGGCAGAAAACTGAAAACTCGGGCCACAGAAAAGGCCTTTCAAACCCCATTCACCCATCCAGAAGTGCCCCCAAAGGAAGGCTTTGGGTACAAGTGAACTCCCCAGGGGAGCCTTTATGCAGCCCCACATGCGACTGGACCCTCCGGGTTCACTCTTTCACCGCAAGCCTAAATATAGCCCTAGCACGCCTGCCAGTCGACTGAAAGCTCGGGCCACAGAAAATGTGTTACGAGCCCCATTCGCCCATCCAAAAGTGCCTCCAAAGGAAGGCTTTGGGTACAAGTGAACTCCCCAGGGGAGCCTTTACGCAGCCCCACATGCAACTGGACCCTCCGTGCTCGGTCTTTACAGCAACCCTAAATATAACCCTAGCCAGCATGGCAGAAGACTGAAAACTCGGGCCACAGAAAAAGCGTTTCAAGCCCCATTCACCCATCCAGAAATGGCCCCAAAGGAAGGCTTTGGGTACATCTGAACTCCCCAGGGGAGCCTTTATGCAGTCCCACATGCAACTGGACCCTCCGTGCTCGGTCTTTACAGCAACCCTAAATATAACACTAGCCATCATGGCAGAAAACTGAAAACTCTGGCCACAGAAAAAGCGTTTCAAGCCCCATTCACCCATCCAGAAGTGCCCCCAAAGGAAGGCTTTGGGTACAAGTGAACTCCCCAGGGGAGCCTTTATGCAGCCCCACATGCAACTGGACCCTCCGGGTTCACTCTTTCACTGCAAGCCTAAATACAGCCCTGGCCCGCCTGGCAGTCGTTTGAAAACTCGGGCCCAGAAAATGCTTTAAAAGCCTAATTTGTCCTTCCAAAAATGCCCCTAGAGGAAGGCTTTGGGTACAAGTGAACTCCCCAGGGGAGCCTTTATGCAGCCCCACATGGAACTGGACCCTCAGTATTCGCTCTTTCACAGCAACACTAAATATAGCCCTGGCCCGCCTGGCAGTCGACTGAAAACTCAGGCCCCAGAAAAACTGTTAAAAGCCTAATTCGCCCATCCAAAAGTGCCCCCAGAGGAAGGCTTTGGGTACAAGTGAACTCCCCAGGGGAGCCTTAACGCAGCCCCACATGCAACTGGACCCTCCTTGTTCACTGTTTACGAGCAACCCTAAATATACCCCTAGCCACCATGGCAGAAGACTGAAAACTTGGGCTCCAGAAAATGCGTTTCAAACCCCATTCACCCATCCAGAAGTGCCCCCAAAGGAAGGCTTTGGGTACAAGTGAACTCCCCAGGGGAGCCTTTATGCAGCCCCACATGCAACTGGACCCTCCTTGTTCGCTCTTTACAGCAACCCTAAATATAGCCCTAGCACGCCTGGCAGTCGACTGAAAGCTCGGGCCACAGAAAATGTGTTACGAGCCCCATTCACCCATCCAAAAGTGCCCCAAAAGGAAGGCTTTGGGTACAAGTGAACTCCCCAGGGGAGCCTTTACGCAGCCCCACATGCAACTGGACCCTCCGTGTTCGCTCTTTACAGCAACCCTAAATATAACCCTAGCCAGCATGGCAGAAGACTGAAAACTCGGGCCCCAGAAAATGCGTTTCAAGCCCCTTTCGCCCATCCAGAAGTGCCCCCAAAGGAAGGCTTTGGGTACAAGTGAACTCCCCAGGGGAGCCTTTATGCAGCCCCACATGCAACTGGACCCTCCGGGTTCACTCTTTCACCGCAAGCCTAAATACAGCCCTGGCCCGCCTGGCAGTCGATTGAAAACTCGGGCCCCAGAAAATGCATTAAAAGCCTAATTCGCCCATCCAAAAATGCCCCCAGAGGAAGGTTTTGGGTACAACTGAACTCCCCAGGGGAGCCTTTATGCAGCCCCACATGCAACTGGACCCTCCTTGTTCACTGTTTACGAGCAACCCTAAATATACCCCTAGCCACCATGGCAGAAGACTGAAAACTCGGGCTCCAGAAAATGCGTTTCAAGCCCCATTCACCCATCCAGAAGTGCCCCCAAAGGAAGGCTTTGGGTACAACTGAACTCCCCAGGGGAGCCTTTATGCAGCCCCACATGCAACTGGACCCTCCGGGTTCACTCTTTCACAGCAACCCTAAATATAGCCCTGGACCGCCTGGCAGTCGACTGAAAACTCGGGCCCCAGAAAATGCATTAAAAGCCTAATTCGCCCATCCAAAGGTGCCCCCAGAGGAAGGCTTTGGGTACAACTGAACTCCCCAGGGGAGCCTTAACGCAGCCCCACATGCAACTGGACCCTCAGTATTCGCTCTTTCACAGCAACCCTAAATATAGCCCTGGCCCGCCTGGCAGTCGACTGAAAACTCGGGCCCCAGAAAATGCATTAAAAGCCTAATTCGCCCATCCAAAAGTGCCCCCAGAGGAAGGCTTTGGGTACAGGTGAACTCCCCAGGGGAGCCTTTATGCAGCCCCACATGCAACTGGACCCTCCGGGTTCACTCTTTCAAAGCAACCCTAAATATAGCCCTGGCCCGCCTGGCAGTCGACTGAAAACTCGGGCCCCAGAAAATGCGTTAAAAGCCTAATTCGCCCATCCAAAAGTGCCCCCAGAGGAAGGCTTTGGGTACAACTGAACTCCCCAGGCGAGCCTTAACGCAGCCCCACATGCAACTGGACCCTCCGTATTTGCTCTTTCTCAGCCACGCTAAATATAGCCCTGGCCCGCCTGGCAGTCGACTGAAAGCTCGGGCAACAGAAAATGCGTTACGAGCCCCATTCGCCCATCCAAAAGTGCCCCCAAAGGAAGGCTTTGGGTACATCTGAACTCCCCAGGGGAGCCTTTACGCAGCCCCACATTCAACTGGACCCTCCGTGCTCGGTCTTTACAGCAACCCTAAATATAACCCTAGCCAGCATGGCAGAAGACTGAAAACTCGGGCCACAGAAAAAGCGTTTCAAGCCCCATTCACCCATCCAGAAATGGCCCCAAAGGAAGGCTTTGGGTACATCTGAACTCCCCAGGGGAGCCTTAACGCAGCCCCACATGCAACTGGACCCTCCGGGTTCACTCTTTCACCGCAAGCCTAAATACAGCCCTGGCCCGCCTGGCAGTCGTTTGAAAACTCGGGCCCAGAAAATGCGTTAAAAGCCTAATTCGTCCTTCCAAAAATGCCCCCAGAGGAAGGCTTTGGGTACAAGTGAACTCCCCAGGGGAGCCTTTATGCAGCCCCACATGGAACTGGACCCTCAGTATTCGCTCTTTCACAGCAACACTAAATATAGCCCTGGCCCGCCTGGCAGTCGACTGAAAACTCAGGCCCCAGAAAAACTGTTAAAAGCCTAATTCGCCCATCCAAAAGTGCCCCCAGAGGAAGGCTTTGGGTACAAGTGAACTCCCCAGGGGAGCCTTAACGCAGCCCCACATGCAACTGGACCCTCCTTGTTCACTGTTTACGAGCAACCCTAAATATACCCCTAGCCAGCATGGCAGAAGACTGAAAACTTGGGCTCCAGAAAATGCGTTTCAAACCCCATTCACCCATCCAGAAGTGCCCCCAAAGGAAGGCTTTGGGTACAAGTGAACTCCCCAGGGGAGCCTTTATGCAGCCCCACATGCAACTGGACCCTCCTTGTTCGCTCTTTACAGCAACCCTAAATATAGCCCTAGCACGCCTGGCAGTCGACTGAAAGCTCGGGCCACAGAAAATGTGTTACGAGCCCCATTCACCCATCCAAAAGTGCCCCAAAAGGAAGGCTTTGGGTACAAGTGAACTCCCCAGGGGAGCCTTTATGCAGCCCCACATGCAACTGGACCCTCCGTGTTCGCTCTTTACAGCAACCCTAAATATAACCCTAGCCAGCATGGCAGAAGACTGAAAACTCGGGCCCCAGAAAATGCGTTTCAAGCCCCTTTCGCCCATCCAGAAGTGCCCCCAAAGGAAGGCTTTGGGTACAACTGAACTCCCCAGGGGAGCCTTTATGCATCCCCACATGCAATTGGACCCTCCGGGTTCACTGTTTCACAGCAACCCTAAATATAGCCCTGGCCCGCCTGGCAGTCGACTGAAAACTCGGGCCCCAGAAAATGCGTTAAAAGCCTAATTCGCCCATCCAAAAGTGCCCCCAGAGGAAGGCTTTGGGTACAACTGAACTCCCCAGGGGAGCCTTAACGCAGCCCCACATGGAACTGGACCCTCCTTGTTCGCTCTTTCACAGCAAGCCTAAATATAGCCCTGGCCCGCCTGGCAGTCGACTGAAAACTCGGGCCCCAGAAAATGCGTTAAAAGCCTAATTCGCCCATCCAAAAGTGCCCCCAGAGGAAGGCTTTGGGTACAACTGAACTCCCCAGGGGAGCCTTAACGCAGCCCCACATGCAACTGGACCCTCCGTATTCGCTCTTCAAACAGCAACCCTAAATATAGCCCTGGCCCGCCTGGCAGTCGACTGAAAACTCGGGCCCCAGAAAATGCATTAAAAGCCTAATTCGCCCATCCAAAAGTGCCCCCAGAGGAAGGCTTTGGGTACAGGTGAACTCCCCAGGGGAGCCTTTATGCAGCCCCACATGCAACTGGACCCTCCGGGTTCACTCTTTCACAGCAACCCTATATATAGCCGTGGCCCGCCTGGCAGTAGACTGAAAACTCGGGCCCCAGAAAATGCGTTAAAAGCCTAATTCGCCCATCCAAAAGTGCCCCCAGAGGAAGGCTTTGGGTACAACTGAACTCCCCAGGGGAGCCTTTATGCAGCCCCACATGCAACTGGACCCTCCTTGTTCACTGTTTACGAGCAACCCTAAATATACCCCTAGCCACCATGGCAGAAGACTGAAAACTCGGGCTCCAGAAAATGCGTTTCAAGCCCCATTCACCCATCCAGAAGTGCCCCCAAAGGAAGGCTTTGGGTACAACTGAACTCCCCAGGGGAGCCTTTACGCAGCCCCACATGCAACTGGACCCTCCGTGTTCGCTCTTTACAGCAACCCTAAATATAACCCTAGCCAGCATGGCAGAAGACTGAAAACTCGGGCCACAGAAAAAGCGTTTCAAGCCCCTTTTGCCCATCCAGAAGTGCCCCCAAAGGAAGGCTTTGGGTACAAGTGAACTCCCCAGGGGAGCCTTTATGCAGCCCCACATGCAATTGGACCCTCCGGGTTCACTGTTTCACAGCAACCCTAAATATATCCCTGGCCCGCCTGGCAGTCGACTGAAAACTCGGGCCCCAGAAAATGCGTTAAAAGCCTAATTTGCCCATCCAAAAGTGCCCCCAGAGGAAGGCTTTGGGTACAACTGAACTCCCCAGGGGAGCCTTAACGCAGCCCCACATGCAACTGGACCCTCCGTATTTGCTCTTTCACAGCAACCCTAAATATAGCCCTGGCCCGCCTGGCAGTCGACTGAAAACTCGGGCCCCAGAAAATGCGTTAAAAGCCTAATTCGCCCATTCAAAAGTGCCCCCAGAGGAAGGCTTTGGGTACAAGTGAACTCCCCAGGGGAGCCTTTATGCAGCCCCACATGCAACTGGACCCTCCGGGTTCACTCTTTCACCGCAAGCCTAAATATATCCCTAGCACGCCTGGCAGTCGACTGAAAGCTCGGGCCACAGAAAACGTGCTACAAGCCCCATTCGCCCATCCAAAAGTGCCCCCAAAGGAAGGCTTTGGGTACAAGTGAACTCCCCAGGGGAGCCTTTATGCAGGCCCATACGAAACTGGACCCCCCGTGTTCGCTGTTTACAAGCAACACTAAATATAACACTAGCCATCATGGCAGAAAACTGAAAAATCGGGCTCCAGAAAAAGCGTTTCAAGCCCCATTCACCCATCCAGAAGTGCCCCCAAAGGAAGGCTTTGGGTACAAGTGAACTCCCCAGGGGAGCCTTTATGCAGCCCCACATGCAACTGGACCCTCCGGGTTCACTCTTTCACCGCAAGCCTAAATACAGCCCTGGCCCGCCTGGCAGTCGATTGAAAACTCGGGCCCCAGAAAATGCATTAAAAGCCTAATTCGCCCATCCAAAAATGCCCCCAGAGGGAGGCTTTGGGTACAACTGAACTCCCCAGGGGAGCCTTTATGCAGCCCCACATGCAACTGGACCCTCCGTATTCGCTCTTTCACAGCAACCCTAAATATACCCCTAGCCACCATGGCAGAAAACTGAAAACTTGGGCTCCAGAAAATGCGTTTCAAGCCCCATTCACCCATCCAGAAGTGCCCCCAAAGCAAAGCTTTGGGTACAACTGAACTCCCCAGGGGAGCCTTTATGCAGCCCCACATGCAACTGGACCCTCCTTGTTCGCTCTTTACAGCAACCCTAAATATAGCCATAACACGCCTGGAAGTCGACTGAAAGCTCGGGCCCCAGAAAATGTGTTACGAGCCCCATTCGCCCATCCAAAAGTGCCCCCAAAGGAAGGCTTTGGGTACAACTGAACTCCCCAGGGGAGCCTTTACGCAGCCCCACATGCAACTGGACCCTCCGTGTTCGCTCTTTACAGCAACCCTAAATATAACCCTAGCCAGCATGGCAGAAGACTGAAAACTCGGGCCACAGAAAAAGCGTTTCAAGCCCCATTCGCCCATCCAGAAGTGCCCCCAAAGGAAGGCTTTGGGTACAACTGAACTCCCCAGGGGAGCCTTTACGCAGCCCCACATGCAACTGGACCCTCCGTGTTCTCTCTTTAGAGCAACCCTTAATATAACCCTAGCCAGCATGGCAGAAGACTGAAAACTCGGGCCACAGAAAATGTGCTACAAGCCCCTTTCGACCATCCAAAAGTGCCCCCAAAGGAATGCTTTGGGTACAAGTGAACTCCCCAGGGGAGCCTTTATGCAGGCCCATACGAAACTGGACCCCCGGTGTTCGCTGTTTACAAGCAACCCTAAATATAACACTAGCCATCATGGCAGAAAACTGAAAACTCGGGCCACAGAAAAAGCGTTTCAAGCCACATTCACCCATCCAGAAGTGCCCCCAAAGGAAGGCTTTGGGTACAAGTGAACTCCCCAGGGGAGCCTTTATGCAGCCCCACATGCAACTGGACCCTCCGGGTTCACTCTTTCACCGCAAGCCTAAATACAGCCCTGGCCCGCCTGGCAGTCGATTGAAAACTCGGGCCCCAGAAAATGCATTAAAAGCCTAATTCGCCCATCCAAAAATGCCCCCAGA
The DNA here is from genome assembly GCF_047663525.1 of Anas platyrhynchos. Taxonomy (NCBI): domain Eukaryota; kingdom Metazoa; phylum Chordata; class Aves; order Anseriformes; family Anatidae; genus Anas; species Anas platyrhynchos. The sequence goes on from NC_092600.1 coordinate 21,482,525, forward strand.
GGAAGGTTTTGGGTACAACTGAACTCCCCAGGGGAGCCTTTATGCAGCCCCACATGCAACTGGACCCTCCTTGTTCACTGTTTACGAGCAACCCTGAATATACCCCTAGCCACCATGGCAGAAGATTGAAAACTCGGGCTCCAGAAAATGCGTTTCAAGCCCCATTCACCCATCCAGAAGTGCCCCCAAAGGAAGGCTTTGGGTACAACTGAACTCCCCAGGGGAGCCTTAACGCAGCCCCACATGCAACTGGACCCTCCGTATTTGCTCTTTCTCAGCCACGGTAAATATAGCCCTGGCCCGCCTGGCAGTCGACTGAAAACTCGGGCAACAGAAAATGCGTTACGAGCCCCATTCGCCCATCCAAAAGTGCCCCCAAAGGAAGGCTTAGTGTACATCTGAACTCCCCAGGGGAGCCTTTACGCAGCCCCACATTCAACTGGACCCTTCATTGTTCGCTGTTTACAAGCAACCCTAAATATAACACTAGCCATCATGGCAGAAAACTGAAAACTCGGGCCACAGAAAAGGCCTTTCAAGCCCCATTCACCCATCCAGAAGTGCCCCCAAAGGAAGGCTTTGGGTACAAGTGAACTCCCCAGGGGAGCCTTTATGCAGCCCCACATGCAACTGGACCCTCCGGGTTCACTCTTTCACCGCAAGCCTAAATATAGCCCTAGCACGCCTGCCAGTCGACTGAAAGCTCGGGCCACAGAAAATGTGTTACGAGCCCCATTCGCCCATCCAAAAGTGCCTCCAAAGGAAGGCTTTGGGTACAAGTGAACTCCCCAGGGGAGCCTTTACGCAGCCCCACATGCAACTGGACCCTCCGTGCTCGGTCTTTACAGCAACCCTAAATATAACCCTAGCCAGCATGGCAGAAGACTGAAAACTCGGGCCACAGAAAAAGCGTTTCAAGCCCCATTCACCCATCCAGAAATGGCCCCAAAGGAAGGCTTTGGGTACATCTGAACTCCCCAGGGGAGCCTTTACGCAGCCCCACATGCAACTGGACCCTCCGTGCTCGGTCTTTACAGCAACCCTAAATATAACACTAGCCATCATGGCAGAAAACTGAAAACTCTGGCCACAGAAAAAGCGTTTCAAGCCCCATTCACCCATCCAGAAGTGCCCCCAAAGGAAGGCTTTGGGTACAAGTGAACTCCCCAGGGGAGCCTTTATGCAGCCCCACATGCAACTGGACCCTCCGGGTTCACTCTTTCACCGCAAGCCTAAATACAGCCCTGGCCCGCCTGGCAGTCGTTTGAAAACTCGGGCCCAGAAAATGCGTTAAAAGCCTAATTCGTCCTTCCAAAAATGCCCCCAGAGGAAGGCTTTGGGTACAAGTGAACTCCCCAGGGGAGCCTTTATGCAGCCCCACATGGAACTGGACCCTCAGTATTCGCTCTTTCACAGCAACACTAAATATAGCCCTGGCCCGCCTGGCAGTCGACTGAAAACTCAGGCCCCAGAAAAACTGTTAAAAGCCTAATTCGCCCATCCAAAAGTGCCCCCAGAGGAAGGCTTTGGGTACAAGTGAACTCCCCAGGGGAGCCTTAACGCAGCCCCACATGCAACTGGACCCTCCTTGTTCACTGTTTACGAGCAACCCTAAATATACCCCTAGCCAGCATGGCAGAAGACTGAAAAATTGGGCTCCAGAAAATGCGTTTCAAACCCCATTCACCCATCCAGAAGTGCCCCCAAAGGAAGGCTTTGGGTACAAGTGAACTCCCCAGGGGAGCCTTTATGCAGCCCCACATGCAACTGGACCCTCCTTGTTCGCTCTTTACAGCAACCCTAAATATAGCCCTAGCACGCCTGGCAGTCGACTGAAAGCTCGGGCCACAGAAAATGTGTTACGAGCCCCATTCGCCCATCGAAAAGTGCCCCAAAAGGAAGGCTTTGGGTACAACTGAACTCCCCAGGGGAGCCTTTATGCAGCCCCACATGCAACTGGACCCTCCTTGTTCACTGTTTACGAGCAACCCTAAATATACCCCTAGCCACCATGGCAGAAGACTGAAAACTCGGGCTCCAGAAAATGCGTTTCAAGCCCCATTCACCCATCCAGAAGTGCCCCCAAAGGAAGGCTTTGGGTACAAGTGAACTCCCCAGGGGAGCCTTTATGCATCCCCACATGCAATTGGACCCTCCGGGTTCACTGTTTCACAGCAACCCTAAATATAGCCCTGGCCCGCCTGGCAGTCGACTGAAAACTCGGGCCCCAGAAAATGCGTTAAAAGCCTAATTCGCCCATCCAAAAGTGCCCCCAGAGGAAGGCTTTGGGTACAACTGAACTCCCCAGGGGAGCCTTAACGCAGCCCCACATGCAACTGGACCCTCCGTATTTGCTCTTTCACAGCAACCCTAAATATAGCCCTGGCCCGCCTGGCAGTCGACTGAAAACTAGGGCCCCAGAAAATGCGTTAAAAGGCTAATTCGCCCATCCAAAAGTGCCCCCAGAGGAAGGCTTTGGGTACAACTGAACTCCCCAGGGGAGCCTTAACGCAGCCCCACATGCAACTGGACCCTCCGTATTCGCTCTTTCACAGCAACCCTAAATATAGCCCTGGCCCGCCTGGAAGTCGACTGAAAACTCGGGCCCAGAAAATGCATTAAAAGCCTAATTCGCCCATCCAAAAGTGCCCCCAGAGGAAGGCTTTGGGTACAGGTGAACTCCCCAGGGGAGCCTTTATGCAGCCCCACATGGAACTGGACCCTCCGGGTTCACTCTTTCACAGCAACCCTAAATATAGCCCTGGCCCGCCTGGCAGTAGACTGAAAACTCGGGCCCCAGAAAATGCGTTAAAAGCCTAATTCGCCCATCCAAAAGTGCCCCCAGAGGAAGGCTTTGGGTACAACTGAACTCCCCAGGGGAGCCTTTATGCAGCCCCACATGCAACTGGACCCTCCTTGTTCACTGTTTACGAGCAACCCTAAATATACCCCTAGCCACCATGGCAGAAGACTGAAAACTCGGGCTCCAGAAAATGCGTTTCAAGCCCCATTCACCCATCCAGAATTGCCCCCAAAGGAAGGCTTTGGGTACAAGTGAACTCCCCAGGGGAGCCTTTATGCAGCCCCACATGCAACTGGACCCTCCGGGTTCACTCTTTCACAGCAACCCTAAATATAGCCCTGGACCGCCTGGCAGTCGACTGAAAACTCGGGCCCCAGAAAATGCATTAAAAGCCTAATTCGCCCATCCAAAAGTGCCCCCAGAGGAAGGCTTTGGGTACAACTGAACTCCCCAGGGGAGCCTTAACGCAGCCCCACATGCAACTGGACCCTCCGTATTCGCTCTTTCACAGCAACCCTAAATATAGCCCTGGCCCGCCTGGCAGTCGACTGAAAACTCGGGCCCCAGAAAATGCATTAAAAGCCTAATTCGCCCATCCAAAAGTGCCCCCAGAGGAAGGCTTTGGGTACAGGTGAACTCCCCAGGGGAGCCTTTATGCAGCCCCACATGCAACTGGACCCTCCGGGTTCACTCTTTCACAGCAACCCTAAATATAGCCCTGGCCCGCCTGGCAGTCGACTGAAAACTCGGGCCCCAGAAAATGCGTTAAAAGCCTAATTCGCCCATCCAAAAGTGCCCCCAGAGGAAGGCTTTGGGTACAACTGAACTCCCCAGGCGAGCCTTAACGCAGCCCCACATGCAACTGGACCCTCCGTATTTGCTCTTTCTCAGCCACGCTAAATATAGCCCTGGCCCGCCTGGCAGTCGACTGAAAGCTCGGGCAACAGAAAATGCGTTACGAGCCCCATTCGCCCATCCAAAAGTGCCCCCAAAGGAAGGCTTTGGGTACATCTGAACTCCCCAGGGGAGCCTTTACGCAGCCCCACATTCAACTGGACCCTCCGTGTTCGCTGTTTACAAGCAACCCTAAATATAACACTAGCCATCATGGCAGAAAACTGAAAACTCGGGCCACAGAAAAGGCCTTTCAAGCCCCATTCACCCATCCAGAAGTGCCCCCAAAGGAAGGCTTTGGGTACAAGTGAACTCCCCAGGGGAGCCTTTATGCAGCCCCACATGCGACTGGACCCTCCGGGTTCACTCTTTCACCGCAAGCCTAAATATAGCCCTAGCACGCCTGCCAGTCGACTGAAAGCTCGGGCCACAGAAAATGTGTTACGAGCCCCATTCTCCCATCCAAAAGTGCCTCCAAAGGAAGGCTTTGGGTACAAGTGAACTCCCCAGGGGAGCCTTTACGCAGCCCCACATGCAACTGGACCCTCCGTGCTCGGTCTTTACAGCAACCCTAAATATAACCCTAGCCAGCATGGCAGAAGACTGAAAACTCGGGCCACAGAAAAAGCGTTTCAAGCCCCATTCACCCATCCAGAAATGGCCCCAAAGGAAGGCTTTGGGTACATCTGAACTCCCCAGGGGAGCCTTTACGCAGCCCCACATGCAACTGGACCCTCCGTGCTCGGTCTTTACAGCAACCCTAAATATAACACTAGCCATCATGGCAGAAAACTGAAAACTCTGGCCACAGAAAAAGCGTTTCAAGCCCCATTCACCCATCCAGAAGTGCCCCCAAAGGAAGGCTTTGGGTACAAGTGAACTCCCCAGGGGAGCCTTTATGCAGCCCCACATGCAACTGGACCCTCCGTATTCGCTCTTTCACAGCAACCCTAAATACATCCCTGGCCCGCCTGGCAGTCGTTTGAAAACTCGGGCCCAGAAAATGCGTTAAAAGCCTAATTCGTCCTTCCAAAAATGCCCCCAGAGGAAGGCTTTGGGTACAAGTGAACTCCCCAGGGGAGCCTTTATGCAGCCCCACATGGAACTGGACCCTCAGTATTCGCTCTTTCACAGCAACACTAAATATAGCCCTGGCCCGCCTGGCAGTCGACTGAAAACTCAGGCCCCAGAAAAACTGTTAAAAGCCTAATTCGCCCATCCAAAAGTGCCCCCAGAGGAAGGCTTTGGGTACAAGTGAACTCCCCAGGGGAGCCTTTATGCAGCCCCACATGCAACTGGACCCTCCTTGTTCACTGTTTACGAGCAACCCTAAATATACCCCTAGCCACCATGGCAGAAGACTGAAAACTCGGGCTCCAGAAAATGCGTTTCAAACCCCATTCAGCCATCCAGAAGTGCCCCCAAAGGAAGGCTTTGGGTACAAGTGAACTCCCCAGGGGAGCCTTTATGCAGCCCCACATGCAACTGGACCCTCCTTGTTCGCTCTTTACAGCAACCCTAAATATAGCCCTAGCACGCCTGGCAGTCGACTGAAAGCTCGGGCCACAGAAAATGTGTTACGAGCCCCATTCGCCCATCCAAAAGTGCCCCAAAAGGAAGGCTTTGGGTACAAGTGAACTCCCCAGGGGAGCCTTTACGCAGCCCCACATGCAACTGGACCCTCCGTGTTCGCTCTTTACAGCAACCCTAAATATAACCCTAGCCAGCATGGCAGAAGACTGAAAACTCGGGCCCCAGAAAATGCGTTTCAAGCCCCTTTCGCCCATCCAGAAGTGCCCCCAAAGGAAGGCTTTGGGTACAACTGAACTCCCCAGGGGAGCCTTTATGCATCCCCACATGCAATTGGACCCTCCGGGTTCACTGTTTCACAGCAACCCTAAATATAGCCCTGGCCCGCCTGGCAGTCGACTGAAAACTCGGGCCCCAGAAAATGCGTTAAAAGCCTAATTCGCCCATCCAAAAGTGCCCCCAGAGGAAGGCTTTGGGTACAACTGAACTCCCCAGGGGAGCCTTAACGCAGCCCCACATGCAACTGGACCCTCCTTATTCGCTCTTTCACAGCAACCCTAAATATATCCCTGGCCCGCCTGGCAGTCGACTGAAAACTCGGGCCCCAGAAAATGCGTTAAAAGCCTAATTCGCCCATCCAAAAGTGCCCCCAGAGGAAGGCTTTGGGTACAACTGAACTCCCCAGGGGAGCCTTAACGCAGCCCCACATGCAACTGGACCATCCGGGTTCACTCTTTCACCTCAAGCCTAAATACAGCCCTGGCCCGCCTGGCAGTCGACTGAAAACTCGGGCCCCAGAAAATGCATTAAAAGCCTAATTCGCCCATCCAAAAATGCCCCCAGAGGAAGGTTTTGGGTACAACTGAACTCCCCAGGGGAGCCTTTATGCAGCCCCACATGCAACTGGAACCTCCTTGTTCACTGTTTACGAGCAACCCTAAATATACCCCTAGCCACCATGGCAGAAGACTGAAAACTCGGGCTCCAGAAAATGCGTTTCAAGCCCCATTCACCCATCCAGAAGTGCCCCCAAAGGAAGGCTTTGGGTACAAGTGAACTCCCCAGGGGAGCCTTAACGCAGCCCCACATGGAACTGGACCCTCCGTATTTGCTCTTTCTCAGCCACGGTAAATATAGCCCTGGCCCGCCTGGCAGTCGACTGAAAGCTCGGGCAACAGAAAATGCGTTACGAGCCCCATTCGCCCATCCAAAAGTGCCCCCAAAGGAAGGCTTTGGGTACATCTGAACTCCCCAGGGGAGCCTTTACGCAGCCCCACATTCAACTGGACCCTCCGTGTTCGCTGTTTACAAGCAACCCTAAATATAACACTAGCCATCATGGCAGAAAACTGAAAACTCGGGCCACAGAAAAGGCCTTTCAAGCCCCATTCACCCATCCAGAAGTGCCCCCAAAGGAAGGCTTTGGGTACAAGTGAACTCCCCAGGGGAGCCTTTATGCAGCCCCACATGCAACTGGACCCTCCGGGTTCACTCTTTCACCGCAAGCCTAAATATAGCCCTAGCACGCCTGCCAGTCGACTGAAAGCTCGGGCCACAGAAAATGTGTTACGAGCCCAATTCTCCCATCCAAAAGTGCCCCCAGAGGAAGGCTTTGGGTACAAGTGAACTCCCCAGGGGAGCCTTTACGCAGCCCCACATGCAACTGGACCCTCCGTGCTCGGTCTTTACAGCAACCCTAAATATAACCCTAGCCAGCATGGCAGAAGACTGAAAACTCGGGCCACAGAAAAAGCGTTTCAAGCCCCATTCACCCATCCAGAAATGGCCCCAAAGGAAGGCTTTGGGTACATCTGAACTCCCCAGGGGAGCCTTTACGCAGCCCCACATGCAACTGGACCCTCCGTGCTCGGTCTTTACAGCAACCCTAAATATAACACTAGCCATCATGGCAGAAAACTGAAAACTCTGGCCACAGAAAAAGCGTTTCAAGCCCCATTCACCCATCCAGAAGTGCCCCCAAAGGAAGGCTTTGGGTACAAGTGAACTCCCCAGGGGAGCCTTTATGCAGCCCCACATGCAACTGGACCCTCCGGGTTCACTCTTTCACCGCAAGCCTAAATACAGCCCTGGCCCGCCTGGCAGTCGTTTGAAAACTCGGGCCCAGAAAATGCGTTAAAAGCCTAATTCGTCCTTCCAAAAATGCCCCCAAGGGAAGGCTTTGGGTACAAGTGAACTCCCCAGGGGAGCCTTTATGCAGCCCCACATGGAACTGGACCCTCAGTATTCGCTCTTTCACAGCAACACTAAATATAGCCCTGGCCCGCCTGGCAGTCGACTGAAAACTCAGGCCCCAGAAAAACTGTTAAAAGCCTAATTCGCCCATCCAAAAGTGCCCCCAGAGGAAGGCTTTGGGTACAAGTGAACTCCCCAGGGGAGCCTTAACGCAGCCCCACATGCAACTGGACCCTCCTTGTTCACTGTTTACGAGCAACCCTAAATATACCCCTAGCCACCATGGCAGAAGACTGAAAACTTGGGCTCCAGAAAATGCGTTTCAAAGCCCATTCACCCATCCAGAAGTGCCCCCAAAGGAAGGCTTTGGGTACAAGTGAACTCCCCAGGGGAGCCTTTATGCAGCCCCACATGCAACTGGACCCTCCTTGTTCGCTCTTTACAGCAACCCTAAATATAGCCCTAGCACGCCTGGCAGTCGACTGAAAGCTCGGGCCACAGAAAATGTGTTACGAGCCCCATTCGCCCATCCAAAAGTGCCCCAAAAGGAAGGCTTTGGGTACAAGTGAACTCCCCAGGGGAGCCTTTATGCAGCCCCACATGCAACTGGACCCTCCTTGTTCACTGTTTACGAGCAACCCTAAATATACCCCTAGCCACCATGGCAGAAGACTGAAAACTCGGGCTCCAGAAAATGCGTTTCAAGCCCCATTCACCCATCCAGAAGTGCCCCCAAAGGAAGGCTTTGGGTACAAGTGAACTCCCCAGGGGAGCCTTTATGCAGCCCCACATGCAACTGGACCCTCCTTGTTCACTCTTTCACAGCAACCCTAAATATAGCCCTGGACCGCCTGGCAGTCGACTGAAAACTCGGGCCCCAGAAAATGCATTAAAAGCCTAATTCGCCCATCCAAAAGTGCCCCCAGAGGAAGGCTTTGGGTACAACTGAACTCCCCAGGGGAGCCTTAACGCAGCCCCACATGCAACTGGACCCTCCGTATTCGCTCTTTGCAGCAACCCTAAATATAGCCCTGGCCCGCCTGGCAGTCGACTGAAAACTCGGGCCCCAGAAAATGCATTAAAAGCCTAATTCGCCCATCCAAAAGTGCCCCCAGAGGAAGGCTTTGGGTACAGGTGAACTCCCCAGGGGAGCCTTTATGCAGCCCCACATGCAACTGGACCCTCCGGGTTCACTCTTTCACAGCAACCCTAAATATAGCCCTGGCCCGCCTGGCAGTCGACTGAAAACTCGGGCCCCAGAAAATGCGTTAAAAGCCTAATTCGCCCATCCAAAAGTGCCCCCAGAGGAAGGCTTTGGGTTCAAATGAACTCCCCAGGCGAGCCTTAACGCAGCCCCACATGCAACTGGACACTCCGTATTTGCTCTTTCTCAGCCACGCTAAATATAGCCCTGGCCCGCCTGGCAGTCGACTGAAAGCTCGGGCAACAGAAAATGCGTTACGAGCCCCATTCGCCCATCCAAAAGTGCCCCCAAAGGAAGGCTTTGGGTACATCTGAACTCCCCAGGGGAGCCTTTACGCAGCCCCACATTCAACTGGACCCTCCGTGTTCGCTGTTTACAAGCAACCCTAAATATAACACTAGCCATCATGGCAGAAAACTGAAAACTCGGGCCACAGAAAAGGCCTTTCAAGCCCCATTCACCCATCCAGAAGTGCCCCCAAAGGAAGGCTTTGGGTACAAGTGAACTCCCCAGGGGAGCCTTTACGCAGCCCCACATGCAACTGGACCCTCCGTGCTCGGTCTTTACAGCAACCCTAAATATAACCCTAGCCAGCATGGCAGAAGACTGAAAACTCGGGCCACAGAAAAAGCGTTTCAAGCCCCATTCACCCATCCAGAAATGGCCCCAAAGGAAGGCTTTGGGTACATCTGAACTCCCCAGGGGAGCCTTTACGCAGCCCCACATGCAACTGGACCCTCCGTGCTCGGTCTTTACAGCAACCCTAAATATAACACTAGCCATCATGGCAGAAAACTGAAAACTCTGGCCACAGAAAAAGCGTTTCAAGCCCCATTCACCCATCCAGAAGTGCCCCCAAAGGAAGGCTTTGGGTACAAGTGAACTCCCCAGGGGAGCCTTTATGCAGCCCCACATGCAACTGGACCCTCCGGGTTCACTCTTTCACCGCAAGCCTAAATACAGCCCTGGCCCGCCTGGCAGTCGTTTGAAAACTCGGGCCCAGAAAATGCGTTAAAAGCCTAATTCGTCCTTCCAAAAATGCCCCCAGAGGAAGGCTTTGGGTACAAGTGAACTCCCCAGGGGAGCCTTTATGCAGCCCCACATGGAACTGGACCCTCAGTATTCGCTCTTTCACAGCAACACTAAATATAGCCCTGCCCCGCCTGGCAGTCGACTGAAAACTCAGGCCCCAGAAAAACTGTTAAAAGCCTAATTCGCCCATCCAAAAGTGCCCCCAGAGGAAGGCTTTGGGTACAGGTGAACTCCCCAGGGGAGCCTTTATGCAGCCCCACATGCAACTGGACCCTCCTTGTTCACTGTTTACGAGCAACCCTAAATATACCCCTAGCCACCATGGCAGAAGACTGAAAACTTGGGCTCCAGAAAATGCGTTTCAAACCCCATTCACCCATCCAGAAGTGCCCCCAAAGGAAGGCTTTGGGTACAAGTGAACTCCCCATGGGAGCCTTTATGCAGCCCCACATGCAACTGGACCCTCCTTGTTCGCTCTTTACAGCAACCCTAAATATAGCCCTAGCACGCCTGGCAGTCGACTGAAAGCTCGGGCCACAGAAAATGTGTTACGAGCCCCATTCGCCCATCGAAAAGTGCCCCAAAAGGAAGGCTTTGGGTACAAGTGAACTCCCCAGGGGAGCCTTTACGCAGCCCCACATGGAACTGGACCCTCCGTGTTCGCTCTTTACAGCAACCCTAAATATAACCCTAGCCAGCATGGCAGAAGACTGAAAACTCGGGCCCCAGAAAATGCGTTTCAAGCCCCTTTCGCCCATCCAGAAGTGCCCCCAAAGGAAGGCTTTGGGTACAACTGAACTCCCCAGGGGAGCCTTTATGCATCCCCACATGCAATTGGACCCTCCGGGTTCACTGTTTCACAGCAACCCTAAATATAGCCCTGGCCCGCCTGGCAGTCGACTGAAAACTCGGGCCCCAGAAAATGCGTTAAAAGCCTAATTCGCCCATCCAAAAGTGCCCCCAGAGGAAGGCTTTGGGTACAAGTGAACTCCCCAGGGGAGCCTTTACGCAGCCCCACATGCAACTGGACCCTCCTTGTTCGCTCTTTCACAGCAACCCTAAATATAGCCCTGGCCCGCCTGGCAGTCGACTGAAAACTCGGGCCCCAGAAAATGCGTTAAAAGCCTAATTCGCCCATCCAAAAGTGCCCCCAGAGGAAGGCTTTGGGTACAACTGAACTCCCCAGGGGAGCCTTAACGCAGCCCCACATGCAACTGGACCCTCCGTATTCGCTCTTCAAACAGCAACCCTAAATATAGCCCTGGCCCGCCTGGCAGTTGACTGAAAATTCGGGCCCCAGAAAATGCATTAAAAGCCTAATTCGCCCATCCAAAAGTGCCCCCAGAGGAAGGCTTTGGGTACAGGTGAACTCCCCAGGGGAGCCTTTATGCAGCCCCACATGCAACTGGACCCTCCGGGTTCACTCTTTCACAGCAACCCTAAATATAGCCCTGGCCCGCCTGGCAGTAGACTGAAAACTCGGGCCCCAGAAAATGCATTAAAAGCCTAATTCGCCCATCCAAAAGTGCCCCCAGAGGAAGGCTTTGGGTACAACTGAACTCCCCAGGGGAGCCTTTATGCAGCCCCACATGCAACTGGACCCTCCTTGTTCACTGTTTACGAGCAACCCTAAATATACCCCTAGCCACCATGGCAGAAGACTGAAAACTCGGGCTCCAGAAAATGCGTTTCAAGCCCCATTCACCCATCCAGAAGTGCCCCCAAAGGAAGGCTTTGGGTACAACTGAACTCCCCAGGGGAGCCTTTACGCAGCCCCACATGCAACTGGACCCTCCGTGTTCGCTCTTTACAGCAACCCTAAATATAACCCTAGCCAGCATGGCAGAAGACTGAAAACTCGGGCCACAGAAAAAGCGTTTCAAGCCCCTTTTGCCCATCCAGAAGTGCCCCCAAAGGAAGGCTTTGGGTACAAGTGAACTCCCCAGGGGAGCCTTTATGCAGCCCCACATGCAATTGGACCCTCCGTTTTCACTGTTTCACAGCAACCCTAAATATAGCCCTGGCCCGCCTGGCAGTCGACTGAAAACTCGGGCCCCAGAAAATGCGTTAAAAGCCTAATTTGCCCATCCAAAAGTGCCCCCAGAGGAAGGCTTTGGGTACAACTGAACTCCCCAGGGGAGCCTTAACGCAGCCCCACATGCAACTGGACCCTCCGTATTTGCTCTTTCACAGCAACCCTAAATATAGCCCTGGCCCGCCTGGCAGTCGACTGAAAACTCGGGCCCCAGAAAATGCGTTAAAAGCCTAATTCGCCCATTCAAAAGTGCCCCCAGAGGAAGGCTTTGGGTACAAGTGAACTCCCCAGGGGAGCCTTTACGCAGCCCCACATGCAACTGGACCCTCCGGGTTCACTCTTTCACCGCAAGCCTAAATATATCCCTAGCACGCCTGGCAGTCGACTGAAAGCTCGGGCCACAGAAAACGTGCTACAAGCCCCATTCGCCCATCCAAAAGTGCCCCCAAAGGAAGGCTTTGGGTACAAGTGAACTCCCCAGGGGAGCCTTTATGCAGGCCCATACGAAACTGGACCCCCCGTGTTCGCTGTTTACAAGCAACCCTAAATATAACACTAGCCATCATGGCAGAAAACTGAAAACTCGGGCTCCAGAAAAAGCGTTTCAAGCCCCATTCACCCATCCAGAAGTGCCCCCAAAGGAAGGCTTTGGGTACAAGTGAACTCCCCAGGGGAGCCTTTATGCAGCCCCACATGCAACTGGACCCTCCGGGTTCACTCTTTCACCGCAAGCCTAAATACAGCCCTGGCCCGCCTGGCAGTCGATTGAAAACTCGGGCCCCAGAAAATGCATTAAAAGCCTAATTCGCCCATCCAAAAATGCCCCCAGAGGGAGGCTTTGGGTACAACTGAACTCCCCAGGGGAGCCTTTATGCAGCCCCACATGCAACTGGACCCTCCGTATTCGCTCTTTCACAGCAACCCTAAATATACCCCTAGCCACCATGGCAGAAGACTGAAAACTTGGGCTCCAGAAAATGCGTTTCAAGCCCCATTCACCCATCCAGAAGTGCCCCCAAAGGAAAGCTTTGGGTACAAGTGAACTCCCCAGGGGAGCCTTTATGCAGCCCCACATGCAACTGGACCCTCCTTGTTCGCTCTTTACAGCAACCCTAAATATAGCCATAACACGCCTGGAAGTCGACTGAAAGCTCGGGCCCCAGAAAATGTGTTACGAGCCCCATTCGCCCATCCAAAAGTGCCCCCAAAGGAAGGCTTTGGGTACAACTGAACTCCCCAGGGGAGCCTTTACGCAGCCCCACATGCAACTGGACCCTCCGTGTTCGCTCTTTACAGCAACCCTAAATATAACCCTAGCCAGCATGGCAGAAGACTGAAAACTCGGGCCACAGAAAAAGCGTTTCAAGCCCCATTCGCCCATCCAGAAGTGCCCCCAAAGGAAGGCTTTGGGTACAACTGAACTCCCCAGGGGAGCCTTTACGCAGCCCCACATGCAACTGGACCCTCCGTGTTCTCTCTTTAGAGCAACCCTTAATATAACCCTAGCCAGCATGGCAGAAGACTGAAAACTCGGGCCACAGAAAACGTGCTACAAGCCCCTTTCGACCATCCAAAAGTGCCCCCAAAGGAATGCGTTGGGTACAAGTGAACTCCCCAGGGGAGCCTTTATGCAGGCCCATACGAAACTGGACCCCCGGTGTTCGCTGTTTACAAGCAACCCTAAATATAACACTAGCCATCATGGAAGAAAACTGAAAATTCGGGCCACAGAAAAAGCGTTTCAAGCCCCATTCACCCATCCAGAAGTGCCCCCAAAGGAAGGCTTTGGGTACAAGTGAACTCCCCAGGGGAGCCTTTATGCAGCCCCACATGCAACTGGACCCTCCGGGTTCACTCTTTCACCGCAAGCCTAAATACAGCCCTGGCCCGCCTGGCAGTCGATTGAAAACTCGGGCCCCAGAAAATGCATTAAAAGCCTAATTCGCCGATCCAAAAGTGCCCCCAGAGGAAGGTTTTGGGTACAACTGAACTCCCCAGGGGAGCCTTTATGCAGCCCCACATGCAACTGGACCCTCCGTATTCGCTCTTTCACAGGAACCCTAAATATAGCCCTGGCCCGCCTGGCAGTCGACTGAAAACTCGGGCCCCAGAAAATGCATTAAAAGCCTAATTCGCCCATCCAAAAGTGCCCCCAGAGGAAGGCTTTGGGTACAGGTGAACTCCCCAGGGGAGCCTTTATGCAGCCCCACATGCAACTGGACCCTCCGGGTTCACTCTTTCACAGCAACCCTAAATATAGCCCTGGCCCGCCTGGCAGTCGACTGAAAGCTCGGGCAACAGAAAATGCGTTACGAGCCCCATTCGCCCATCCAAAAGTGCCCCCAAAGGAAGGCTTTGGGTACATCTGAACTCCCCAGGGGAGCCTTTACGCAGCCCCACATTCAACTGGACCCTCCGTGTTCGCTGTTTACAAGCAACCCTAAATATAACACTAGCCATCATGGCAGAAAACTGAAAACTCGGGCCACAGAAAAGGCCTTTCAAACCCCATTCACCCATCCAGAAGTGCCCCCAAAGGAAGGCTTTGGGTACAAGTGAACTCCCCAGGGGAGCCTTTATGCAGCCCCACATGCAACTGGACCCTCCGGGTTCACTCTTTCACCGCAAGCCTAAATATACCCCTAGCCACCATGGCAGAAGACTGAAAACTTGGGCTCCAGAAAATGCGTTTCAAGCCCCATTCACCCATCCAGAAGTGCCCCCAAAGGAAAGCTTTGGGTACAAGTGAACTCCCCAGGGGAGCCTTTATGCAGCCCCACATGCAACTGGACCCTCCTTGTTCGCTCTTTACAGCAACCCTAAATATAGCCATAACACGCCTGGCAGTCGACTGAAAGCTCGGGCCCCAGAAAATGTGTTTCGAGCCCCATTCGCCCATCCAAAAGTGCCCCCAAAGGAAGGCTTTGGGTACAACTGAACTCCCCAGGGGAGCCTTTACGCAGCCCCACATTCAACTGGACCCTCCGTGTTCGCTCTTTACAGCAACCCTAAATATAACCCTAGCCAGCATGGCAGAAGACTGAAAACTCGGGCCACAGAAAAAGCGTTTCAAGCCCCTTTCGCCCATCCAGAAATGCCCCCAAAGGAAGGCTTTGGGTACAAGTGAACTCCCCAGGGGAGCCTTTACGCAGCCCCACATGCAACTGGACCCTCCGTGTTCTCTCTTTAGAGCAACCCTTAATATAACCCTAGCCAGCATGGCAGAAGACTGAAAACTCGGGCCACAGAAAACGTGCTACAAGCCCCTTTCGACCATCCAAAAGTGCCCCCAAAGGAATGCTTTGGGTACAAGTGAACTCCCCAGGGGAGCCTTTATGCAGGCCCATACGAAACTGGACCCCCGGTGTTCGCTGTTTACAAGCAACCCTAAATATAACACTAGCCATCATGGCAGAAAACTGAAAATTCGGGCCACAGAAAAAGCGTTTCAAGCCCCATTCACCCATCCAGAAGTGCCCCCAGAGGAAGGTTTTGGGTACAAGTGAACTCCCCAGGGGAGCCTTTATGCAGCCCCACATGCAACTGGACCCTCCGTATTCGCTCTTTCACAGCAACCCTAAATATAGCCCTGGCCCGCCTGGCAGTCGACTGAAAACTCGGGCCCCAGAAAATGCATTAAAAGCCTAATTCGCCCATCCAAAAGTGCCCCCAGAGGAAGGCTTTGGGTACAACTGAACTCCCCAGGGGAGCCTTTATGCAGCCCCACATGCAACTGCACCCTCCGGGTTCACTCTTTCACAGCAACCCTAAATATAGCCCTGGCCCGCCTGGCAGTCGACTGAAAGCTCGGGCAACAGAAAATGCGTTACGAGCCCCATTCGCCCATCCAAAAGTGCCCCCAAAGGAAGGCTTTGGGTACATCTGAACTCCCCAGGGGAGCCTTTACGCAGCCCCACATTCAACTGGACCCTCCGTGTTCGCTGTTTACAAGCAACCCTAAATATAACACTAGCCATCATGGCAGAAAACTGAAAACTCGGGCCACAGAAAAGGCCTTTCAAACCCCATTCACCCATCCAGAAGTGCCCCCAAAGGAAGGCTTTGGGTACAAGTGAACTCCCCAGGGGAGCCTTTATGCAGCCCCACATGCAACTGGACCCTCCGGGTTCACTCTTTCACCGCAAGCCTAAATATAGCCCTAGCACGCCTGCCAGTCGACTGAAAGCTCGGGCCACAGAAAATGTGTTACGAGCCCCATTCGCCCATCCAAAAGTGCCTCCAAAGGAAGGCTTTGGGTACAAGTGAACTCCCCAGGGGAGCCTTTACGCAGCCCCACATGCAACTGGACCCTCCGTGCTCGGTCTTTACAGCAACCCTAAATATAACCCTAGCCAGCATGGCAGAAGACTGAAAACTCGGGCCACAGAAAAAGCGTTTCAAGCCCCATTCACCCATCCAGAAATGGCCCCAAAGGAAGGCTTTGGGTACATCTGAACTCCCCAGGGGAGCCTTTATGCAGCCCCACATGCAACTGGACCCTCCGTGCTCGGTCTTTACAGCAACCCTAAATATAACACTAGCCATCATGGCAGAAAACTGAAAACTCTGGCCACAGAAAAAGCGTTTCAAGCCCCATTCACCCATCCAGAAGTGCCCCCAAAGGAAGGCTTTGGGTACAAGTGAACTCCCCAGGGGAGCCTTTATGCAGCCCCACATGCAACTGGACCCTCCGGGTTCACTCTTTCACTGCAAGCCTAAATACAGCCCTGGCCCGCCTGGCAGTCGTTTGAAAACTCGGGCCCAGAAAATGCGTTAAAAGCCTAATTTGTCCTTCCAAAAATGCCCCTAGAGGAAGGCTTTGGGTACAAGTGAACTCCCCAGGGGAGCCTTTATGCAGCCCCACATGGAACTGGACCCTCAGTATTCGCTCTTTCACAGCAACACTAAATATAGCCCTGGCCCGCCTGGCAGTCGACTGAAAACTCAGGCCCCAGAAAAACTGTTAAAAGCCTAATTCGCCCATCCAAAAGTGCCCCCAGAGGAAGGCTTTGGGTACAAGTGAACTCCCCAGGGGAGCCTTTACGCAGCCCCACATGCAACTGGACCCTCCTTGTTCACTGTTTACGAGCAACCCTAAATATACCCCTAGCCACCATGGCAGAAGACTGAAAACTTGGGCTCCAGAAAATGCGTTTCAAACCCCATTCACCCATCCAGAAGTGCCCCCAAAGGAAGGCTTTGGGTACAAGTGAACTCCCCAGGGGAGCCTTTATGCAGCCCCACATGCAACTGGACCCTCCTTGTTCGCTCTTTACAGCAACCCTAAATATAGCCCTAGCACGCCTGGCAGTCGACTGAAAGCTCGGGCCACAGAAAATGTGTTACGAGCCCCATTCACCCATCCAAAAGTGCCCCAAAAGGAAGGCTTTGGGTACAAGTGAACTCCCCAGGGGAGCCTTTACGCAGCCCCACATGCAACTGGACCCTCCGTGTTCTCTCTTTACAGCAACCCTAAATATAACCCTAGCCAGCATGGCAGAAGACTGAAAACTCGGGCCCCAGAAAATGCGTTTCAAGCCCCTTTCGCCCATCCAGAAGTGCCCCCAAAGGAAGGCTTTGGGTACAAGTGAACTCCCCAGGGGAGCCTTTATGCAGCCCCACATGCAACTGGACCCTCCGGGTTCACTCTTTCACCGCAAGCCTAAATACAGCCCTGGCCCGCCTGGCAGTCGATTGAAAACTCGGGCCACAGAAAATGCATTAAAAGCCTAATTCGCCCATCCAAAAATGCCCCCAGAGGAAGGTTTTGGGTACAACTGAACTCCCCAGGGGAGCCTTTATGCAGCCCCACATGCAACTGGACCCTCCTTGTTCACTGTTTACGAGCAACCCTAAATATACCCCTAGCCACCATGGCAGAAGACTGAAAACTCGGGCTCCAGAAAATGCGTTTCAAGCCCCATTCACCCATCCAGAAGTGCCCCCAAAGGAAGGCTTTGGGTACAACTGAACTCCCCAGGGGAGCCTTTATGCAGCCCCACATGCAACTGGACCCTCCGGGTTCACTCTTTCACAGCAACCCTAAATATAGCCCTGGACCGCCTGGCAGTCGACTGAAAACTCGGGCCCCAGAAAATGCATTAAAAGCCTAATTCGCCCATCCAAAGGTGCCCCCAGAGGAAGGCTTTGGGTACAACTGAACTCCCCAGGGGAGCCTTAACGCAGCCCCACATGCAACTGGACCCTCAGTATTCGCTCTTTCACAGCAACCCTAAATATAGCCCTGGCCCGCCTGGCAGTCGACTGAAAACTCGGGCCCCAGAAAATGCATTAAAAGCCTAATTCGCCCATCCAAAAGTGCCCCCAGAGGAAGGCTTTGGGTACAGGTGAACTCCCCAGGGGAGCCTTTATGCAGCCCCACATGCAACTGGACCCTCCGGGTTCACTCTTTCACAGCAACCCTAAATATAGCCCTGGCCCGCCTGGCAGTCGACTGAAAACTCGGGCCCCAGAAAATGCGTTAAAAGCCTAATTCGCCCATCCAAAAGTGCCCCCAGAGGAAGGCTTTGGGTACAACTGAACTCCCCAGGCGAGCCTTAACGCAGCCCCACATGCAAATGGACCCTCCGTATTTGCTCTTTCTCAGCCACGCTAAATATAGCCCTGGCCCGCCTGGCAGTCGACTGAAAGCTCGGGCAACAGAAAATGCGTTACGAGCCCCATTCGCCCATCCAAAAGTGCCCCCAAAGGAAGGCTTTGGGTACATCTGAACTCCCCAGGGGAGCCTTTACGCAGCCCCACATTCAACTGGACCCTCCGTGTTCGCTGTTTACAAGCAACCCTAAATATAACACTAGCCATCATGGCAGAAAACTGAAAACTCGGGCCACAGAAAAGGCCTTTCAAGCCCCATTCACCCATCCAGAAGTGCCCCCAAAGGAAGGCTTTGGGTACAAGTGAACTCCCCAGGGGAGCCTTTATGCAGCCCCACATGCGACTGGACCCTCCGGGTTCACTCTTTCACCGCAAGCCTAAATATAGCCCTAGCACGCCTGCCAGTCGACTGAAAGCTCGGGCCACAGAAAATGTGTTACGAGCCCCATTCGCCCATCCAAAAGTGCCTCCAAAGGAAGGCTTTGGGTACAAGTGAACTCCCCAGGGGAGCCTTTACGCAGCCCCACATGCAACTGGACCCTCCGTGCTCGGTCTTTACAGCAACCCTAAATATAACCCTAGCCAGCATGGCAGAAGACTGAAAACTCGGGCCACAGAAAAAGCGTTTCAAGCCCCATTCACCCATCCAGAAATGGCCCCAAAGGAAGGCTTTGGGTACATCTGAACTCCCCAGGGGAGCCTTTATGCAGTCCCACATGCAACTGGACCCTCCGTGCTCGGTCTTTACAGCAACCCTAAATATAACACTAGCCATCATGGCAGAAAACTGAAAACTCTGGCCACAGAAAAAGCGTTTCAAGCCCCATTCACCCATCCAGAAGTGCCCCCAAAGGAAGGCTTTGGGTACAAGTGAACTCCCCAGGGGAGCCTTTATGCAGCCCCACATGCAACTGGACCCTCCGGGTTCACTCTTTCACTGCAAGCCTAAATACACCCCTGGCCCGCCTGGCAGTCGTTTGAAAACTCGGGCCCAGAAAATGCGTTAAAAGCCTAATTTGTCCTTCCAAAAATGCCCCTAGAGGAAGGCTTTGGGTACAAGTGAACTCCCCAGGGGAGCCTTTATGCAGCCCCACATGGAACTGGACCCTCAGTATTCGCTCTTTCACAGCAACGCTAAATATAGCCCTGGCCCGCCTGGCAGTCGACTGAAAACTCAGGCCCCAGAAAAACTGTTAAAAGCCTAATTCGCCCATCCAAAAGTGCCCCCAGAGGAAGGCTTTGGGTACAAGTGAACTCCCCAGGGGAGCCTTAACGCAGCCCCACATGCAACTGGACCCTCCTTGTTCACTGTTTACGAGCAACCCTAAATATACCCCTAGCCACCATGGCAGAAGACTGAAAACTTGGGCTCCAGAAAATGCGTTTCAAACCCCATTCACCCATCCAGAAGTGCCCCCAAAGGAAGGCTTTGGGTACAAGTGAACTCCCCAGGGGAGCCTTTATGCAGCCCCACATGCAACTGGACCCTCCTTGTTCGCTCTTTACAGCAACCCTAAATATAGCCCTAGCACGCCTGGCAGTCGACTGAAAGCTCGGGCCACAGAAAATGTGTTACGAGCCCCATTCACCCATCCAAAAGTGCCCCAAAAGGAAGGCTTTGGGTACAAGTGAACTCCCCAGGGGAGCCTTTACGCAGCCCCACATGCAACTGGACCCTACGTGTTCGCTCTTTACAGCAACCCTAAATATAACCCTAGCCAGCATGGCAGAAGACTGAAAACTTGGGCCCCAGAAAATGCGTTTCAAGCCCCTTTCGCCCATCCAGAAGTGCCCCCAAAGGAAGGCTTTGGGTACAAGTGAACTCCCCAGGGGAGCCTTTATGCAGCCCCACATGCAACTGGACCCTCCGGGTTCACTCTTTCACCGCAAGCCTAAATACAGCCCTGGCCCGCCTGGCAGTCGATTGAAAACTCGGGCCCCAGAAAATGCATTAAAAGCCTAATTCGCCCATCCAAAAATGCCCCCAGAGGAAGGTTTTGGGTACAACTGAACTCCCCAGGGGAGCCTTTATGCAGCCCCACATGCAACTGGACCCTCCTTGTTCACTGTTTACGAGCAACCCTAAATATACCCCTAGCCACCATGGCAGAAGACTGAAAACTCGGGCTCCAGAAAATGCGTTTCAAGCCCCATTCACCCATCCAGAAGTGCCCCCAAAGGAAGGCTTTGGGTACAACTGAACTCCCCAGGGGAGCCTTTATGCAGCCCCACATGCAACTGGACCCTCCGGGTTCACTCTTTCACAGCAACCCTAAATATAGCCCTGGACCGCCTGGCAGTCGACTGAAAACTCGGGCCCCAGAAAATGCATTAAAAGCCTATTTCGCCCATCCAAAGGTGCCCCCAGAGGAAGGCTTTGGGTACAACTGAACTCCCCAGGGGAGCCTTAACGCAGCCCCACATGCAACTGGACCCTCAGTATTCGCTCTTTCACAGCAACCCTAAATATAGCCCTGGCCCGCCTGGCAGTCGACTGAAAACTCGGGCCCCAGAAAATGCATTAAAAGCCTAATTCGCCCATCCAAAAGTGCCCCCAGAGGAAGGCTTTGGGTACAGGTGAACTCCCCAGGGGAGCCTTTATGCAGCCCCACATGCAACTGGACCCTCCGGGTTCACTCTTTCACAGCAACCCTAAATATAGCCCTGGCCCGCCTGGCAGTCGACTGAAAACTCGGGCCCCAGAAAATGCGTTAAAAGCCTAATTCGCCCATCCAAAAGTGCCCCCAGAGGAAGGCTTTGGGTACAACTGAACTCCCCAGGCGAGCCTTAACGCAGCCCCACATGCAACTGGACCCTCCGTATTTGCTCTTTCTCAGCCACGCTAAAAATAGCACTGGCCCGCCTGGCAGTAGACTGAAAGCTCGGGCAACAGAAAATGCGTTACGAGCCCCATTCGCCCATCCAAAAGTGCCCCCAAAGGAAGGCTTTGGGTACATCTGAACTCCCCAGGGGAGCCTTTACGCAGCCCCACATTCAACTGGACCCTCCGTGTTCGCTGTTTACAAGCAACCCTAAATATAACACTAGCCATCATGGCAGAAAACTGAAAACTCGGGCCACAGAAAAGGCCTTTCAAGCCCCATTCACCCATCCAGAAGTGCCCCCAAAGGAAGGCTTTGGGTACAAGTGAACTCCCCAGGGGAGCCTTTATGCAGCCCCACATGCGACTGGACCCTCCGGGTTCACTCTTTCACCGCAAGCCTAAATATAGCCCTAGCACGCCTGCCAGTCGACTGAAAGCTCGGGCCACAGAAAATGTGTTACGAGCCCCATTCGCCCATCCAAAAGTGCCTCCAAAGGAAGGCTTTGGGTACAAGTGAACTCCCCAGGGGAGCCTTTACGCAGCCCCACATGCAACTGGACCCTCCGTGCTCGGTCTTTACAGCAACCCTAAATATAACCCTAGCCAGCATGGCAGAAGACTGAAAACTCGGGCCACAGAAAAAGCGTTTCAAGCCCCATTCACCCATCCAGAAATGGCCCCAAAGGAAGGCTTTGGGTACATCTGAACTCCCCAGGGGAGCCTTAACGCAGCCCCACATGCAACTGGACCCTCCGGGTTCACTCTTTCACCGCAAGCCTAAATACAGCCCTGGCCCGCCTGGCAGTCGTTTGAAAACTCGGGCCCAGAAAATGCGTTAAAAGCCTAATTCGTCCTTCCAAAAATGCCCCCAGAGGAAGGCTTTGGGTACAACTGAACTCCCCAGGGGAGCCTTTATGCATCCCCACATGCAATTGGACCCTCCGGGTTCACTGTTTCACAGCAACCCTAAATATAGCCCTGGCCCGCCTGGCAGTCGACTGAAAACTCGGGCCCCAGAAAATGCGTTAAAAGCCTAATTCGCCCATCCAAAAGTGCCCCCAGAGGAAGGCTTTGGGTACAACTGAACTCCCCAGGGGAGCCTTAACGCAGCCCCACATGGAACTGGACCCTCCTTGTTCGCTCTTTCACAGCAAGCCTAAATATAGCCCTGGCCCGCCTGGCAGTCGACTGAAAACTCGGGCCCCAGAAAATGCGTTAAAAGCCTAATTCGCCCATCCAAAAGTGCCCCCAGAGGAAGGCTTTGGGTACAACTGAACTCCCCAGGGGAGCCTTAACGCAGCCCCACATGCAACTGGACCCTCCGTATTCGCTCTTCAAACAGCAACCCTAAATATAGCCCTGGCCCGCCTGGCAGTCGACTGAAAACTCGGGCCCCAGAAAATGCATTAAAAGCCTAATTCGCCCATCCAAAAGTGCCCCCAGAGGAAGGCTTTGGGTACAGGTGAACTCCCCAGGGGAGCCTTTATGCAGCCCCACATGCAACTGGACCCTCCGGGTTCACTCTTTCACAGCAACCCTATATATAGCCCTGGCCCGCCTGGCAGTAGACTGAAAACTCGGGCCCCAGAAAATGCGTTAAAAGCCTAATTCGCCCATCCAAAAGTGCCCCCAGAGGAAGGCTTTGGGTACAACTGAACTCCCCAGGGGAGCCTTTATGCAGCCCCACATGCAACTGGACCCTCCTTGTTCACTGTTTACGAGCAACCCTAAATATACCCCTAGCCACCATGGCAGAAGACTGAAAACTCGGGCTCCAGAAAATGCGTTTCAAGCCCCATTCACCCATCCAGAAGTGCCCCCAAAGGAAGGCTTTGGGTACAACTGAACTCCCAGGGGAGCCTTTACGCAGCCCCACATGCAACTGGACCCTCCGTGTTCGCTCTTTACAGCAACCCTAAATATAACCCTAGCCAGCATGGCAGAAGACTGAAAACTCGGGCCACAGAAAAAGCGTTTCAAGCCCCTTTTGCCCATCCAGAAGTGCCCCCAAAGGAAGGCTTTGGGTACAAGTGAACTCCCCAGGGGAGCCTTTATGCAGCCCCACATGCAATTGGACCCTCCGTTTTCACTGTTTCACAGCAAACCTAAATATAGCCCTGGCCCGCCTGGCAGTCGACTGAAAACTCGGGCCCCAGAAAATGCGTTAAAAGCCTAATTTGCCCATCCAAAAGTGCCCCCAGAGGAAGGCTTTGGGTACAACTGAACTCCCCAGGGGAGCCTTAACGCAGCCCCACATGCAACTGGACCCTCCGTATTTGCTCTTTCACAGCAACCCTAAATATAGCCCTGGCCCGCCTGGCAGTCGACTGAAAACTCGGGCCCCAGAAAATGCGTTAAAAGCCTAATTCGCCCATTCAAAAGTGCCCCCAGAGGAAGGCTTTGGGTACAAGTGAACTCCCCAGGGGAGCCTTTATGCAGCCCCACATGCAACTGGACCCTCCGGGTTCACTCTTTCACCGCAAGCCTAAATATATCCCTAGCACGCCTGGCAGTCGACTGAAAGCTCGGGCCACAGAAAACGTGCTACAAGCCCCATTCGCCCATCCAAAAGTGCCCCCAAAGGAAGGCTTTGGGTACAAGAGAACTCCCCAGGGGATCCTTTATGCAGGCCCATACGAAACTGGACCCCCCGTGTTCGCTGTTTACAAGCAACACTAAATATAACACTAGCCATCATGGCAGAAAACTGAAAAATCGGGCTCCAGAAAAAGCGTTTCAAGCCCCATTCACCCATCCAGAAGTGCCCCCAAAGGAAGGCTTTGGGTACAAGTGAACTCCCCAGGGGAGCCTTTATGCAGCCCCACATGCAACTGGACCCTCCGGGTTCACTCTTTCACCGCAAGCCTAAATACAGCCCTGGCCCGCCTGGCAGTCGATTGAAAACTCGGGCCCCAGAAAATGCATTAAAAGCCTAATTCGCCCATCCAAAAATGCCCCCAGAGGGAGGCTTTGGGTACAACTGAACTCCCCAGGGGAGCCTTTATGCAGCCCCACATGCAACTGGACCCTCCGTATTCGCTCTTTCACAGCAACCCTAAATATACCCCTAGCCACCATGGCAGAAAACTGAAAACTTGGGCTCCAGAAAATGCGTTTCAAGCCCCATTCACCCATCCAGAAGTGCCCCCAAAGGAAAGCTTTGGGTACAAGTGAACTCCCCAGGGGAGCCTTTATGCAGCCCCACATGCAACTGGACCCTCCTTGTTCGCTCTTTACAGCAACCCTAAATACAGCCCTGGCCCGCCTGGCAGTCGACTGAAAGCTCGGGCCCCAGAAAATGTGTTACGAGCCCCATTCGCCCATCCAAAAGTGCCCCCAAAGGAAGGCTTTGGGTACAACTGAACTCCCCAGGGGAGCCTTTACGCAGCCCCACATGCAACTGGACCCTCCGTGTTCGCTCTTTACAGCAACCCTAAATATAACCCTAGCCAGCATGGCAGAAGACTGAAAACTCGGGCCACAGAAAAAGCGTTTCAAGCCCCATTCGCCCATCCAGAAGTGCCCCCAAAGGAAGGCTTTGGGTACAACTGAACTCCCCAGGGGAGCCTTTACGCAGCCCCACATGCAACTGGACCCTCCGTGTTCTCTCTTTAGAGCAACCCTTAATATAACCCTAGCCAGCATGGCAGAAGACTGAAAACTCGGGCCACAGAAAATGTGCTACAAGCCCCTTTCGACCATCCAAAAGTGCCCCCAAAGGAATGCTTTGGGTACAAGTGAACTCCCCAGGGGAGCCTTTATGCAGGCCCATACGAAACTGGACCCCCGGTGTTCGCTGTTTACAAGCAACCCTAAATATAACACTAGCCATCATGGCAGAAAACTGAAAACTCGGGCCACAGAAAAAGCGTTTCAAGCCACATTCACCCATCCAGAAGTGCCCCCAAAGGAAGGCTTTGGGTACAAGTGAACTCCCCAGGGGAGCCTTTATGCAGCCCCACATGCAACTGGACCCTCCGGGTTCACTCTTTCACCGCAAGCCTAAATACAGCCCTGGCCCGCCTGGCAGTCGATTGAAAACTCGGGCCCCAGAAAATGCATTAAAAGCCTAATTCGCCCATCCAAAAATGCCCCCAGAGGAAGGTTTTGGGTACAACTGAACTCCCCAGGGGAGCCTTTATGCAGCCCCACATGCAACTGGACCCTCCTTGTTCACTGTTTACGAGCAACCCTGAATATACCCCTAGCCACCATGGCAGAAGATTGAAAACTCGGGCTCCAGAAAATGCGTTTCAAGCCACATTCACCCATCCAGAAGTGCCCCCAAAGGAAGGCTTTGGGTACAAGTGAACTCCCCAGGGGAGCCTTAACGCAGCCCCACATGCAACTGGACCCTCCGTATTTGCTCTTTCTCAGCCACGGTAAATATAGCCCTGGCCCGCCTGGCAGTCGACTGAAAACTCGGGCAACAGAAAATGCGTTACGAGCCCCATTCGCCCATCCAAAAGTGCCCCCAAAGGAAGGCTTTGGGTACATCTGAACTCCCCAGGGGAGCCTTTACGCAGCCCCACATTCAACTGGACCCTTCATTGTTCGCTGTTTACAAGCAACCCTAAATATAACACTAGCCATCATGGCAGAAAACTGAAAACTCGGGCCACAGAAAAGGCCTTTCAAGCCCCATTCACCCATCCAGAAGTGCCCCCAAAGGAAGGCTTTGGGTACAAGTGAACTCCCCAGGGGAGCCTTTATGCAGCCCCACATGCAACTGGACCCTCCGGGTTCACTCTTTCACCGCAAGCCTAAATATAGCCCTAGCACGCCTGCCAGTCGACTGAAAGCTCGGGCCACAGAAAATGTGTTACGAGCCCCATTCGCCCATCCAAAAGTGCCTCCAAAGGAAGGCTTTGGGTACAAGTGAACTCCCCAGGGGAGCCTTTACGCAGCCCCACATGCAACTGGACCCTCCGTGCTCGGTCTTTACAGCAACCCTAAATATAACCCTAGCCAGCATGGCAGAAGACTGAAAACTCGGGCCACAGAAAAAGCGTTTCAAGCCCCATTCACCCATCCAGAAATGGCCCCAAAGGAAGGCTTTGGGTACATCTGAACTCCCCAGGGGAGCCTTTACGCAGCCCCACATGCAACTGGACCCTCCGTGCTCGGTCTTTACAGCAACCCTAAATATAACACTAGCCATCATGGCAGAAAACTGAAAACTCTGGCCACAGAAAAAGCGTTTCAAGCCCCATTCACCCATCCAGAAGTGCCCCCAAAGGAAGGCTTTGGGTACAAGTGAACTCCCCAGGGGAGCCTTTATGCAGCCCCACATGCAACTGGACCCTCCGGGTTCACTCTTTCACCGCAAGCCTAAATACAGCCCTGGCCCGCCTGGCAGTCGTTTGAAAACTCGGGCCCAGAAAATGCGTTAAAAGCCTAATTCGTCCTTCCAAAAATGCCCCCAGAGGAAGGCTTTGGGTACAAGTGAACTCCCCAGGGGAGCCTTTATGCAGCCCCACATGGAACTGGACCCTCAGTATTCGCTCTTTCACAGCAACACTAAATATAGCCCTGGCCCGCCTGGCAGTCGACTGAAAACTCAGGCCCCAGAAAAACTGTTAAAAGCCTAATTCGCCCATCCAAAAGTGCCCCCAGAGGAAGGCTTTGGGTACAAGTGAACTCCCCAGGGGAGCCTTAACGCAGCCCCACATGCAACTGGACCCTCCTTGTTCACTGTTTACGAGCAACCCTAAATATACCCCTAGCCACCATGGCAGAAGACTGAAAACTTGGGCTCCAGAAAATGCGTTTCAAACCCCATTCACCCATCCAGAAGTGCCCCCAAAGGAAGGCTTTGGGTACAAGTGAACTCCCCAGGGGAGCCTTTATGCAGCCCCACATGCAACTGGACCCTCCTTGTTCGCTCTTTACAGCAACCCTAAATATAGCCCTAGCACGCCTGGCAGTCGACTGAAAGCTCGGGCCACAGAAAATGTGTTACGAGCCCCATTCGCCCATCGAAAAGTGCCCCAAAAGGAAGGCTTTGGGTACAAGTGAACTCCCCAGGGGAGCCTTTACGCAGCCCCACATGCAACTGGACCCTCCGTGTTCGCTCTTTACAGCAACCCTAAATATAACCCTAGCCAGCATGGCAGAAGACTGAAAACTCGGGCCCCAGAAAATGCGTTTCAAGCCCCTTTCGCCCATCCAGAAGTGCCCCCAAAGGAAGGCTTTGGGTACAAGTGAACTCCCCAGGGGAGCCTTTATGCATCCCCACATGCAATTGGACCCTCCGGGTTCACTGTTTCACAGCAACCCTAAATATAGCCCTGGCCCGCCTGGCAGTCGACTGAAAACTCGGGCCCCAGAAAATGCGTTAAAAGCCTAATTCGGCCATCCAAAAGTGCCCCCAGAGGAAGGCTTTGGGTACAACTGAACTCCCCAGGGGAGCCTTAACGCAGCCCCACATGCAACTGGACCCTCCGTATTTGCTCTTTCACAGCAACCCTAAATATAGCCCTGGCCCGCCTGGCAGTCGACTGAAAACTAGGGCCCCAGAAAATGCGTTAAAAGGCTAATTCGCCCATCCAAAATTGCCCCCAGAGGAAGGCTTTGGGTACAACTGAACTCCCCAGGGGAGCCTTAACGCAGCCCCACATGCAACTGGACCCTCCGTATTCGCTCTTTCACAGCAACCCTAAATATAGCCCTGGCCCGCCTGGAAGTCGACTGAAAACTCGGGCCCAGAAAATGCATTAAAAGCCTAATTCGCCCATCCAAAAGTGCCCCCAGAGGAAGGCTTTGGGTACAGGTGAACTCCCCAGGGGAGCCTTTATGCAGCCCCACATGCAACTGGACCCTCCGGGTTCACTCTTTCACAGGAACCCTAAATATAGCCCTGGCCCGCCTGGCAGTAGACTGAAAACTCGGGCCCAGAAAATGCGTTAAAAGCCTAATTCGCCCATCCAAAAGTGCCCCCAGAGGAAGGCTTTGGGTACAACTGAACTCCCCAGGGGAGCCTTTATGCAGCCCCACATGCAACTGGACCCTCCTTGTTCACTGTTTACGAGCAACCCTAAATATACCCCTAGCCACCATGGCAGAAGACTGAAAACTCGGGCTCCAGAAAATGCGTTTCAAGCCCCATTCACCCATCCAGAATTGCCCCCAAAGGAAGGCTTTGGGTACAAGTGAACTCCCCAGGGGAGCCTTTATGCAGCCCCACATGCAACTGGACCCTCCGGGTTCACTCTTTCACAGCAACCCTAAATATATCCCTGGACCGCCTGGCAGTCGACTGAAAACTCGGGCCCCAGAAAATGCATTAAAAGCCTAATTCGCCCATCCAAAAGTGCCCCCAGAGGAAGGCTTTGGGTACAACTGAACTCCCCAGGGGAGCCTTAACGCAGCCCCACATGCAACTGGACCCTCCGTATTCGCTCTTTCACAGCAACCCTAAATATAGCCCTGGCCCGCCTGGCAGTCGACTGAAAACTCGGGCCCCAGAAAATGCATTAAAAGCCTAATTCGCCCATCCAAAAGTGCCCCCAGAGGAAGGCTTTGGGTACAACTGAACTCCCCAGGGGAGCCTTTATGCAGCCCCACATGCAACTGGACCCTCCGTGCTCGGTCTTTACAGCAACCCTAAATATAACACTAGCCATCATGGCAGAAAACTGAAAACTCTGGCCACAGAAAAAGCGTTTCAAGCCCCATTCACCCATCCAGAAGTGCCCCCAAAGGAAGGCTTTGGGTACAAGTGAACTCCCCAGGGGAGCCTTTATGCAGCCCCACATGCAACTGGACCCTCCGGGTTCACTCTTTCACCGCAAGCCTATATACATCCCTGGCCCGCCTGGCAGTCGTTTGAAAACTCGGGCCAAGAAAATGCGTTAAAAGCCTAATTCGTCCTTCCAAAAATGCCCCCAGAGGAAGGCTTTGGGTACAAGTGAACTCCCCAGGGGAGCCTTTATGCAGCCCCACATGGAACTGGACCCTCAGTATTCGCTCTTTCACAGCAACACTAAATATAGCCCTGGCCCGCCTGGCAGTCGACTGAAAACTCAGGCCCCAGAAAAACTGTTAAAAGCCTAATTCGCCCATCCAAAAGTGCCCCCAGAGGAAGGCTTTGGGTACAAGTGAACTCCCCAGGGGAGCCTTTATGCAGCCCCACATGCAACTGGACCCTCCTTGTTCACTGTTTACGAGCAACCCTAAATATACCCCTAGCCACCATGGCAGAAGACTGAAAACTTGGGCTCCAGAAAATGCGTTTCAAACCCCATTCACCCATCCAGAAGTGCCCCCAAAGGAAGGCTTTGGGTACAAGTGAACTCCCCAGGGGAGCCTTTATGCAGCCCCACATGCAACTGGACCCTCCTTGTTCGCTCTTTACAGCAACCCTAAATATAGCCCTAGCACGCCTGGCAGTCGACTGAAAGCTCGGGCCACAGAAAATGTGTTACGAGCCCCATTCGCCCATCGAAAAGTGCCCCAAAAGGAAGGCTTTGGGTACAAGTGAACTCCCCAGGGGAGCCTTTACGCAGCCCCACATGCAACTGGACCCTCCGTGTTCGCTCTTTACAGCAACCCTAAATATAACCCTAGCCAGCATGGCAGAAGACTGAAAACTCGGGCCCCAGAAAATGCGTTTCAAGCCCCTTTCGCCCATCCAGAAGTGCCCCCAAAGGAAGGCTTTGGGTACAACTGAACTCCCCAGGGGAGCCTTTATGCATCCCCACATGCAATTGGACCCTCCGCGTTCACTGTTTCACAGCAACCCTAAATATAGCCCTGGCCCGCCTGGCAGTCGACTGAAAACTCGGGCCCCAGAAAATGCGTTAAAAGCCTAATTCGCCCATCCAAAAGTGCCCCCAGAGGAAGGCTTTGGGTACAACTGAACTCCCCAGGGGAGCCTTAACGCAGCCCCACATGCAACTGGACCCTCCGTATTCGCTCTTTCACAGCAACCCTAAATATATCCCTGGCCCGCCTGGCAGTCGACTGAAAACTCGGGCCCCAGAAAATGCGTTAAAAGCCTAATTCGCCCATCCAAAAGTGCCCCCAGAGGAAGGCTTTGGGTACAACTGAACTCCCCAGGGGAGCCTTAACGCAGCCCCACATGCAACTGGACCATCCGGGTTCACTCTTTCACCGCAAGCCTAAATACAGCCCTGGCCCGCCTGGCAGTCGACTGAAAACTCGGGCCCCAGAAAATGCATTAAAAGCCTAATTCACCCATCCAAAAATGCCCCCAGAGGAAGGTTTTGGGTACAACTGAACTCCCCAGGGGAGCCTTTATGCAGCCCCACATGCAACTGGACCCTCCTTGTTCACTGTTTACGAGCAACCCTAAATATACCCCTAGCCACCATGGCAGAAGACTGAAAACTCGGGCTCCAGAAAATGCGTTTCAAGCCCCATTCACCCATCCAGAAGTGCCCCCAAAGGAAGGCTTTGGGTACAAGTGAACTCCCCAGGGGAGCCTTAACGCAGCCCCACATGCAACTGGACCCTCCGTATTTGCTCTTTCTCAGCCACGGTAAATATAGCCCTGGCCCGCCTGGCAGTCGACTGAAAGCTCGGGCAACAGAAAATGCGTTACGAGCCCCATTCGCCCATCCAAAAGTGCCCCCAAAGGAAGGCTTTGGGTACATCTGAACTCCCCAGGGGAGCCTTTACGCAGCCCCACATTCAACTGGACCCTCCGTGTTCGCTGTTTACAAGCAACCCTAAATATAACACTAGCCATCATGGCAGAAAACTGAAAACTCGGGCCACAGAAAAGGCCTTTCAAGCCCCATTCACCCATCCAGAAGTGCCCCCAAAGGAAGGCTTTGGGTACAAGTGAACTCCCCAGGGGAGCCTTTATGCAGCCCCACATGCAACTGGACCCTCCGGGTTCACTCTTTCACCGCAAGCCTAAATATAGCCCTAGCACGCCTGCCAGTCGACTGAAAGCTCGGGCCACAGAAAATGTGTTACGAGCCCCATTCTCCCATCCAAAAGTGCCTCCAAAGGAAGGCTTTGGGTACAAGTGAACTCCCCAGGGGAGCCTTTACGCAGCCCCACATGCAACTGGACCCTCCGTGCTCGGTCTTTACAGCAACCCTAAATATAACCCTAGCCAGCATGGCAGAAGACTGAAAACTCGGGCCACAGAAAAAGCGTTTCAAGCCCCATTCACCCATCCAGAAATGGCCCCAAAGGAAGGCTTTGGGTACATCTGAACTCCCCAGGGGAGCCTTTACGCAGCCCCACATGCAACTGGACCCTCCGTGCTCGGTCTTTACAGCAACCCTAAATATAACACTAGCCATCATGGCAGAAAACTGAAAACTCTGGCCACAGAAAAAGCGTTTCAAGCCCCATTCACCCATCCAGAAGTGCCCCCAAAGGAAGGCTTTGGGTACAAGTGAACTCCCCAGGGGAGCCTTTATGCAGCCCCACATGCAACTGGACCCTCCGGGTTCACTCTTTCACCGCAAGCCTAAATACAGCCCTGGCCCGCCTGGCAGTCGTTTGAAAACTCGGGCCC
Organism: Anas platyrhynchos; assembly: GCF_047663525.1. Taxonomy (NCBI): domain Eukaryota; kingdom Metazoa; phylum Chordata; class Aves; order Anseriformes; family Anatidae; genus Anas; species Anas platyrhynchos. Next base: position 21,514,153 of record NC_092600.1, read on the forward strand.
AGAAAATGCGTTAAAAGCCTAATTCGTCCTTCCAAAAATGCCCCCAGAGGAAGGCTTTGGGTACAAGTGAACTCCCCAGGGGAGCCTTTATGCAGCCCCACATGGAACTGGACCCTCAGTATTCGCTCTTTCACAGCAACACTAAATATAGCCCTGGCCCGCCTGGCAGTCGACTGAAAACTCAGGCCCCAGAAAAACTGTTAAAAGCCTAATTCGCCCATCCAAAAGTGCCCCCAGAGGAAGGCTTTGGGTACAAGTGAACTCCCCAGGGGAGCCTTAACGCAGCCCCACATGCAACTGGACCCTCCTTGTTCACTGTTTACGAGCAACCCTAAATATACCCCTAGCCACCATGGCAGAAGACTGAAAACTTGGGCTCCAGAAAATGCGTTTCAAACCCCATTCACCCATCCAGAAGTGCCCCCAAAGGAAGGCTTTGGGTACAAGTGAACTCCCCAGGGGAGCCTTTATGCAGCCCCACATGCAACTGGACCCTCCTTGTTCGCTCTTTACAGCAACCCTAAATATAGCCCTAGCACGCCTGGCAGTCGACTGAAAGCTCGGGCCACAGAAAATGTGTTACGAGCCCCATTCGCCCATCCAAAAGTGCCCCAAAAGGAAGGCTTTGGGTACAAGTGAACTCCCCAGGGGAGCCTTTACGCAGCCCCACATGCAACTGGACCCTCCGTGTTCGCTCTTTACAGCAACCCTAAATATAACCCTAGCCAGCATGGCAGAAGACTGAAAACTCGGGCCCCAGAAAATGCGTTTCAAGCCCCTTTCGCCCATCCAGAAGTGCCCCCAAAGGAAGGCTTTGGGTACAAGTGAACTCCCCAGGGGAGCCTTTATGCATCCCCACATGCAATTGAACCCTCCGGGTTCACTGTTTCACAGCAACCCTAAATATAGCCCTGGCCCGCCTGGCAGTCGACTGAAAACTCGGGCCCCAGAAAATGCGTTAAAAGCCTAATTCGCCCATCCAAAAGTGCCCCCAGAGGAAGGCTTTGGGTACAACTGAACTCCCCAGGGGAGCCTTAACGCAGCCCCACATGCAACTGGACCCTCCGTATTTGCTCTTTCACAGCAACCCTAAATATAGCCCTGGCCCGCCTGGCAGTCGACTGAAAACTCGGGCCCCAGAAAATGCGTTAAAAGGCTAATTCGCCCATCCAAAAGTGCCCCCAGAGGAAGGCTTTGGGTACAACTGAACTCCCCAGGGGAGCCTTAACGCAGCCCCACATGCAACTGGACCCTCCGTATTCGCTCTTTCACAGCAACCCTAAATATAGCCCTGGCCCGCCTGGCAGTCGACTGAAAACTCGGGCCCCAGAAAATGCATTAAAAGCCTAATTCGCCCATCCAAAAGTGCCCCCAGAGGAAGGCTTTGGGTACAGGTGAACTCCCCAGGGGAGCCTTTATGTAACCCCACATGGAACTGGACCCTCCGGGTTCACTCTTTCACAGCAACCCTAAATATAGCCCTGGCCCGCCTGGCAGTAGACTGAAAACTCGGGCCCCAGAAAATGCGTTAAAAGCCTAATTCGCCCATCCAAAAGTGCCCCCAGAGGAAGGCTTTGGGTACAACTGAACTCCCCAGGGGAGCCTTTATGCAGCCCCACATGCAACTGGACCCTCCTTGTTCACTGTTTACGAGCAACCCTAAATATACCCCTAGCCACCATGGCAGAAGACTGAAAACTCGGGCCCCAGAAAATGCGTTTCAAGCCCCTTTCGCCCATCCAGAAGTGCCCCCAAAGGAAGGCTTTGGGTACAAGTGAACTCCCCAGGGGAGCCTTTATGCATCCCCACATGCAATTGAACCCTCCGGGTTCACTGTTTCACAGCAACCCTAAATATAGCCCTGGCCCGCCTGGCAGTCGACTGAAAACTCGGGCCCCAGAAAATGCGTTAAAAGCCTAATTCGCCCATCCAAAAGTGCCCCCAGAGGAAGGCTTTGGGTACAACTGAACTCCCCAGGGGAGCCTTAACGCAGCCCCACATGCAACTGGACCCTCCGTATTTGCTCTTTCACAGCAACCCTAAATATAGCCCTGGCCCGCCTGGCAGTCGACTGAAAACTCGGGCCCCAGAAAATGCGTTAAAAGGCTAATTCGCCCATCCAAAAGTGCCCCCAGAGGAAGGCTTTGGGTACAACTGAACTCCCCAGGGGAGCCTTAACGCAGCCCCACATGCAACTGGACCCTCCGTATTCGCTCTTTCACAGCAACCCTAAATATAGCCCTGGCCCGCCTGGCAGTCGACTGAAAACTCGGGCCCCAGAAAATGCATTAAAAGCCTAATTCGCCCATCCAAAAGTGCCCCCAGAGGAAGGCTTTGGGTACAGGTGAACTCCCCAGGGGAGCCTTTATGTAACCCCACATGGAACTGGACCCTCCGGGTTCACTCTTTCACAGCAACCCTAAATATAGCCCTGGCCCGCCTGGCAGTAGACTGAAAACTCGGGCCCCAGAAAATGCGTTAAAAGCCTAATTCGCCCATCCAAAAGTGCCCCCAGAGGAAGGCTTTGGGTACAACTGAACTCCCCAGGGGAGCCTTTATGCAGCCCCACATGCAACTGGACCCTCCTTGTTCACTGTTTACGAGCAACCCTAAATATACCCCTAGCCACCATGGCAGAAGACTGAAAACTCGGGCTCCAGAAAATGCGTTTCAAGCCCCATATACCCATCCAGAAGTGCCCCCAAAGGAAGGCTTTGGGTACAAGTGAACTCCCCAGGGGAGCCTTTATGCAGCCCCACATGCAACTGGACCCTCCTTGTTCACTCTTTCACAGCAACCCTAAATATAGCCCTGGACCGCCTGGCAGTCGACTGAAAACTCGGGCCCCAGAAAATGCATTAAAAGCCTAATTCGCCCATCCAAAAGTGCCCCCAGAGGAAGGCTTTGGGTACAACTGAACTCCCCAAGGGAGCCTTAACGCAGCCCCACATGCAACTGGACCCTCCGTATTCGCTCTTTACAGCAACCCTAAATATAGCCCTGGCCCGCCTGGCAGTCGACTGAAAACTCGGGCCCCAGAAAATGCATTAAAAGCCTAATTCGCCCATCCAAAAGTGCCCCCAGAGGAAGGCTTTGGGTACAGGTGAACTCCCCAGGGGAGCCTTTATGCAGCCCCACATGCAATTGGACCCTCCGGGTTCACTCTTTCACAGCAACCCTAAATATAGCCCTGGCCCGCGTGGCAGTCGACTGAAAACTCGGGCCCCAGAAAATGCGTTAAAAGCCTAATTCGCCCATCCAAAAGTGCCCCCAGAGGAAGGCTTTGGGTACAACTGAACTCCCCAGGCGAGCCTTAACGCAGCCCCACATGCAACTGGACCCTCCGTATTTGCTCTTTCTCAGCCACGCTAAATATAGCCCTGGCCCGCCTGGCAGTCGACTGAAAGCTCGGGCAACAGAAAATGCGTTACGAGCCCCATTCGCCCATCCAAAAGTGCCCCCAAAGGAAGGCTTTGGGTACAAGTGAACTCCCCAGGGGAGCCTTTATGCATCCCCACATGCAATTGAACCCTCCGGGTTCACTGTTTCACAGCAACCCTAAATATAGCCCTGGCCCGCCTGGCAGTCGACTGAAAACTCGGGCCCCAGAAAATGCGTTAAAAGCCTAATTCGCCCATCCAAAAGTGCCCCCAGAGGAAGGCTTTGGGTACAACTGAACTCCCCAGGGGAGCCTTAACGCAGCCCCACATGCAACTGGACCCTCCGTATTTGCTCTTTCACAGCAACCCTAAATATAGCCCTGGCCCGCCTGGCAGTCGACTGAAAACTCGGGCCCCAGAAAATGCGTTAAAAGGCTAATTCGCCCATCCAAAAGTGCCCCCAGAGGAAGGCTTTGGGTACAACTGAACTCCCCAGGGGAGCCTTAACGCAGCCCCACATGCAACTGGACCCTCCGTATTCGCTCTTTCACAGCAACCCTAAATATAGCCCTGGCCCGCCTGGCAGTCGACTGAAAACTCGGGCCCCAGAAAATGCATTAAAAGCCTAATTCGCCCATCCAAAAGTGCCCCCAGAGGAAGGCTTTGGGTACAGGTGAACTCCCCAGGGGAGCCTTTATGTAACCCCACATGGAACTGGACCCTCCGGGTTCACTCTTTCACAGCAACCCTAAATATAGCCCTGGCCCGCCTGGCAGTAGACTGAAAACTCGGGCCCCAGAAAATGCGTTAAAAGCCTAATTCGCCCATCCAAAAGTGCCCCCAGAGGAAGGCTTTGGGTACAACTGAACTCCCCAGGGGAGCCTTTATGCAGCCCCACATGCAACTGGACCCTCCTTGTTCACTGTTTACGAGCAACCCTAAATATACCCCTAGCCACCATGGCAGAAGACTGAAAACTCGGGCTCCAGAAAATGCGTTTCAAGCCCCATTCACCCATCCAGAAGTGCCCCCAAAGGAAGGCTTTGGGTACAAGTGAACTCCCCAGGGGAGCCTTTATGCAGCCCCACATGCAACTGGACCCTCCTTGTTCACTCTTTCACAGCAACCCTAAATATAGCCCTGGACCGCCTGGCAGTCGACTGAAAACTCGGGCCCCAGAAAATGCATTAAAAGCCTAATTCGCCCATCCAAAAGTGCCCCCAGAGGAAGGCTTTGGGTACAACTGAACTCCCCAAGGGAGCCTTAACGCAGCCCCACATGCAACTGGACCCTCCGTATTCGCTCTTTACAGCAACCCTAAATATAGCCCTGGCCCGCCTGGCAGTCGACTGAAAACTCGGGCCCCAGAAAATGCATTAAAAGCCTAATTCGCCCATCCAAAAGTGCCCCCAGAGGAAGGCTTTGGGTACAGGTGAACTCCCCAGGGGAGCCTTTATGCAGCCCCACATGCAACTGGACCCTCCGGGTTCACTCTTTCACAGCAACCCTAAATATAGCCCTGGCCCGCGTGGCAGTCGACTGAAAACTCGGGCCCCAGAAAATGCGTTAAAAGCCTAATTCGCCCATCCAAAAGTGCCCCCAGAGGAAGGCTTTGGGTACAAGTGAACTCCCCAGGGGACCCTTTATGCAGCCCCACATGCAACTGGACCCTCCGTATTTGCTCTTTCTCAGCCACGCTAAATATAGCCCTGGCCCGCCTGGCAGTCGACTGAAAGCTCGGGCAACAGAAAATGCGTTACGAGCCCCATTCGCCCATCCAAAAGTGCCCCCAAAGGAAGGCTTTGGGTACATCTGAACTCCCCAGGGGAGCCTTTACGCAGCCCCACATTCAACTGGACCCTCCGTGTTCGCTGTTTACAAGCAACCCTAAATATAACACTAGCCATCATGGCAGAAAACTGAAAACTCGGGCCACAGAAAAGGCCTTTCAAGCCCCATTCACCCATCCAGAAGTGCCCCCAAAGGAAGGCTTTGGGTACAAGTGAACTCCCCAGGGGAGCCTTTACACAGCCCCACATGCAACTGGACCCTCCGTGCTCGGTCTTTACAGCAACCCTAAATATAACCCTAGCCAGCATGGCAGAAGACTGAAAACTCGGGCCACAGAAAAAGCGTTTCAAGCCCCATTCACCCATCCAGAAATGGCCCCAAAGGAAGGCTTTGGGTACATCTGAACTCCCCAGGGGAGCCTTTACGCAGCCCCACATGCAACTGGACCCTCCGTGCTCGGTCTTTACAGCAACCCTAAATATAACACTAGCCATCATGGCAGAAAACTGAAAACTCTGGCCACAGAAAAAGCGTTTCAAGCCCCATTCACCCATCCAGAAGTGCCCCCAAAGGAAGGCTTTGGGTACAAGTGAACTCCCCAGGGGAGCCTTTATGCAGCCCCACATGCAACTGGACCCTCCGGGTTCACTCTTTCACAGCAACCCTAAATACAGCCCTGGCCCGCCTGGCAGTCGTTTGAAAACTCGGGCCCAGAAAATGCGTTAAAAGCCTAATTCGTCCTTCCAAAAATGCCCCCAGAGGAAGGCTTTGGGTACAAGTGAACTCCCCAGGGGAGCCTTTATGCAGCCCCACATGGAACTGGACCCTCAGTATTCGCTCTTTCACAGCAACACTAAATATAGCCCTGGCCCGCCTGGCAGTTGACTGAAAACTCAGGCCCCAGAAAAACTGTTAAAAGCCTAATTCGCCCATCCAAAAGTGCCCCCAGAGGAAGGCTTTGGGTACAGGTGAACTCCCCAGGGGAGCCTTTATGCAGCCCCACATGCAACTGGACCCTCCTTGTTCACTGTTTACGAGCAACCCTAAATATACCCCTAGCCACCATGGCAGAAGACTGAAAACTTGGGCTCCAGAAAATGCGTTTCAAACCCCATTCACCCATCCAGAAGTGCCCCCAAAGGAAGGCTTTGGGTACAAGTGAACTCCCCAGGGGAGCCTTTATGCAGCCCCACATGCAACTGGACCCTCCTTGTTCGCTCTTTACAGCAACCCTAAATATAGCCCTAGCACGCCTGGCAGTCGACTGAAAGCTCGGGCCACAGAAAATGTGTTACGAGCCCCATTCGCCCATCGAAAAGTGCCCCAAAAGGAAGGCTTTGGGTACAACTGAACTCCCCAGGGGAGCCTTTACGCAGCCCCACATGCAACTGGACCCTCCGTGTTCGCTCTTTACAGCAACCCTAAATATAACCCTAGCCAGCATGGCAGAAGACTGAAAACTCGGGCCCCAGAGAATGCGTTTCAAGCCCCTTTCGCCCATCCAGAAGTGCCCCCAAAGGAAGGCTTTGGGTACAACTGAACTCCCCAGGGGAGCCTTTATGCATCCCCACATGCAATTGGACCCTCCGGGTTCACTGTTTCACAGCAACCCTAAATATAGCCCTGGCCCGCCTGGCAGTCGACTGAAAACTCGGGCCCCAGAAAATGCGTTAAAAGCCTAATTCGCCCATCCAAAAGTGCCCCCAGAGGAAGGCTTTGGGTACAACTGAACTCCCCAGGGGAGCCTTAACGCAGCCCCACATGCAACTGGACCCTCCTTGTTCGCTCTTTCACAGCAACCCTAAATATAGCCCTGGCCCGCCTGGCAGTCGACTGAAAACTCGGGCCCCAGAAAATGCGTTAAAAGCCTAATTCGCCCATCCAAAAGTGCCCCCAGAGGAAGGCTTTGGGTACAACTGAACTCCCCAGGGGAGCCTTAACGCAGCCCCACATGCAACTGGACCCTCCGTATTCGCTCTTCAAACAGCAACCCTAAATATAGCCCTGGCCCGCCTGGCAGTCGACTGAAAATTCGGGCCCCAGAAAATGCATTAAAAGCCTAATTCGCCCATCCAAAAGTGCCCCCAGAGGAAGGCTTTGGGTACAGGTGAACTCCCCAGGGGAGCCTTTATGCAGCCCCACATGCAACTGGACCCTCCGGGTTCACTCTTTCACAGCAACCCTAAATATAGCCCTGGCCCGCCTGGCAGTAGACTGAAAACTTGGGCCCCAGAAAATGCGTTAAAAGCCTAATTCGCCCATCCAAAAGTGCCCCCAGAGGAAGGCTTTGGGTACAACTGAACTCCCCAGGGGAGCCTTTATGCAGCCCCACATGCAACTGGACCCTCCTTGTTCACTGTTTACGAGCAACCCTAAATATACCCCTAGCCACCATGGCAGAAGTCTGAAAACTCGGGCTCCAGAAAATGCGTTTCAAGCCCCATTCACCCATCCAGAAGTGCCCCCAAAGGAAGGCTTTGGGTACAACTGAACTCCCCAGGGGAGCCTTTACGCAGCCCCACATGCAACTGGACCCTCCGTGTTCGCTCTTTACAGCAACCCTAAATATAACCCTAGCCAGCATGGCAGAAGACTGAAAACTCGGGCCACAGAAAAAGCGTTTCAAGCCCCTTTTGCCCATCCAGAAGTGCCCCCAAAGGAAGGCTTTGGGTACAAGTGAACTCCCCAGGGGAGCCTTTATGCAGCCCCACATGCAATTGGACCCTCCGTTTTCACTGTTTCACAGCAACCCTAAATATAGCCCTGGCCCGCCTGGCAGTCGACTGAAAACTCGGGCCCCAGAAAATGCGTTAAAAGCCTAATTTGCCCATCCAAAAGTGCCCCCAGAGGAAGGCTTTGGGTACAACTGAACTCCCCAGGGGAGCCTTAACGCAGCCCCACATGCAACTGGACCCTCCGTATTTGCTCTTTCACAGCAACCCTAAATATAGCCCTGGCCCGCCTGGCAGTCGACTGAAAACTCGGGCCCCAGAAAATGCGTTAAAAGCCTAATTCGCCCATTCAAAAGTGCCCCCAGAGGAAGGCTTTGGGTACAAGTGAACTCCCCAGGGGAGCCTTTATGCAGCCCCACATGCAACTGGACCCTCCGGGTTCACTCTTTCACCGCAAGCCTAAATATATCCCTAGCACGCCTGGCAGTCGACTGAAAGCTCGGGCCACAGAAAACGTGCTACAAGCCCCATTCGCCCATCCAAAAGTGCCCCCAAAGGAAGGCTTTGGGTACAAGTGAACTCCCCAGGGGAGCCTTTATGCAGGCCCATACGAAACTGGACCCCCCGTGTTCGCTGTTTACAAGCAACCCTAAATATAACACTAGCCATCATGGCAGAAAACTGAAAACTCGGGCTCCAGAAAAAGCGTTTCAAGCCCCATTCACCCATCCAGAAGTGCCCCCAAAGGAAGGCTTTGGGTACAAGTGAACTCCCCAGGGGAGCCTTTATGCAGCCCCACATGCAACTGGACCCTCCGGGTTCACTCTTTCACCGCAAGCCTAAATACAGCCCTGGCCCGCCTGGCAGTCGACTGAAAACTCGGGCCCCAGAAAATGCATTAAAAGCCTAATTCGCCCATCCAAAAATGCCCCCAGAGGGAGGCTTTGGGTACAACTGAACTCCCCAGGGGAGCCTTTATGCAGCCCCACATGCAACTGGACCCTCCGTATTCGCTCTTTCACAGCAACCCTAAATATACCCCTAGCCACCATGGCAGAAGACTGAAAACTTGGGCTCCAGAAAATGCGTTTCAAGCCCCATTCACCCATCCAGAAGTGCCCCCAAAGGAAAGCTTTGGGTACAAGTGAACTCCCCAGGGGAGCCTTTATGCAGCCCCACATGCAACTGGACCCTCCTTGTTCGCTCTTTACAGCAACCCTAAATATAGCCATAACACGCCTGGAAGTCGACTGAAAGCTCGGGCCCCAGAAAATGTGTTACGAGCCCCATTCGCCCATCCAAAAGTGCCCCCAAAGGAAGGCTTTGGGTACAAGTGAACTCCCCAGGGGAGCCTTTACGCAGCCCCACATGCAACTGGACCCTCCGTGTTCGCTCTTTACAGCAACCCTAAATATAACCCTAGCCAGCATGGCAGAAGACTGAAAACTCGGGCCACAGAAAAAGCGTTTCAAGCCCCATTCGCCCATCCAGAAGTGCCCCCAAAGGAAGGCTTTGGGTACAACTGAACTCCCCAGGGGAGCCTTTACGCAGCCCCACATGCAACTGGACCCTCCGTGTTCTCTCTTTAGAGCAACCCTTAATATAACCCTAGCCAGCATGGCAGAAGACTGAAAACTCGGGCCACAGAAAATGTGCTACAAGCCCCTTTCGACCATCCAAAAGTGCCCCCAAAGGAATGCTTTGGGTACAAGTGAACTCCCCAGGGGAGCCTTTATGCAGGCCCATACGAAACTGGACCCCCGGTGTTCGCTGTTTACAAGCAACCCTAAATATAACACTAGCCATCATGGCAGAAAACTGAAAACTCGGGCCACAGAAAAAGCGTTTCAAGCCCCATTCACCCATCCAGAAGTGCCCCCAAAGGAAGGCTTTGGGTACAAGTGAACTCCCCAGGGGAGCCTTTATGCAGCCCCACATGCAACTGGACCCTCCGGGTTCACTCTTTCACCGCAAGCCTAAATACAGCCCTGGCCCGCCTGGCAGTCGATTGAAATCTCGGGCCCCAGAAAATGCATTAAAAGCCTAATTCGCCCATCCAAAAATGCCCCCAGAGGAAGGTTTTGGGTACAACTGAACTCCCCAGGGGAGCCTTTATGCAGCCCCACATGCAACTGGACCCTCCTTGTTCACTGTTTACGAGCAACCCTAAATATACCCCTAGCCACCATGGCAGAAGACTGAAAACTCGGGCTCCAGAAAATGCGTTTCAAGCCCCATTCACCCATCCAGAAGTGCCCCCAAAGGAAGGCTTTGGGTACAAGTGAACTCCCCAGGGGAGCCTTTATGCAGCCCCACATGCAACTGGACCCTCCGGGTTCACTCTTTCACAGCAACCCTAAATATAGCCCTGGCCCGCCTGGCAGTCGACTGAAAACTCGGGCCCCAGAAAATGCATTAAAAGCCTAATTCGCCCATCCAAAAGTCCCCCAGAGGAAGGCTTTGGGTACAACTGAACTCCCCAGGGGAGCCTTAACGCAGCCCCACATGCAACTGGACCCTCCGTATTCGCTCTTTCACAGCAACCCTAAATATAGCCCTGGCCCGCCTGGCAGTCGACTGAAAACTCGGGCCCCAGAAAATGCGTTAAAAGCCTAATTCGCCCATCCAAAAGTGCCCCCTAAGGAAGGCTTTGGGTACAGGTGAACTCCCCAGGGGAGCCTTTATGCAGCCCCACATGCAACTGGACCCTCCGGGTTCACTCTTTCACCGCAAGCCTAAATATATCCCTAGCACGCCTGGCAGTCGACTGAAAGCTCGGGCCACAGAAAACGTGCTACAAGCCCATTCGCCCATCCAAAAGTGCCCCCAAAGGAAGGCTTTGGGTACAAGTGAACTCCCCAGGGGAGCCTTTATGCAGGCCCATACGAAACTGGACCCCCCGTGTTCGCTGTTTACAAGCAACCCTAAATATAACACTAGCCATCATGGCAGAAAACTAAAAACTCGGGCTCCAGAAAAAGCGTTTCAAGCCCCATTCACCCATCCAGAAGTGCCCCCAAAGGAAGGCTTTGGGTACAAGTGAACTCCCCAGGGGAGCCTTTATGCAGCCCCACATGCAACTGGACCCTCCGGGTTCACTCTTTCACCGCAAGCCTAAATACAGCCCTGGCCCGCCTGGCAGTCGATTGAAAACTCGGGCCCCAGAAAATGCATTAAAAGCCTAATTCGCCCATCCAAAATGCCCCCAGAGGGAGGCTTTGGGTACAACTGAACTCCCCAGGGGAGCCTTTATGCAGCCCCACATGCAACTGGACCCTCCGTATTCGCTCTTTCACAGCAACCCTAAATATACCCCTAGCCACCATGGCAGAAGACTGAAAACTTGGGCTCCAGAAAATGCGTTTCAAGCCCCATTCACCCATCCAGAAGTGCCCCCAAAGGAAAGCTTTGGGTACAAGTGAACTCCCCAGGGGAGCCTTTATGCAGCCCCACATGCAACTGGACCCTCCTTGTTCGCTCTTTACAGCAACCCTAAATATCCATAACACGCCTGGAAGTCGACTGAAAGCTCGGGCCCCAGAAAATGTGTTACGAGCCCCATTCGCCCATCCAAAAGTGCCCCCAAAGGAAGGCTTTGGGTACAACTGAACTCCCCAGGGGAGCCTTTACGCAGCCCCACATGTAACTGGACCCTCCGTGTTCTCTCTTTAGAGCAACCCTTAATATAACCCTAGCCAGCATGGCAGAAGACTGAAAACTCGGGCCACAGAAAACGTGCTACAAGCCCCTTTCGACCATCCAAAAGTGCCCCCAAAGGAATGCTTTGGGTACAAGTGAACTCCCCAGGGGAGCCTTTATGCAGGCCCATACGAAACTGGACCCCCGGTGTTCGCTGTTTACAAGCAACCCTAAATATAACACTAGCCACCATGGCAGAAGACTGAAAATTCGGGCTCCAGAAAATGCGTTTCAAGCCCCATTCACCCATCCAGAAGTGCCCCCAAAGGAAGGCTTTGGGTACAAGTGAACTCCCCAGGGGAGCCTTTATGCAGCCCCACATGCAACTGGACCCTCCGGGTTCACTCTTTCACAGCAACCCTAAATACAGCCCTGGCCCGCCTGGCAGTCGATTGAAAACTCGGGCCCCAGAAAATGCATTAAAAGCCTAATTCGCCCATCCAAAAATGCCCCCAGAGGAAGGTTTTGGGTACAACTGAACTCCCCAGGGGAGCCTTAACGCAGCCCAACATGCAACTGGACCCTCCGTATTCGCTCTTTCACAGCAACCCTAAATATAGCCCTGGCCCGCCTGGCAGTCGACTGAAAACTCGGGCCCCAGAAAATGCATTAAAAGCCTAATTCGCCCATCCAAAAGTGCCCCCAGAGGAAGGCTTTGGGTACAGGTGAACTCCCCAGGGGAGCCTTTATGCAGCCCCACATGCAACTGGACCCTCCGGGTTCACTCTTTCACAGGAACCCTAAATATAGCCCTGGCCCGCCTGGCAGTAGACTGAAAACTCGGGCCCCAGAAAATGCGTTAAAAGCCTAATTCGCCCATCCAAAAGTGCACCCAGAGGAAGGCTTTGGGTACAACTGAACTCCCCAGGCGAGCCTTAACGCAGCCCCACATGCAACTGGACCCTCCGTATTTGCTCTTTCTCAGCAACCCTAAATATAGCCCTGGCCCGCCTGGCAGTCGACTGAAAGCTCGGGCAACAGAAAATGCGTTACGAGCCCCATTCGCCCATCCAAAAGTGCCCCCAAAGGAAGGCTTTGGGTACAACTGAACTCCCCAGGGGACCTTTACGCAGCCCCACATACAACTGGACCCTCCTTGTTCACTGTTTACGAGCAACCCTAAATATACCCCTAGCCACCATGGCAGAAGACTGAAAACTCGGGCTCCAGAAAATGCGTTTCAAGCCCCATTCACCCATCCAGAAGTGCCCCCAGAGGAAGGCTTTGGGTACAAGTGAACTCCCCAGGGGAGCCTTTATGCAGCCCCACATGCAACTGGACCCTCCGTGTTCGCTCTTGACAGCAACCCTAAATATAACCCTAGCCACCATGGCAGAAGACTGAAAACTCGGGCCACAGAAAAAGCGTTTCAAGCCCCTTTCGCCCATCCAGAAGTGCCCCCAAAGGAAGGCTTTGTGTACAAGTGAACTCCCCAGGGGAGCCTTTATGCAGCCCCACATGCAACTGGACCCTCCGTATTCGCTCTTTCACAGCAACCCTAAATATAACCTGAACTCCCCAGGGGAGCCTTTACGCAGCCCCACATGCAACTGGACCCTCCGTATTCGCTCTTTCACAGCAACCCTAAATATAGCCCTGGCCCGCATGGCAGTCGACTGAAAACTCGGGCCCCAGAAAATGCGTTAAAAGCCTAATTCGCCCATCCAAAAGTGCCCCCAGAGGAAGGCTTTGGGTACAGGTGAACTCCCCAGGGGAGCCTTTATGCAGCCCCACATGCAACTGCACCCTCCGGGTTCACTCTTTCACCGCAAGCCTAAATATATCCCTAGCACGCCTGGCAGTCGACTGAAAGCTCGGGCCACAGAAAACGTGCTACAAGCCCCATTCGCCCATCCAAAAGTGCCCCCAAAGGAAGGCTTTGGGTACAAGTGAACTCCCCAGGGGAGCCTTTATGCAGGCCCATACGAAACTGGACCCCCCGTGTTCGCTGTTTACAAGCAACCCTAAATATAACACTAGCCATCATGGCAGAAAACTGAAAACTCGGGCTCCAGAAAAAGCGTTTCAAGCCCCATTCACCCATCCAGAAGTGCCCCCAAAGGAAGGCTTTGGGTACAAGTGAACTCCCCAGGGGAGCCTTTATGCAGCCCCACATGCAACTGGACCCTCCGGGTTCACTCTTTCACCGCAAGCCTAAATACAGCCCTGGCCCGCCTGGCAGTCGATTGAAAACTCGGGCCCCAGAAAATGCATTAAAAGCCTAATTCGCCCATCCAAAATGCCCCCAGAGGGAGGCTTTGGGTACAACTGAACTCCCCAGGGGAGCCTTTATGCAGCCCCACATGCAACTGGACCCTCCGTATTCACTCTTTCACAGCAACCCTAAATATACCCCTAGCCACCATGGCAGAAGACTGAAAACTTGGGCTCCAGAAAATGCGTTTCAAGCCCCATTCACCCATCCAGAAGTGCCCCCAAAGGAAAGCTTTGGGTACAAGTGAACTCCCCAGGGGAGCCTTTATGCAGCCCCACATGCAACTGGACCCTCCTTGTTCGCTCTTTACAGCAACCCTAAATATCCATAACACGCCTGGAAGTCGACAGAAAGCTCGGGCCCCAGAAAATGTGTTACGAGCCCCATTCGCCCATCCAAAAGTGCCCCCAAAGGAAGGCTTTGGGTACAACTGAACTCCCCAGGGGAGCCTTTACGCAGCCCCACATGCAACTGGACCCTCCGTGTTCTCTCTTTAGAGCAACCCTAAATATAACACTAGCCAGCACGGCAGAAGACTGAAAACTCGGGCCACAGAAAAAGTGCTACAAGCCCCTTTCGACCATCCAAAAGTGCCCCCAAAGGAATGCTTTGGGTACAAGTGAACTCCCCAGGGGAGCCTTTATGCAGGCCCATACGAAACTGGACCCCCGGTGTTCGCTGTTTACAAGCAACCCTAAATATAACACTAGCCACCATGGCAGAAGACTTAAAACTCGGGCTCCAGAAAATGCGTTTCAAGCCCCATTCACCCATCCAGAAGTGCCCCCAAAGGAAGGCTTTGGGTACAAGTGAACTCCCCAGGGGAGCCTTTATGCAGCCCCACATGCAACTGGACCCTCCGGGTTCACTCTTTCACAGCAACCCTAAATACAGCCCTGGCCCGCCTGGCAGTCGATTGAAAACTCGGGCCCCAGAAAATGCATTAAAATCCTAATTCGCCCATCCAAAAATGCCCCCAGAGGAAGGTTTTGGGTACAACTGAACTCCCCAGGGGAGCCTTAACGCAGCCCAACATGCAACTGGACCCTCCGTATTCGCTCTTTCACAGCAACCCTAAATATAGCCCTGGCCCGCCTGGCAGTTGACTGAAAACTCGGGCCCCAGAAAATGCATTAAAAGCCTAATTCGCCCATCCAAAAGTGCCCCCAGAGGAAGGCTTTGGGTACAACTGAACTCCCCAGGCGAGCCTTAACGCAGCCCCACATGCAACTGGACCCTCCGTATTTGCTCTTTCTCAGCAACCCTAAATATAGCCCTGGCCCGCCTGGCAGTCGACTGAAAGCTCGGGCAACAGAAAATGCGTTACGAGCCCCATTCGCCCATCCAAAAGTGCCCCCAAAGGAAGGCTTTGGGTACAACTGAACTCCCCAGGGGACCTTTACGCAGCCCCACATACAACTGGACCCTCCTTGTTCACTGTTTACGAGCAACCCTAAATATACCCCTAGCCACCATGGCAGAAGACTGAAAACTCGGGCTCCAGAAAATGCGTTTCAAGCCCCATTCACCCATCCAGAAGTGCCCCCAGAGGAAGGCTTTGGGTACAACTGAACTCCCCAGGGGAGCCTTTATGCAGCCCCACATGCAACTGGACCCTCCGTGTTCGCTCTTGACAGCAACCCTAAATATAACCCTAGCCACCATGGCAGAAGACTGAAAACTCGGGCCACAGAAAAAGCGTTTCAAGCCCCTTTCGCCCATCCAGAAGTGCCCCCAAAGGAAGGCTTTGGGTACAAGTGAACTCCCCAGGGGAGCCTTTATGCAGCCCCACATGCAACTGGACCCTCCGTATTCGCTCTTTCACAGCAACCCTAAATATAACCTGAACTCCCCAGGGGAGCCTTTACGCAGCCCCACATGCAACTGGACCCTCCGTATTCGCTCTTTCACAGCAACCCTAAATATATCCCTGGCCCGCATGGCAGTCGACTGAAAACTCGGGCCCCAGAAAATGCGTTAAAAGCCTAATTCGCCCATCCAAAAGTGCCCCCAGAGGAAGGCTTTGGGTACAGGTGAACTCCCCAGGGGAGCCTTTATGCAGCCCCACATGCAACTGGACCCTCCGGGTTCACTCTTTCACCGCAAGCCTAAATATATCCCTAGCACGCCTGGCAGTCGACTGAAAGCTCGGGCCACAGAAAACGTGCTACAAGCCCCATTCGCCCATCCAAAAGTGCCCCCAAAGGAAGGCTTTGGGTACAAGTGAACTCCCCAGGGGAGCCTTTATGCAGGCCCATACGAAACTGGACCCCCCGTGTTCGCTGTTTACAAGCAACCCTAAATATAACACTAGCCATCATGGCAGAAAACTGAAAACTCGGGCTCCAGAAAAAGCGTTTCAAGCCCCATTCACCCATCCAGAAATGCCCCCAAAGGAAGGCTTTGGGTACAAGTGAACTCCCCAGGGGAGCCTTTATGCAGCCCCACATGCAACTGGACCCTCCGGGTTCACTCTTTCACCGCAAGCCTAAATACAGCCCTGGCCCGCCTGGCAGTCGATTGAAAACTCGGGCCCCAGAAAATGCATTAAAAGCCTAATTCGCCCATCCAAAATGCCCCCAGAGGGAGGCTTTGGGTACAACTGAACTCCCCAGGGGAGCCTTTATGCAGCCCCACATGCAACTGGACCCTCCGTATTCACTCTTTCACAGCAACCCTAAATATACCCCTAGCCACCATGGCAGAAGACTGAAAACTTGGGCTCCAGAAAATGCGTTTCAAGCCCCATTCACCCATCCAGAAGTGCCCCCAAAGGAAAGCTTTGGGTACAAGTGAACTCCCCAGGGGAGCCTTTATGCAGCCCCACATGCAACTGGACCCTCCTTGTTCGCTCTTTACAGCAACCCTAAATATCCATAACACGCCTGGAAGTCGACTGAAAGCTCGGGCCCCAGAAAATGTGTTACGAGCCCCATTCGCCCATCCAAAAGTGCCCCCAAAGGAAGGCTTTGGGTACAACTGAACTCCCCAGGGGAGCCTTTACGCAGCCCCACATGCAAATGGACCCTCTGTGTTCTCTCTTTAGAGCAACCCTTATTATAACCCTAGCCAGCATGGCAGAAGACTGAAAACTCGGGCCACAGAAAACGTGCTACAAGCCCCTTTCGACCATACAAAAGTGCCCCCAAAGGAAGGCTTTGGGTACAACTGAACTCCCCAGGGGAGCCTTTACGCAGCCCCACATGCAACTGGACCCTCCGTGTTCGCTGTTTACAAGCAACCCTAAATATAACACTAGCCACCATGGCAGAAGACTTAAAACTCGGGCTCCAGAAAATGCGTTTCAAGCCCCATTCACCCATCCAGAAGTGCCCCCAAAGGAAGGCTTTGGGTACAAGTGAACTCCCCAGGGGAGCCTTTATGCAGCCCCACATGCAACTGGACCCTCCGGGTTCACTCTTTCACAGCAACCCTAAATACAGCCCTGGCCCGCCTGGCAGTCGATTGAAAACTCGGGCCCCAGAAAATGCATTAAAAGCCTAATTCGCCCATCCAAAAATGCCACCAGAGGAAGGTTTTGGGTACAACTGAACTCCCCAGGGGAGCCTTAACGCAGCCCAACATGCAACTGGACCCTCCGTATTCGCTCTTTCACAGCAACCCTAAATATAGCCCTGCCCCGCCTGGCAGTCGACTGAAAACTCGGGCCCCAGAAAATGCATTAAATCCTAATTCGCCCATCCAAAAGTGCCCCCAGAGGAAGGCTTTGGGTACAGGTGAACTCCCCAGGGGAGCCTTTATGCAGCCCCACATGCAACTGGACCCTCCGGGTTCACTCTTTCACAGCAACCCTAAATATAGCCCTGGCCCGCCTGGCAGTCGACTGAAAACTCGGGCCCCAGAAAATGCGTTAAAAGCCTAATTCGCCCATCCAAAAGTGCCCCCAGAGGAAGGCTTTGGGTACAACTGAACTCCCCAGGTGAGCCTTAACCCAGCCCCACATGCAACTGGACCCTCCGTATTTGCTCTTTCTCAGCAACCCTAAATATAGCCCTGGCCCGCCTGGCAGTCGACTGAAAGCTCGGGCAACAGAAAATGCGTTACGAGCCCCATTCGCCCATCCAAAAGTGCCCCCAAAGGAAGGCTTTGGGTACAACTGAACTCCCCAGGGGACCTTTACGCAGCCCCACATACAACTGGACCCTCTTTGTTCACTGTTTACGAGCAACCCTAAATATACCCCTAGCCACCATGGCAGAAGACTGAAAACTCGGGCTCCAGAAAATGCGTTTCAAGCCCCATTCACCCATCCAGAAGTGCCCCCAGAGGAAGGCTTTGGGTACAAGTGAACTCCCCAGGGGAGCCTTTATGCAGCCCCACATGCAACTGGACCCTCCGTGTTCGCTCTTGACAGCAACCCTAAATATAACCCTAGCCACCATGGCAGAAGACTGAAAACTCGGGCCACAGAAAAAGCGTTTCAAGCCCCTTTCGCCCATCCAGAAGTGCCCCCAAAGGAAGGCTTTGGGTACAAGTGAACTCCCCAGGGGAGCCTTTATGCAGCCCCACATGCAACTGGACCCTCCGTATTCGCTCTTTCACAGCAACCCTAAATATAACCTGAACTCCCCAGGGGAGCCTTTACGCAGCCCCACATGCAACTGGACCCTCCGTATTCGCTCTTTCACAGCAACCCTAAATATATCCCTGGCCCGCATGGCAGTCGACTGAAAACTCGGGCCCCAGAAAATGCGTTAAAAGCCTAATTCGCCCATCCAAAAGTGCCCCCAGAGGAAGGCTTTGGGTACAACTGAACTCCCCAGGGGAGCCTTTACGCAGCCCTACATGCAACTGGACCCTCCTTGTTCACTGTTTACGAGCAACCCTAAATATACCCCTAGCCACCATGGCAGAAGACTGAAAACTCGGGCTCCAGAAAATGCGTTTCAAGCCCCATTCACCCATCCAGAAGTGCCCCCAAAGGAAGGCTTTGGGTACAACTGAACTCCCCAGGGGAGCCTTTATGCAGCCCCACATGCAACTGGACCCTCCGGGTTCACTCTTTCACCACAACCCTAACTATAGCCCTAGCACGCCTGGCAGTCGACTGAAAATTCGGGCCCCAGAAAATGTGTTAGGAGCCCCATTCGCCCATCCAAAAGTGCCCCCAGAGGAAGGCTTTGGGTACATCTGAACTCCCCAGGGGAGCCTTTACGCAGCCCCACATGCAACTGGACCCTCCGTGTTCGCTCTTTACAGCAACCCTAAATATAACCCTAGCCAGCATGGCAGAAGACTGAAAACTCGGGCCATAGAAAATGCGTTTCAAGCCCCTTTCGCCCATCCAGAAGTGCCCCCAAAGGAAGGCTTTGGGTACAAGTGAACTCCCCAGGGGAGCCTTTATGCAGCCCCACATGCAACTGGACCCTCCGTATTCGCTCTTTCACAGCAACCCTAAATATAACCCAGGCCCGAATGGCAGACGACTGAAAAATCGGGCCCCAGAAAACGTGCTACAAGCCCCTTTCGCCCATCCAGAAGTGCCCCAAAAGGAAGGCTTTGGGTACAACTGAACTCCCCAGGGGAGCCTTTATGCAGGCCCATACGCAACTGGACCCTCCGTGTTCGCTGTTTACAAGCAACCCTAAATATAACCCTAGCCTGCATGGCAGAAAACTGAAAACTCTGGCCACAGAAAAAGCGTTTCAAGCCCCATTCACCCATCCAGAAGTGCCCCCAGAGGAAGGCTTTGGGTACAAGTGAACTCCCCAGGGGAGCCTTTATGCAGCCCCACATGGAACTGGACCCTCCGGGTTCACTCTTTCACCGCAAGCCTAAATATAGCCCTAGCACGCCTGGCAGTCGACTGAAAGCTCGGGCCACAGAAAATGTGTTACGAGCCCCATTCGCCCATCCAAAAGTGCCTCCAAAGGAAGGCTTTGGGTACATCTGAACTCCCCAGGGGAGCCTTAACGCAGCCCCACATGCAACTGGACCCTCCGTGCTCGGTCTTTACAGCAACCCTAAATATAACACTAGCCATCATGGCAGAAAACTGAAAACTCTGGCCACAGAAAAAGCGTTTCAAGCCCCATTCACCCATCCAGAAGTGCCCCCAAAGGAAGGCTTTGGGTACAAGTGAACTCCCCAGGGGAGCCTTTATGCAGCCCCACATGCAACTGGACCCTCCGGGTTCACTCTTTCACCGCAAGCCTAAATACAGCCCTGGCCCGCCTGGCAGTCATTTGAGAACTCGGGCCCAGAAAATGCGTTAAAAGCCTAATTCGCCCATCCAAAAGTGCCCCCAGAGGAAGGCTTTGGGTACAACTGAACTCCCCAGGGGAGCCTTAACGCAGCCCCACATGCAACTGGACCCTCCGTATTCGCTCTTTCACAGCAACCCTAAATATAGCCCTGGCCCGCATGGCAGTCGACTGAAAACTCGGGCCCCAGAAAATGCATTAAAAGCCTAATTCGCCCATCCAAAAGTGCCCCCAGAGGAAGGCTTTGGGTACAGGTGAACTCCCCAGGGGAGCCTTTATGCAGCCCCACATGCAACTGGACCCTCCGGGTTCACTCTTTCACAGCAACCCTAAATATAGCCCTGGCCCGCCTGGCAGTAGACTGAAAACTCGGGCCCCAGAAAATGCGTTAAAAGCCTAATTCGCCCATCCAAAAGTGCCCCCAGAGGAAGGCTTTGGGTACAACTGAACTCCCCAGGGGAGCCTTTATGCAGCCCCACATGCAACTGGACCCTCCTTGTTCACTGTTTACGAGCAACCCTAAATATACCCCTAGCCACCATGGCAGAAGACTGAAAACTCGGGCTCCAGAAAATGCGTTTCAAGCCCCATTCACCCATCCAGAAGTGCCCCCAAAGGAAGGCTTTGGGTACAACTGAACTCCCCAGGGGAGCCTTAACGCAGCCCCACATGCAACTGGACCCTCCGTATTTGCTCTTTCACAGCAACCCTAAATATAGCCCTGGCCCGCCTGGCAGTCGACTGAAAACTCGGGCCCCAGAAAATGCGTTAAAAGCCTAATTCGCCCATCCAAAAGTGCCCCCAGAGGAAGGCTTTGGGTACAACTGAACTCCCCAGGGGAGCCTTTACGCAGCGCCACATGCAACTGGACCCTCCGTGTTCGCTCTTTACAGCAACCCTAAATATAACCCTAGCCAGCATGGCAGAAGACTGAAAACTCGGGCCACAGAAAAAGCGTTTCAAGCCCCTTTCGCCCATCCAGAAGTGCCCCCAAAGGAAGGCTTTGGGTACAAGTGAACTCCCCAGGGGAGCCTTTATGCAGCCCCACATGCAATTGGACCCTCCGGGTTCACTGTTTCACAGCAACCCTAAATATAGCCCTGGCCCGCCTGGCAGTCGACTTAAAACTCGGGCCCCAGAAAATGCGTTAAAAGCCTAATTCGCCCATCCAAAAGTGCCCCCAGAGGAAGGCTTTGGGTACAACTGAACACCCAGGGGAGCCTTAACGCAGCCCCACATGCAAATGGACCCTCCGTATTTGCTCTTTCACAGCAACCCTAAATATAGCCCTGGCCCGCCTGGCAGTCGACTGAAAACTCGGGCCCCAGAAAATGCGTTAAAAGGCTAATTCGCCCATTCAAAAGTGCCCCCAGAGGAAGGCTTTGGGTACAAGTGAACTCCCCAGGGGAGCCTTTATGCAGCCCCACATGCAACTGGACCCTCCGGGTTCACTCTTTCACCGCAAGCCTAAATATATCCCTAGCACGCCTGGCAGTCGACTGAAAGCTCGGGCCACAGAAAACGTGCTACAAGCCCCATTCGACCATCCAAAAGTGCCCCCAAAGGAAGGCTTTGGGTACAAGTGAACTCCCCAGGGGAGCCTTTATGCAGGCCCATACGAAACTGGACCCCCCGTGTTCGCTGTTTACAAGCAACCCTAAATATAACACTAGCCATCATGGCAGAAAACTGAAAACTCGGGATCCAGAAAAACCGTTTCAAGCCCCATTCACCCATCCAGAAGTGCCCCCAAAGGAAGGCTTTGGGTACAAGTGAACTCCCCAGGGGAGCCTTTATGCAGCCCCACATGCAACTGGACCCTCCGGGTTCACTCTTTCACCGCAAGCCGAAATACAGCCCTGGCCCGCCTGGCAGTCGATTGAAAACTCGGGCCCCAGAATATGTGTTACGAGCCCCATTCACCCATCCAAATGTGCCCCCAAAGGAAGGCTTTGGGTACATCTGAACTCCCCAGGGGAGCCTTTACGCAGCCCCACATGCAACTGGACCCTCCGTGCTCGGTCTTTACAGCAACCCTAAATATAACCGTAGCCAGCATGGCAGAAGACTGAAAACTCGGGCCACAGAAAAAGCGTTTCAAGCCCCATTCACCCATCCAGAAGTGCCCCCAAAGGAAGGCTTTGGGTACAACTGAACTCCCCAGGGGAGCCTTTATGCAGCCCCACATGCAACTGGACCCTCCGTATTCGCTCTTTCACAGCAACCCTAAATATAACCCTGGCCCGCATGGCAGACGACTGAAAAATCGGGCCCCAGAAAACGTGCTACAAGCCCCTTTCGCCCATCCAGAAGTGCCCCAAAAGGAAGGCTTTGGGTACAACTGAACTCCCCAGGGGAGCCTTTATGCAGGCCCATACGCAACTGGACCCTCCGTGTTCGCTGATTACAAGCAACCCTAAATATAACCCTAGCCAGCATGGCAGAAAATTGAAAACTCTGGCCACAGAAAACGCGTTTCAAGCCCCATTCACCCATCCAGAAGGTCCCCCAAAGGAAGGCTTTGGGTACAAGTGAACTCCCCAGGGGAGCCTTTATGCAGGCCCATACGAAACTGGACCCCCCGTGTTCGCTGTTTACAAGCAACCCTAAATATAACACTAGCCATCATGGCAGAAGACTGAAAACTCGGGCTCCAGAAAATGCGTTTCAAGCCCATTTCACCCATCCAGAAGTGCCCCCAAAGGAAGGCTTTGGGTACAAGTGAACTCCCCAGGGGAGCCTTTATGCAGCCCCACATGCAACTGGACCCTCCGGGTTCACTCTTTCACCGCAAGCCTAAATATAGCCCTAGCACGCCTGGCAGTCGACTGAAAGCTCGGGCCACAGAAAATGCGTTACGAGCCCCATTCGCCCATCCAAAGTGCCTCCAAAGGAAGGCTTTGGGTACATCTGAACTCCCCAGGGGAGCCTTTACGCAGCCCCACATGCAACTGGACCCTCCGTGTTCGCTCTTTACAGCAACCCTAAATATAACCCTAGCCAGCATGGCAGAAGACTGAAAACTCGGGCCACAGAAAACGTGCTACAAGCCCCATTCGCCCATCCAAAAGTGCCCCCAAAGGAAGGCTTTGGGAACAAGTGAACTCCCCAGGGGAGCCTTTATGCAGGCCCATACGAAACTGGACCCCCCGTGATCACTCTTTCGCAGCAACCCTAAATATAGCCCTGGCCCGCCTGGCAGTCGATTGAAAACTCGGGCCCAGAAAATGCGTTAAAAGCCTAATTCGCCCTTCCAAAAATGCCCCCAGAGGAAGGCTTTGGGTACAACTGAACTCCCCAGGGGACCCTTTATGCAGCCCCACATGCAACTGGACCCTCCGTATTCGCTCTTTCACAGCAACCCTAAATATAACCCTGGCCCGCCTGGCAGTCGACTGAAAACTCAGGCCCCAGAAAAACTGTTAAAAGCCTAATTCGCCCATCCAAAAGTGCCCCCAGAGGAAGGCTTTGGGTACAAGTGAACTCCCCAGGGGAGCCTTTACGCAGCCCCACATGCAACTGGACCCTCCTTGTTCACTGTTTACGAGCAACCCTAAATATAACCCTAGCCACCATGGCAGAAGACTGAAAACTCGGGCCACAGAAAAAGCGTTTCAAGCCCCATTCACCCATCCAGAAGTGCCTCCAAAGGAAGGCTTTGGGTACAAGTGAACTCCCCAGGGGAGCCTTTATGCAGCCCCACATGCAACTGGACCCTCCTTGTTCGCTCTTTACAGCAACCCTAAATATAGCCATAGCACGCCTGGCAGTCGACTGAAAGCTCGGGCCACAGAAAATGTGTTACGAGCCCCATTCGCCCATCCAAAAGTGCCCCAAAAGGAAGGCTTTGGGTACAACTGAACTCCCCAGGGGAGCCTTTACGCAGCCGCACATGCAACTGGACCCTCCGTGTTCGCTCTTTACAGCAACCCTAAATATAACCCTAGCCAGCATGGCAGAAGACTGAAAGCTCGGGCCACAGAAAAAGCGTTTCAAGCCGCTTTCGCCCATCCAGAAGTGCCCCCAAAGGAAGGCTTTGGGTACAACTGAACTCCCCAGGGGAGCCTTTATGCAGCCCCACATGCAACTGGACCCTCCGGGTTCACTGTTTCACAGCAACCCTAAATATAGCCCTGGACCGCCTGGCAGTCGACTGAAAACTCGGGCCCCAGAAAATGCGTTAAAAGCCTAATTCGCCCATCCAAAAGTGCCCCCAGAGGAAGGCTTTGGGTACAAGTGAACTCCCCAGGGGAGCCTTAACGCAGCCCCACATGCAACTGGACCCTCCGTATTTGCTCTTTCACAGCCACCCTAAATATAGACCTGGCCTGCCTGGCAGTCGACTGAAAGCTCGGGCCAAAGAAAATGCGTTACGAGCCCCATTCGCCCATCCAAAAGTGCCCCCAAAGGAAGGCTTTGGGTACATCTGAACTCCCCAGGGGAGCCTTTACGCAGCCCCACATGCAATTGGACCCTCCGTGTTCGCTCTTTACAGCAACCCTAAATAAAACCCTAGCCAGCATGGCAGAAGACTGAAAACTCGGGCCACAGAAAACGTGGTACAAGCCCCATTCGACCATCCAAAAGTGCCCCCAAAGGAAGGCTTTGGGTACAAGTGAACTCCCCAGGGGAGCCTTTATGCAGGCCCATACTCAACTGGACCCCCCGTGTTCGCTGTTTACAAGCAACCCTAAATATAACACTAGCTATCATGGCAGAAAACTGAAAACTCGGGCCACAGAAAAGGCCTTTCAAGCCCCATTCACCCATCCAGAAGTGCCCCCAAAGGAAGGCTTTGGGTACAAGTGAACTCCCCAGGGGAGCCTTTATGCAGCCCCACATGCAACTGGACCCTCCGGGTTCACTCTTTCACCGCAAGCCTAAATATATCCCTAGCACGCCTGGCAGTCGACTGAAAGCTCGGGCCACAGAAAACGTGCTACAAGCCCCATTCGCCCATCCAAAAGTGCCCCCAAAGGAAGGCTTTGGGTACAAGTGAACTCCCCAGGGGAGCCTTTATGCAGGCCCATACGAAACTGGACCCCCCGTGTTCGCTGTTTACAAGCAACCCTAAATATAACACTAGCCATCATGGCAGAAAACTGAAAACTCGGGCTCCAGAAAAAGCGTTTCAAGCCCCATTCACCCATCCAGAAGTGCCCCCAAAGGAAGGCTTTGGGTACAAGTGAACTCCCCAGGGGAGCCTTTATGCAGCCCCACATGCAACTGGACCCTCCGGGTTCACTCTTTCACCGCAAGCCTAAATATAGCCCTAGCACGCCTGGCAGTCGACTGAAAGCTCGGGCCACAGAAAATGTGTTACGATCCCCATTCGCCCATCCAAATGTGCCTCCAAAGGAAGGCTTTGGGTACATCTGAACTCCCCAGGGGAGCCTTTACGCAGCCCCACATGCAACTGGACCCTCCGTGTTCGCTCTTTACAGCAACCCTAAATATAACACTAGCCATCATGGCAGAAAACTGAAAACTCTGGCCACAGAAAAAGCGTTTCAAGCCCCATTCACCCATCCAGAAGTGCCCCCAAAGGAAGGCTTTGGGTACAAGTGAACTCCCCAGGGGAGCCTTTATGCAGCCCCACATGCAACTGGACCCTCCTTGTTCACTGTTTACGAGCAACCCTAAATATACCCCTAGCCACCATGGCAGAAGACTGAAAACTCGGGCTCCAGAAAATACGTTTCAAGCCCCATTCACCCATCCAGAAGTGCCCCCAAAGGAAGGCTTTGGGTACAACTGAACTCCCCAGGGGAGCCTTAACGCAGCCCCACATGCAACTGGACCCTCCGTATTTGCTCTTTCACAGCAACCCTAAATATAGCCCTGGCCCGCCTGGCAGTCGACTGAAAACTCGGGCCCCAGAAAATGCGTTAAAAGCCTAATTCGCCCATCCAAAAGTGCCCCAAAAGGAAGGCTTTGGGTACAACTGAACTCCCCAGGGGAGCCTTTACGCAGCGCCACGTGCAACTGGACCCTCCGTGTTCGCTCTTTACAGCAACCCTAAATATAACCCTAGCCAGCATGGCAGAAGACTGAAAACTCGGGCCACAGAAAAAGCGTTTCAAGCCCCTTTCGCCCATTCAGAAGTGCCCCCAAAGGAAGGCTTTGGGTACAAGTGAACTCCCCAGGGGAGCCTTTATGCAGCCCCACATGCAATTGGACCCTCCGGGTTCACTGTTTCACAGCAACCCTAAATATAGCCCTGGCCCGCCTGGCAGTCGACTGAAAACTCGGGCCCCAGAAAATGCGTTAAAAGCCTAATTCGCCCATCCAAAAGTGCCCCCAGAGGAAGGCTTTGGGTACAACTGTACTCCCCAGGGGAGCCTTAACGCAGCCCCACATGCAACTGGACCCTCCGTATTTGCTCTTTCACAGCAACCCTAAATATAGCCCTGGCCCGCCTGGCAGTCGACTGAAAACTCGGGCCACAGAAAATGCGTTAAAAGGCTAATTCGCCCATTCAAAAGTGCCCCCAGAGGAATGCTTTGGGTACAAGTGAACTCCCCAGGGGAGCCTTTATGCAGCCCCACATGCAACTGGACCCTCCGGGTTCACTCTTTCACCGCAAGCCTAAATATATCCCTAGCACGCCTGGCAGTCGACTGAAAGCTCGGGCCACAGAAAACGTGCTACAAGCCCCATTCGCCCATCCAAAAGTGCCCCCAAAGGAAGGCTTTGGGTACAAGTGAATTCCCCAGGGGAGCCTTTATGCAGGCCCATACGAAACTGGACCCCCCGTGTTCGCTGTTTACAAGCAACCCTAAATATAACACTAGCCATCATGGCAGAAAACTGAAAACTCGGGCTCCAGAAAAAGCGTTTCAAGCCCCATTCACCCATCCAGAAGTGCCCCCAAAGGAAGGCTTTGGGTACAAGTGAACTCCCCAGGGGAGCCTTTATGCAGCCCCACATGCAACTGGACCCTCCGGGTTCACTTTTCACCGCAAGCCTAAATATAGCCCTAGCACGCCTGGCAGTCGACTGAAAGCTCGGGCCACAGAAAATGCGTTACGAGCCCCATTCGCCCATCCAAAAGTGCCTCCAAAGGAAGGCTTTGGGTACATCTGAACTCCCCAGGGGAGCCTTTACGCAGCCCCACATGCAACTGGACCCTCCGTGTTCTCTCTTTACAGCAACCCTTAATATAACCCTAGCCAGCATGGCAGAAGACTGAAAACTCGGGCCACAGAAAACGTGCTACAAGCCCCATTCGACCATCCAAAAGTGCCCCCAAAGGAAGGCTTTGGGTACAAGTGAACTCCCCAGGGGAGCCTTTATGCAGGCCCATACGAAACTGGACCCCCGGTGTTCTCTGTTTACAAGCAACCCTAAATATAACACTAGCCATCATGGCAGAAAACTGAAATCTCGGGCCACAGAAAAAGCGTTTCAAGCCCCATTCACCCATCCAGAAGTGCCCCCAAAGGAAGGCTTTGGGTACAAGTGAACTCCCCAGGGGAGCCTTTATGCAGCCCCACATGCAACTGGACCCTCCGGGTTCACTCTTTCACCGCAAGCCTAAATACAGCCCTGGCCCGCCTGGCAGTCGATTGAAAACTCGGGCCCCAGAAAATGCATTAAAAGCCTAATTCGCCCATCCAAAAATGCCCCCAGAGGAAGGCTTTGGGTACAAGTGAACTCCCCAGGGGAGCCTTTATGCAGCCCCACATGCAACTGGACCCCCCGTGTTCGCTGTTTACAAGCAACCCTAAATATAACACTAGCCATCATGGCATAAAACTGAAAACTCGGGCCACAGAAAAGGCCTTTCAAGCCCCATTCACCCATCCAGAAGTGCCCCCAAAGGAAGGCTTTGGGTACAAGTGAACTCCGCAGGGGAGCCTTTATGCAGCCCCACATGCAACTGGACCCTCCGGGTTCACTTTTCACCGCAAGCCGAAATACAGCCCTGGCCTGCCTGGCAGTCGATTGAAAACTCGGGCCCCAGAAAATCCATTAAAAGCCTAATTCGCCCATCCAAAAATGCCCCCAGAGGAAGGCTTTGGGTACAAGTGAACTCCCCAGGGGAGCCTTTATGCAGCCCCACATGCAACTGGACCCTCCGTGTTCGCTCTTTACAGCAACCCTAAATAAAACCCTAGCCAGCATGGCAGAATACTGAAAACTCGGGCCACAGAAAACGTGCTACAAGCCCCATTCGACCATCCAAAAGTGCCCCCAAAGGAAGGCTTTGGGTACAAGTGAACTCCCCAGGGGAGCCTTTATGCAGCCCCACATGCAACTGGACCCTCCGGGTTCACTCTTTCACAGGAACCCTAAATATAGCCCTGGCCCGCCTGGCAGTCGACTGAAAACTCGGGCCCCAGAAAATGCGTTAAAAGCCTAATTCGCCCATCCAAAAGTGCCCCCAGAGGAAGGCTTTGGGTACAACTGAACTCCCCAGGGGAGCCTTAACGCAGCCCCACATGCAACTGGACCCTCCTGGTTCACTGTTTTCGAGGAACCCTAAATATACCCCTAGCCACCATGGCAGAAGACTGAAAACTCGGGCTCCAGAAAATGCGTTTCAAGCCCCATTCACCCATCCAGAAGTGCCCCCAAAGGAAGGCTTTGGGTACATCTGAACTCCCCAGGGGAGCCTTTATGCAGCCCCACATGCAACTGGACCCTCCGGGTTCACTCTTTCACAGGAACCCTAAATATATCCGTAGCACGCCTGGCAGTCGACTGAAAGCTGGGGCCACAGAAAATGTGTTACGAGCCCCATTCGCCCATCCAGAAGTGCCCCCAAAGGAAGGCTTTGGGTACAAGTGAACTCCCCAGGGGAGCGTTTATGCAGGCCCATACGCAACTGGACCCCCCGTGTTCGCTGTTTACAAGCAACCCTTAATATAACCCTAGCCAGCATGGCAGAAGACTGAAAACTCGGGCCACAGAAAAAGCGTTTCAAGCCCCTTTCGCCCATCCAGAAGTGCCCCCAAAGGAAGGCTTTGGGTACAACTGAACTCCCCAGGGGAGCGTTTATGCAGGCTCATACGCAAGTGGACCCCCCGTGTTCGCTGTTTACAAGCAACCCTAAATATAACACTAGCCAGCATGGCAGAAAACTGAAAACTAGGGCCACAGAAAAAGCGTTTCAAGCCCCTTTCACCCATCCAGAAGTGCCCCCAAAGGAAGGCTTTGGGTACAAGTGAACTCCCCAGGGGAGCCTTTATGCAGCCCCACATGCAACTGGACCCTCCGGGTTCACTCTTTCACTGCAAGCCTAAATATAGCCCTGGCCCGCCTGGCAGTCGACTGAAAACTCGGGCCACAGAAAATGCGTTAAAAGCCTAATTCGCCCATCCAAAAGTGCCCCCAGAGGAAGGCTTTGGGTACAACTGAACTCCCCAGGGGAGCCTTTACGCAGCCCCACATGCAACTGGACCCTCCTTGTTCACTGTTTACGAGCAATCCTAAATATACCCCTAGCCACCATGGCAGAAGACTGAAAACTCGAGCTCCAGAAAATGCATTTCAAGCCCCATTCACCCATCCAGAAGTGCCCCCAAAGGAAGGCTTTGGGTACAAGTGAACTCCCCAGGGGAGCCTTTATGCAGCCCCACATGCAACTGGACCCTCCGGGTTCACTCTTTCACCGCAAGCCTAAATATAGCCGTAGCACGTCTGGCAGTCGACTGAAAGCTCGGGCCACAGAAAATGTGTTACGAGCCCCATTCGCCCATCCAGAAGAGCCCCCAAAGGAAGGCTTTGGGTACATCTGAACTCCCCAGGGGAGCCTTTACGCAGCCCCACATGCAACTGGACCCTCCGTGTTCTCTCTTTACAGCAACCCTAAATATAACCCTAGCCAGCATGGCAGAAGACTGAAAACTCGGGCCACAGAAAAAGCGTTTCAAGCCCCTTTCGCCCATCCAGAAGTGCCCCCAAAGGAAGGCTTTGGGTACAAGTGAACTCCCCAGGGGAGCCTTTATGCAGGCCGATACGCAACTGGACCCCCCGTGTTCGCTGTTTACAAGCAACCCTAAATATAACACTAGCCATCATGGCAGAAAACTGAAAACTCGGGCCACAGAGAAATTGTTTCAAGCCCCATTAGCCCATCCAGAAGTGCCCCCAAAGGAAGGCTTTGGGTACAACTGAACTCCCCAGGGGAGCCTTTATGCAGGCCCATACGCAACTGGACCCCCCGTGTTCGCTGTTTACAAGCAACCCTAAATATAACACTAGCCAGCATGGTAGAAAACTGAAAACTCGGGCCCCAGAAAATGCGTTTCAAGCCCCTTTCACCCATCGAGAAGTGCCCCCAAAGGAAGGCTTTGGGTACAAGTGAACTCCCCAGGGGAGCCTTTATGCAGCCCCACATGCAACTGGACCCTCCGGGTTCACTCTTTCACAGCAACCCTAAATATAGCCCTGGCCCGCCTGGCAGTCGACTGAAAACTCGGGCCCCAGAAAATGCGTTAAAAGCCTAATTCGCCCATCCAAAAGTGCCCCCAGAGGAAGGCTTTGGGTACAACTGAACTCCCCAGGGGAGCCTTAACGCAGCCCCACATGGAACTGGACCCTCCGTATTTGCTCTTTCACAGCCACCCTAAATATAGCCCTGGCCCGCCTGGCAGTCGACTGAAAACTCGGGCCCCAGAAAATGCGTTAAAAGCCTAATTCGCCCATCCAAAAGTGCCCCCAGAGGAAGGCTTTGGGTACAAGTGAACTCCCCAGGGGAGTCTTAACGCAGCCCCACATGCAACTGGACCCTGCGTATTTGCTCTTTCACAGCAACCCTAAATATATCCCTGGCCCGCCTGGCAGTCGACTGAAAACTCGGGCCCCAGAAAATGCGTTAAAAGCCTAATTCGCCCATCCAAAAGTGCCCCCAGAGGAAGGCTTTGGGTACAAGTGAACTCCCCAGGGGAGCCTTAACGCAGCCCCACATGCAACTGGACCCTCCGTATTCGCTCTTTCACAGCAACCCTAAATATAGCCCTGGCCCGCCTGGCAGTCGACTGAAAACTCGGGCTCCAGAAAATGCATTAAAAGCCTAATTCGCCCATCCAAAAGTGTCCCCAGAGGAAGGCTTTGGGTACAAGTGAACTCCCCAGGGGAGCCTTTATGCAGCCCCACATGCAACTGGACCCTCCTTGTTCACTGTTTACGAGCAATCCTAAATATACCCCTAGCCACCATGGCAGAAGACTGAAAACTCGAGCTCCAGAAAATGCATTTCAAGCCCCATTCACCCATCCAGAAGAGCCCCCAAAGGAAGGCTTTGGGTACAAGTGAACTCCCCAGGGGAGCCTTTATGCAGCCCCACATGCAACTGGACCCTCCGGGTTCACTCTTTCACCGCAAGCCTAAATATAGCCGTAGCACGTCTGGCAGTCGACTGAAAGCTCGGGCCACAGAAAATGTGTTACGAACCCCATTCGCCCATCCAGAAGAGCCCCCAAAGGAAGGCTTTGGGTACATCTGAACTCCCCAGGGGAGCCTTTACGCAGCCCCACATGCAACTGGACCCTCCGTGTTCTCTCTTTACAGCAACCCTAAATATAACCCTAGCCAGCATGGCAGAAGACTGAAAACTCGGGCCACAGAAAAAGCGTTTCAAGCCCCTTTCGCCCATCCAGAAGTGCCCCCAAAGGAAGGCTTTGGGTACAAGTGAACTCCCCAGGGGAGCCTTTATGCAGGCCCATACTCAACTGGACCCCCCGTGTTCGCTGTTTACAAGCAACCCTAAATATAACACTAGCCAGCATGGCAGAAAACTGAAAACTCGGGCCACAGAGAAATTGTTTCAAGCCCCATTAGCCCATCCAGAAGTGCCCCCAAAGGAAGGCTTTGGGTACAACTGAACTCCCCAGGGGAGCCTTTATGCAGGCCCATACGCAACTGGACCCCCCGTGTTCGCTGTTTACAAGCAACCATAAATATAACACTAGCCAGCATGGCAGAAAACTGAAAACTCGGGCTTCAGAAAATGCGTTTCAAGCCCCTTTCACCCATCCAGAAGTTCCCCCAAAGGAAGGCTTTGGGTACAAGTGAACTCCCCAGGGGAGCCTTTATGCAGCCCCACATGCAACTGGACCCTCCGGGTTCACTCTTTCACCGCAAGCCTAAATATAGCCGTAGCACGTCTGGCAGTCGACTGAAAGCTCGGGCCACAGAAAATGTGTTACGAGCCCCATTCGCCCGTCCAGAAGAGCCCCCAAAGGAAGGCTTTGGGTACATCTGAACTCCCCAGGGGAGCCTTTACGCAGCCCCACATGCAACTGGACCCTCCGTGTTCTCTCTTTACAGCAACCCTAAATATAACCCTAGCCAGCATGGCAGAAGACTGAAAACTCGGGCCACAGAAAAAGCGTTAAAAGCCCCTTTCGCCCATCCAGAAGTGCCCCCAAAGGAAGGCTTTGGGTACAAGTGAACTCCCCAGGGGAGCCTTTATGCAGGCCGATACGCAACTGGACCCCCCGTGTTCGCTGTTTGCAAGCAACCCTAAATATAACACTAGCCATCATGGCAGAAAACTGAAAACTCGGGCCACAGAGAAATTGTTTCAAGCCCCATTAGCCCATCCAGAAGTGCCCCCAAAGGAAGGCTTTGGGTACAACTGAACTCCCCAGGGGAGCCTTTATGCAGGCCCATACGCAACTGGACCCCCCGTGTTCGCTGTTTACAAGCAACCCTAAATATAACACTAGCCAGCATGGCAGAAAACTGAAAACTCGGGCTTCAGAAAATGCGTTTCAAGCCCCTTTCACCCATCCAGAAGTTCCCCCAAAGGAAGGCTTTGGGTACAAGTGAACTCCCCAGGGGAGCCTTTATGCAGCCCCACATGCAACTGGACCCTCCGGGTTCACTCTTTCACCGCAAGCCTAAATATAGCCCTAGCACGCCTGGCAGTCGACTGAAAGCTCGGGCCACAGAAAATGTGTTACGAGCCCCATTCGCCCATCCAGAAGTGCCTCCAAAGGAAGGCTTTGGGTACATCTGAACTCCCCAGGGGAGCCTTAACGCAGCCCCACATGCAACTGGACCCTCCGTGCTCGGTCTTTACAGCAACCCTAAATATAACACTAGCCATCATGGCAGAAAACTGAAAACTCTGGCCACAGAAAAAGCGTTTCAAGCCCCATTCACCCATCCAGAAGTGCCCCCAAAGGAAGGCTTTGGGTACAAGTGAACTCCCCAGGGGAGCCTTTATGCAGCCCCACATGCAACTGGACCCTCCGGGTTCACTCTTTCACCGCAAGCCTAAATACAGCCCTGGCCCGCCTGGCAGTCATTTGAGAACTCGGGCCCAGAAAATGCGTTAAAAGCCTAATTCGCCCATCCAAAAGTGCCCCCAGAGGAAGGCTTTGGGTACAACTGAACTCCCCAGGGGAGCCTTAACGCAGCCCCACATGCAACTGGACCCTCCGTATTCGCTCTTTCACAGCAACCCTAAATATAGCCCTGGCCCGCATGGCAGTCGACTGAAAACTCGGGCCCCAGAAAATGCATTAAAAGCCTAATTCGCCCATCCAAAAGTGCCCCCAGAGGAAGGCTTTGGGTACAGGTGAACTCCCCAGGGGAGCCTTTATGCAGCCCCACATGCAACTGGACCCTCCGGGTTCGCTCTTTCACAGCAACCCTAAATATAGCCCTGGCCCGCCTGGCAGTAGACTGAAAACTCGGGCCCCAGAAAATGCGTTAAAAGCCTAATTCGCCCATCCAAAAGTGCCCCCAGAGGAAGGCTTTGGGTACAACTGAACTCCCCAGGGGAGCCTTTATGCAGCCCCACATGCAACTGGACCCTCCGTGTTCGCTCTTTACAGCAACCCTAAATATAACCCTAGCCAGCATGGCAGAAGACTGAAAACTCGGGCCACAGAAAAAGCGTTTCAAGCCCCTTTCGCCCATCCAGAAGTGCCCCCAAAGGAAGGCTTTGGGTACAAGTGAACTCCCCAGGGGAGCCTTTATGCAGCCCCACATGCAATTGGACCCTCCGGGTTCACTGTTTCACAGCAACCCTAAATATAGCCCTGGCCCGCCTGGCAGTCGACTTAAAACTCGGGCCCCAGAAAATGCGTTAAAAGCCTAATTCGCCCATCCAAAAGTGCCCCCAGAGGAAGGCTTTGGGTACAACTGAACACCCAGGGGAGCCTTAACGCAGCCCCACATGCAAATGGACCCTCCGTATTTGCTCTTTCACAGCAACCCTAAATATAGCCCTGGCCCGCCTGGCAGTCGACTGAAAACTCGGGCCCCAGAAAATGCGTTAAAAGGCTAATTCGCCCATTCAAAAGTGCCCCCAGAGGAAGGCTTTGGGTACAAGTGAACTCCCCAGGGGAGCCTTTATGCAGCCCCACATGCAACTGGACCCTCCGGGTTCACTCTTTCACCGCAAGCCTAAATATATCCCTAGCACGCCTGGCAGTCGACTGAAAGCTCGGGCCACAGAAAACGTGCTACAAGCCCCATTCGACCATCCAAAAGTGCCCCCAAAGGAAGGCTTTGGGTACAAGTGAACTCCCCAGGGGAGCCTTTATGCAGGCCCATACGAAACTGGACCCCCCGTGTTCGCTGTTTACAAGCAACCCTAAATATAACACTAGCCATCATGGCAGAAAACTGAAAACTCGGGATCCAGAAAAACCGTTTCAAGCCCCATTCACCCATCCAGAAGTGCCCCCAAAGGAAGGCTTTGGGTACAAGTGAACTCCCCAGGGGAGCCTTTATGCAGCCCCACATGCAACTGGACCCTCCGGGTTCACTCTTTCACCGCAAGCCGAAATACAGCCCTGGCCCGCCTGGCAGTCGATTGAAAACTCGGGCCCCAGAAAATGCATTAAAAGCCTAATTCGCCCATCCAAAAATGCCCCCAGAGGGAGGCTTTGGGTACAACTGAACTCCCCAGGGGAGCCTTTATGCAGCCCCACATGCAACTGGACCCTCCTTGTTCACTGTTTACAAGCAACCCTAAATATACCCCTAGCCACCATGGCAGAAGACTGAAAACTCGGGCCCCAGAAAATGCGTTAAAAGCCCCATTCACCCATCCAGAAGTGCCCCCAAAGGAAGGCTTTGGGTACAACTGAACTCCCCAGGGGAGCCTTTATGCAGCCCCACATGCAACTGGACCCTCCGGGTTCACTCTTTCACCGCAAGCCTAAATACAGCCCTGGCCCGCCTGGCAGTCATTTGAGAACTCGGGCCCAGAAAATGCGTTAAAAGCCTAATTCGCCCATCCAAAAGTGCCCCCAGAGGAAGGCTTTGGGTACAACTGAACTCCCCAGGGGAGCCTTAACGCAGCCCCACATGCAACTGGACCCTCCGTATTCGCTCTTTCACAGCAACCCTAAATATAGCCCTGGCCCGCATGGCAGTCGACTGAAAACTCGGGCCCCAGAAAATGCATTAAAAGCCTAATTCGCCCATCCAAAAGTGCCCCCAGAGGAAGGCTTTGGGTACAGGTGAACTCCCCAGGGGAGCCTTTATGCAGCCCCACATGCAACTGGACCCTCCGGGTTCACTCTTTCACAGCAACCCTAAATATAGCCCTGGCCCGCCTGGCAGTAGACTGAAAACTCGGGCCCCAGAAAATGCGTTAAAAGCCTAATTCGCCCATCCAAAAGTGCCCCCAGAGGAAGGCTTTGGGTACAACTGAACTCCCCAGGGGAGCCTTTATGCAGCCCCACATGCAACTGGACCCTCCTTGTTCACTGTTTACGAGCAACCCTAAATATACCCCTAGCCACCATGGCAGAAGACTGAAAACTCGGGCTCCAGAAAATGCGTTTCAAGCCCCATTCACCCATCCAGAAGTGCCCCCAAAGGAAGGCTTTGGGTACAACTGAACTCCCCAGGGGAGCCTTAACGCAGCCCCACATGCAACTGGACCCTCCGTATTTGCTCTTTCACAGCAACCCTAAATATAGCCCTGGCCCGCCTGGCAGTCGACTGAAAACTCGGGCCCCAGA
Organism: Anas platyrhynchos; assembly: GCF_047663525.1. Lineage (NCBI taxonomy): Eukaryota > Metazoa > Chordata > Aves > Anseriformes > Anatidae > Anas > Anas platyrhynchos. The sequence continues at coordinate 21,550,072 of NC_092600.1, forward strand.
AAATGCGTTAAAAGCCTAATTCGCCCATCCAAAAGTGCCACAAAAGGAAGGCTTTGGGTACAACTGAACTCCCAGGGGAGCCTTTACGCAGCGCCACATGCAACTGGACCCTCCGTGTTCGCTCTTTACAGCAACCCTAAATATAACCCTAGCCAGCATGGCAGAAGACTGAAAACTCGGGCCACAGAAAAAGCGTTTCAAGCCCCTTTCGCCCATCCAGAAGTGCCCCCAAAGGAAGGCTTTGGGTACAAGTGAACTCCCCAGGGGAGCCTTTATGCAGCCCCACATGCAATTGGACCCTCCGGGTTCACTGTTTCACAGCAACCCTAAATATAGCCCTGGCCCGCCTGGCAGTCGACTTAAAACTCGGGCCCCAGAAAATGCGTTAAAAGCCTAATTCGCCCATCCAAAAGTGCCCCCAGAGGAAGGCTTTGGGTACAACTGAACACCCAGGGGAGCCTTAACGCAGCCCCACATGCAAATGGACCCTCCGTATTTGCTCTTTCACAGCAACCCTAAATATAGCCCTGGCCCGCCTGGCAGTCGACTGAAAACTCGGGCCCCAGAAAATGCGTTAAAAGGCTAATTCGCCCATTCAAAAGTGCCCCCAGAGGAAGGCTTTGGGTACAAGTGAACTCCCCAGGGGAGCCTTTATGCAGCCCCACATGCAACTGGACCCTCCGGGTTCACTCTTTCACCGCAAGCCTAAATATATCCCTAGCACGCCTGGCAGTCGACTGAAAGCTCGGGCCACAGAAAACGTGCTACAAGCCCCATTCGACCATCCAAAAGTGCCCCCAAAGGAAGGCTTTGGGTACAAGTGAACTCCCCAGGGGAGCCTTTATGCAGGCCCATACGAAACTGGACCCCCCGTGTTCGCTGTTTACAAGCAACCCTAAATATAACACTAGCCATCATGGCAGAAAACTGAAAACTCGGGATCCAGAAAAACCGTTTCAAGCCCCATTCACCCATCCAGAAGTGCCCCCAAAGGAAGGCTTTGGGTACAAGTGAACTCCCCAGGGGAGCCTTTATGCAGCCCCACATGCAACTGGACCCTCCGGGTTCACTCTTTCACCGCAAGCCGAAATACAGCCCTGGCCCGCCTGGCAGTCGATTGAAAACTCGGGCCCCAGAAAATGCATTAAAAGCCTAATTCGCCCATCCAAAAATGCCCCCAGAGGGAGGCTTTGGGTACAACTGAACTCCCCAGGGGAGCCTTTATGCAGCCCCACATGCAACTGGACCCTCCTTGTTCACTGTTTACAAGCAACCCTAAATATACCCCTAGCCACCATGGCAGAAGACTGAAAACTCGGGCTCCAGAAAATGCGTTTCAAGCCCCATTCACCCATCCAGAAGTGCCCCCAGAGGAAGGCTTTGGGTACAAGTGAACTCCCCAGGGGAGCCTTTATGCAGCCCCACATGCAACTGGACCCTCCGGGTTCACTCTTTCACCGCAAGCCTAAATATAGCCCTAGCACGCCTGGCAGTCGACTGAAAGCTCGGGCCACAGAAAATGTGTTACGAGCCCCATTCGCCCATCCAAAAGTGCCCCCAAAGGAAGGCTTTGGGTACATCTGAACTCCCCAGGGGAGCCTTTACGCAGCCCCACATGCAACTGGACCCTCCTTGTTCACTGTTTACGAGCAACCCTAAATATACCCCTAGCCACCATGGCAGAAGACTGAAAACTCAGGCTCCAGAAAATGCGTTTCAAGCCCCATTCACCCATCCAGAAGTGCCCCCAAAGGAAGGCTTTGGGTACAAGTGAACTCCCCAGGGGAGCCTTTATGCAGCCCCACATGCAACTGGACCCTCCGGGTTCACTCTTTCACCGCAAGCCTAAATATAGCCCTAGCACGCCTGGCAGTCGACTGAAAGCTCGGGCCACAGAATATGTGTTACGAGCCCCATTCACCCATCCAAATGAGCTCCCAAAGGAAGGCTTTGGGTACATCTGAACTCCCCAGGGGAGCCTTTACGCAGCCCCACATGCAACTGGACCCTCCGTGCTCGGTCTTTACAGCAACCCTAAATATAACCGTAGCCAGCATGGCAGAAGACTGAAAACTCGGGCCACAGAAAAAGCGTTTCAAGCCCCATTCACCCATCCAGAAGTGCCCCCAAAGGAAGGCTTTGGGTACAACTGAACTCCCCAGGGGAGCCTTTATGCAGCCCCACATGCAACTGGACCCTCCGTATTCGCTCTTTCACAGCAACCCTAAATATAACCCTGGCCCGCATGGCAGACGACTGAAAAATCGGGCCCCAGAAAACGTGCTACAAGCCCCTTTCGCCCATCCAGAAGTGCCCCAAAAGGAAGGCTTTGGGTACAACTGAACTCCCCAGGGGAGCCTTTATGCAGGCCCATACGCAACTGGACCCTCCGTGTTCGCTGATTACAAGCAACCCTAAATATAACCCTAGCCAGCATGGCAGAAAATTGAAAACTCTGGCCACAGAAAACGCGTTTCAAGCCCCATTCACGCATCCAGAAGGTCCCCCAAAGGAAGGCTTTGGGTACAAGTGAACTCCCCAGGGGAGCCTTTATGCAGGCCCATACTCAACTGGACCCCCCGTGTTCGCTGTTTACAAGCAACCCTAAATATAACACTAGCCATCATGGCAGAAGACTGAAAACTCGGGCTCCAGAAAATGCGTTTCAAGCCCATTTCACCCATCCAGAAGTGCCCCCAAAGGAAGGCTTTGGGTACAAGTGAACTCCCCAGGGGAGCCTTTATGCAGCCCCACATGCAACTGGACCCTCCGGGTTCACTCTTTCACCGCAAGCCTAAATATAGCCCTAGCACGCCTGGCAGTCGACTGAAAGCTCGGGCCACAGAAAATGCGTTACGAGCCCCATTCGCCCATCCAAAGTGCCTCCAAAGGAAGGCTTTGGGTACATCTGAACTCCCCAGGGGAGCCTTTACGCAGCCCCACATGCAACTGGACCCTCCGTGTTCGCTCTTTACAGCAACCCTAAATATAACCCTAGCCAGCATGGCAGAAGACTGAAAACTCGGGACACAGAAAACGTGCTACAAGCCCCATTCGCCCATCCAAAAGTGCCCCCAAAGGAAGGCTTTGGGAACAAGTGAACTCCCCAGGGGAGCCTTTATGCAGGCCCATACGAAACTGGACCCCCCGTGATCACTCTTTCGCAGCAACCCTAAATATAGCCCTGGCCCGCCTGGCAGTCGATTGAAAACTCGGGCCCAGAAAATGCGTTAAAAGCCTAATTCGCCCTTCCAAAAATGCCCCCAGAGGAAGGCTTTGGGTACAACTGAACTCCCCAGGGGACCCTTTATGCAGCCCCACATGCAACTGGACCCTCCGTATTCGCTCTTTCACAGCAACCCTAAATATAACCCTGGCCCGCCTGGCAGTCGACTGAAAACTCAGGCCCCAGAAAAACTGTTAAAAGCCTAATTCGCCCATCCAAAAGTGCCCCCAGAGGAAGGCTTTGGGTACAAGTGAACTCCCCAGGGGAGCCTTTACGCAGCCCCACATGCAACTGGACCCTCCTTGTTCACTGTTTACGAGCAACCCTAAATATAACCCTAGCCACCATGGCAGAAGACTGAAAACTCGGGCCACAGAAAAAGCGTTTCAAGCCCCATTCACCCATCCAGAAGTGCCTCCAAAGGAAGGCTTTGGGTACAAGTGAACTCCCCAGGGGAGCCTTTATGCAGCCCCACATGCAACTGGACCCTCCTTGTTCGCTCTTTACAGCAACCCTAAATATAGCCATAGCACGCCTGGCAGTCGACTGAAAGCTCGGGCCACAGAAAATGTGTTACGAGCCCCATTCGCCCATCCAAAAGTGCCCCAAAAGGAAGGCTTTGGGTACAACTGAACTCCCCAGGGGAGCCTTTACGCAGCCGCATATGCAACTGGACCCTCCGTGTTCGCTCTTTACAGCAACCCTAAATATAACCCTAGCCAGCATGGCAGAAGACTGAAAGCTCGGGCCACAGAAAAAGCGTTTCAAGCCGCTTTCGCCCATCCAGAAGTGCCCCCAAAGGAAGGCTTTGGGTACAAGTGAACTCCCCAGGGGAGCCTTTATGCAGCCCCACATGCAACTGGACCCTCCGGGTTCACTGTTTCACAGCAACCCTAAATATAGCCCTGGACCGCCTGGCAGTCGACTGAAAACTCGGGCCCCAGAAAATGCGTTAAAAGCCTAATTCGCCCATCCAAAAGTGCCCCCAGAGGAAGGCTTTGGGTACAAGTGAACTCCCCAGGGGAGCCTTAACGCAGCCCCACATGCAACTGGACCCTCCGTATTTGCTCTTTCACAGCCACCCTAAATATAGACCTGGCCCGCCTGGCAGTCGACTGAAAGCTCGGGCCAAAGAAAATGCGTTACGAGCCCCATTCGCCCATCCAAAAGTGCCCCCAAAGGAAGGCTTTGGGTACATCTGAACTCCCCAGGGGAGCCTTTACGCAGCCCCACATGCAATTGGACCCTCCGTGTTCGCTCTTTACAGCAACCCTAAATAAAACCCTAGCCAGCATGGCAGAAGACTGAAAACTCGGGCCACAGAAAACGTGCTACAAGCCCCATTCGACCATCCAAAAGTGCCCCCAAAGGAAGGCTTTGGGTACAAGTGAACTCCCCAGGGGAGCCTTTATGCAGGCCCATACTCAACTGGACCCCCCGTGTTCGCTGTTTACAAGCAACCCTAAATATAACACTAGCTATCATGGCAGAAAACTGAAAACTCGGGCCACAGAAAAGGCCTTTCAAGCCCCATTCACCCATCCAGAAGTGCCCCGAAAGGAAGGCTTTGGGTACAAGTGAACTCCCCAGGGGAGCCTTTATGCAGCCCCACATGCAACTGGACCCTCCGGGTTCACTCTTTCACCGCAAGCCTAAATATATCCCTAGCACGCCTGGCAGTCGACTGAAAGCTCGGGCCACAGAAAACGTGCTACAAGCCCCATTCGCCCATCCAAAAGTGCCCCCAAAGGAAGGCTTTGGGTACAAGTGAACTCCCCAGGGGAGCCTTTATGCAGGCCCATACGAAACTGGACCCCCCGTGTTCGCTGTTTACAAGCAACCCTAAATATAACACTAGCCATCATGGCAGAAAACTGAAAACTCGGGCTCCAGAAAAAGCGTTTCAAGCCCCATTCACCCATCCAGAAGTGCCCCCAAAGGAAGGCTTTGGGTACAAGTGAACTCCCCAGGGGAGCCTTTATGCAGCCCCACATGCAACTGGACCCTCCGGGTTCACTCTTTCACCGCAAGCCTAAATATATCCCTAGCACGCCTGGCAGTCGACTGAAAGCTCGGGCCACAGAAAATGTGTTACGATCCCCATTCGCCCATCCAAATGTGCCTCCAAAGGAAGGCTTTGGGTACATCTGAACTCCCCAGGGGAGCCTTTACGCAGCCCCACATGCAACTGGACCCTCCGTGTTCGCTCTTTACAGCAACCCTAAATATAACACTAGCCATCATGGCAGAAAACTGAAAACTCTGGCCACAGAAAAAGCGTTTCAAGCCCCATTCACCCATCCAGAAGTGCCCCCAAAGGAAGGCTTTGGGTACAAGTGAACTCCCCAGGGGAGCCTTTATGCAGCCCCACATGCAACTGGACCCTCCTTGTTCACTGTTTACGAGCAACCCTAAATATACCCCTAGCCACCATGGCAGAAGACTGAAAACTCGGGCTCCAGAAAATACGTTTCAAGCCCCATTCACCCATCCAGAAGTGCCCCCAAAGGAAGGCTTTGGGTACAACTGAACTCCCCAGGGGAGCCTTAACGCAGCCCCACATGCAACTGGACCCTCCGTATTTGCTCTTTCACAGCAACCCTAAATATAGCCCTGGCCCGCCTGGCAGTCGACTGAAAACTCGGGCCCCAGAAAATGCGTTAAAAGCCTAATTCGCCCATCCAAAAGTGCCCCAAAAGGAAGGCTTTGGGTACAACTGAACTCCCCAGGGGAGCCTTTACGCAGCGCCACGTGCAACTGGACCCTCCGTGTTCGCTCTTTACAGCAACCCTAAATATAACCCTAGCCAGCATGGCAGAAGACTGAAAACTCGGGCCACAGAAAAAGCGTTTCAAGCCCCTTTCGCCCATTCAGAAGTGCCCCCAAAGGAAGGCTTTGGGTACAAGTGAACTCCCCAGGGGAGCCTTTATGCAGCCCCACATGCAATTGGACCCTCCGGGTTCACTGTTTCACAGCAACCCTAAATATAGCCCTGGCCCGCCTGGCAGTCGACTGAAAACTCGGGCCCCAGAAAATGCGTTAAAAGCCTAATTCGCCCATCCAAAAGTGCCCCCAGAGGAAGGCTTTGGGTACAACTGAACTCCCCACGGGAGCCTTAACGCAGCCCCACATGCAACTGGACCCTCCGTATTTGCTCTTTCACAGCAACCCTAAATATAGCCCTGGCCCGCCTGGCAGTCGACTGAAAACTCGGGCCACAGAAAATGCGTTAAAAGGCTAATTCGCCCATTCAAAAGTGCCCCCAGAGGAATGCTTTGGGTACAAGTGAACTCCCCAGGGGAGCCTTTATGCAGCCCCACATGCAACTGGACCCTCCGGGTTCACTCTTTCACCGCAAGCCTAAATATATCCCTAGCACGCCTGGCAGTCGACTGAAAGCTCGGGCCACAGAAAACGTGCTACAAGCCCCATTCGCCCATCCAAAAGTGCCCCCAAAGGAAGGCTTTGGGTACAAGTGAATTCCCCAGGGGAGCCTTTATGCAGGCCCATACGAAACTGGACCCCCCGTGTTCGCTGTTTACAAGCAACCCTAAATATAACACTAGCCATCATGGCAGAAAACTGAAAACTCGGGCTCCAGAAAAAGCGTTTCAAGCCCCATTCACCCATCCAGAAGTGCCCCCAAAGGAAGGCTTTGGGTACAAGTGAACTCCCCAGGGGAGCCTTTATGCAGCCCCACATGCAACTGGACCCTCCGGGTTCACTTTTCACCGCAAGCCTAAATATAGCCCTAGCACGCCTGGCAGTCGACTGAAAGCTCGGGCCACAGAAAATGCGTTACGAGCCCCATTCGCCCATCCAAAAGTGCCTCCAAAGGAAGGCTTTGGGTACATCTGAACTCCCCAGGGGAGCCTTTACGCAGCCCCACATGCAACTGGACCCTCCGTGTTCTCTCTTTACAGCAACCCTTAATATAACCCTAGCCAGCATGGCAGAAGACTGAAAACTCGGGCCACAGAAAACGTGCTACAAGCCCCATTCGACCATCCAAAAGTGCCCCCAAAGGAAGGCTTTGGGTACAAGTGAACTCCCCAGGGGAGCCTTTATGCAGGCCCATACGAAACTGGACCCCCGGTGTTCTCTGTTTACAAGCAACCCTAAATATAACACTAGCCATCATGGCAGAAAACTGAAAACTCGGGCCACAGAAAAGGCCTTTCAAGCCCCATTCACCCATCCAGAAGTGCCCCCAAAGGAAGGCTTTGGGTACAAGTGAACTCCCCAGGGGAGCCTTTATGCAGCCCCACATGCAACTGGACCCTCCGGGTTCACTCTTTCACCGCAAGCCTAAATACAGCCCTGGCCCGCCTGGCAGTCGATTGAAAACTCGGGCCCCAGAAAATGCATTAAAAGCCTAATTCGCCCATCCAAAAATGCCCCCAGAGGAAGGCTTTGGGTACAAGTGAACTCCCCAGGGGAGCCTTTATGCAGCCCCACATGCAACTGGACCCCCCGTGTTCGCTGTTTACAAGCAACCCTAAATATAACACTAGCCATCATGGCATAAAACTGAAAACTCGGGCCACAGAAAAGGCCTTTCAAGCCCCATTCACCCATCCAGAAGTGCCCCCAAAGGAAGGCTTTGGGTACAAGTGAACTCCCCAGGGGAGCCTTTATGCAGCCCCACATGCAACTGGACCCTCCGGGTTCACTTTTCACCGCAAGCCGAAATACAGCCCTGGCCTGCCTGGCAGTCGATTGAAAACTCGGGCCCCAGAAAATCCATTAAAAGCCTAATTCGCCCATCCAAAAATGCCCCCAGAGGAAGGCTTTGGGTACAAGTGAACTCCCCAGGGGAGCCTTTATGCAGCCCCACATGCAACTGGACCCTCCGTGTTCGCTCTTTACAGCAACCCTAAATAAAACCCTAGCCAGCATGGCAGAATACTGAAAACTCGGGCCACAGAAAACGTGCTACAAGCCCCATTCGACCATCCAAAAGTGCCCCCAAAGGAAGGCTTTGGGTACAAGTGAACTCCCCAGGGGAGCCTTTATGCAGCCCCACATGCAACTGGACCCTCCGGGTTCACTGTTTACGAGCAACCCTAAATATACCCCTAGCCACCATGGCAGAAGACTGAAAACTCGGGCTCCAGAAAATGCGTTTCAAGCCCCATTCACCCATCCAGAAGTGCCCCCAAAGGAAGGCTTTGGGTACAAGTGAACTCCCCAGGGGAGCCTTTATGCAGCCCCACATGCAACTGGACCCTCCATGTTCGCTCTTTACAGCAACCCTAAATATAGCCATAGCACGCCTGGCAGTCGACTGAAAGCTCGGGCTACAGAAAATGTGTTACGAGCCCCATTCGCCCATCCAAAAGTGCCCCAAAAGGAAGGCTTTGGGTACAACTGAACTCCCCAGGGGAGCCTTAACGCAGCCCCACATGCAACTGGACCCTCCATATTTGCTCTTTCACAGCAACCCTAAATATAGCCCTGGCCCGCCTGGCAGTCGACTGAAAACTCGGGCCCCAGAAAATGCGTTAAAAGCCTAATTCGCCCATCCAAAAGTGCCCCCAGAGGAAGGCTTTGGGTACAACTGAACTCCCCAGGGGAGCCTTAACGCAGCCCCACATGCAACTGGACCCTCCGTATTCGCTCTTTCACAGCAACCCTAAATATAGCCCTGGCCCGCCTGGCAGTCGACTGAAAACTCGGGCCCCAGAATATGCGTTAAAAGCCTAATTCGCCCATCCAAAAGTGCCCCCAGAGGAAGGCTTTGGGTACAGGTGAACTCCCCAGGGGAGCCTTTATGCAGCCCCACATGCAACTGGACCCTCCGGGTTCACTCTTTCACAGGAACCCTAAATATAGCCCTGGCCCGCCTGGCAGTCGACTGAAAACTCGGGCCCCAGAAAATGCGTTAAGAGCCTAATTCGCCCATCCAAAAGTGCCCCCAGAGGAAGGCTTTGGGTACAACTGAACTCCCCAGGGGAGCCTTAACGCAGCCCCACATGCAACTGGACCCTCCTGGTTCACTGTTTTCGAGGAACCCTAAATATACCCCTAGCCACCATGGCAGAAGACTGAAAACTCGGGCTCCAGAAAATGCGTTTCAAGCCCCATTCACCCATCCAGAAGTGCCCCCAAAGGAAGGCTTTGGGTACATCTGAACTCCCCAGGGGAGCCTTTATGCAGCCCCACATGCAACTGGACCCTCCGGGTTCACTCTTTCACAGGAACCCTAAATATATCCGTAGCACGCCTGGCAGTCGACTGAAAGCTGGGGCCACAGAAAATGTGTTACGAGCCCCATTCGCCCATCCAGAAGTGCCCCCAAAGGAAGGCTTTGGGTACAAGTGAACTCCCCAGGGGAGCGTTTATGCAGGCCCATACGCAACTGGACCCCCCGTGTTCGCTGTTTACAAGCAACCCTTAATATAACCCTAGCCAGCATGGCAGAAGACTGAAAACTCGGGCCACAGAAAAAGCGTTTCAAGCCCCTTTCGCCCATCCAGAAGTGCCCCCAAAGGAAGGCTTTGGGTACAACTGAACTCCCCAGGGGAGCCTTTATGCAGGCTCATACGCAAGTGGACCCCCCGTGTTCGCTGTTTACAAGCAACCCTAAATATAACACTAGCCAGCATGGCAGAAAACTGAAAACTCGGGCCACAGAAAAAGCGTTTCAAGCCCCTTTCACCCATCCAGAAGTGCCCCCAAAGGAAGGCTTTGGGTACAAGTGAACTCCCCAGGGGAGCCTTTATGCAGCCCCACATGCAACTGGACCCTCCGGGTTCACTCTTTCACTGCAAGCCTAAATATAGCCCTGGCCCGCCTGGCAGTCGACTGAAAACAAGGGCCACAGAAAATGCGTTAAAAGCCTAATTTGCCCATCCAAAAGTGCCCCCAGAGGAAGGCTTTGGGTACAACTGAACTCCCCAGGGGAGCCTTTACGCAGCCCCACATGCAACTGGACCCTCCTTGTTCACTGTTTACGAGCAATCCTAAATATACCCCTAGCCACCATGGCAGAAGACTGAAAACTCGAGCTCCAGAAAATGCATTTCAAGCCCCATTCACCCATCCAGAAGTGCCCCCAAAGGAAGGCTTTGGGTACAAGTGAACTCCCCAGGGGAGCCTTTATGCAGCCCCACATGCAACTGGACCCTCCGGGTTCACTCTTTCACCGCAAGCCTAAATATAGCCGTAGCACGTCTGGCAGTCGACTGAAAGCTCGGGCCACAGAAAATGTGTTACGAGCCCCATTCGCCCATCCAGAAGAGCCCCCAAAGGAAGGCTTTGGGTACATCTGAACTCCCCAGGGGAGCCTTTACGCAGCCCCACATGCAACTGGACCCTCCGTGTTCTCTCTTTACAGCAACCCTAAATATAACCCTAGCCAGCATGGCAGAAGACTGAAAACTCGGGCCACAGAAAAAGCGTTTCAAGCCCCTTTCGCCCATCCAGAAGTGCCCCCAAAGGAAGGCTTTGGGTACAAGTGAACTCCCCAGGGGAGCCTTTATGCAGGCCGATACGCAACTGGACCCCCCGTGTTCGCTGTTTACAAGCAACCCTAAATATAACACTAGCCATCATGGCAGAAAACTGAAAACTCGGGCCACAGAGAAATTGTTTCAAGCCCCATTAGCCCATCCAGAAGTGCCCCCAAAGGAAGGCTTTGGGTACAACTGAACTCCCCAGGGGAGCCTTTATGCAGGCCCATACGCAACTGGACCCCCCGTGTTCGCTGTTTACAAGCAACCCTAAATATAACACTAGCCAGCATGGCAGAAAACTGAAAACTCGGGCCCCAGAAAATGCGTTTCAAGCCCCTTTCACCCATCGAGAAGTGCCCCCAAAGGAAGGCTTTGGGTACAAGTGAACTCCCCAGGGGAGCCTTTATGCAGCCCCACATGCAACTGGACCCTCCGGGTTCACTCTTTCACAGCAACCCTAAATATAGCCCTGGCCCGCCTGGCAGTCGACTGAAAACTCGGGCCCCAGAAAATGCGTTAGAAGCCTAATTCGCCCATCCAAAAGTGCCCCCAGAGGAAGGCTTTGGGTACAACTGAACTCCCCAGGGGAGCCTTAACGCAGCCCCACATGGAACTGGACCCTCCGTATTTGCTCTTTCACAGCCACCCTAAATATAGCCCTGGCCCGCCTGGCAGTCGACTGAAAACTCGGGCCCCAGAAAATGCGTTAAAAGCCTAATTCGCCCATCCAAAAGTGCCCCCAGAGGAAGGCTTTGGGTACAAGTGAACTCCCCAGGGGAGTCTTAACGCAGCCCCACATGCAACTGGACCCTGCGTATTTGCTCTTTCACAGCAACCCTAAATATATCCCTGGCCCGCCTGGCAGTCGACTGAAAACTCGGGCCCCAGAAAATGCGTTAAAAGCCTAATTCGCCCATCCAAAAGTGCCCCCAGAGGAAGGCTTTGGGTACAAGTGAACTCCCCAGGGGAGCCTTAACGCAGCCCCACATGCAACTGGACCCTCCGTATTCGCTCTTTCACAGCAACCCTAAATATAGCCCTGGCCCGCCTGGCAGTCGACTGAAAACTCGGGCTCCAGAAAATGCATTAAAAGCCTAATTCGCCCATCCAAAAGTGTCCCCAGAGGAAGGCTTTGGGTACAAGTGAACTCCCCAGGGGAGCCTTTATGCAGCCCCACATGCAACTGGACCCTCCTTGTTCACTGTTTACGAGCAATCCTAAATATACCCCTAGCCACCATGGCAGAAGACTGAAAACTCGAGCTCCAGAAAATGCATTTCAAGCCCCATTCACCCATCCAGAAGAGCCCCCAAAGGAAGGCTTTGGGTACAAGTGAACTCCCCAGGGGAGCCTTTATGCAGCCCCACATGCAACTGGACCCTCCGGGTTCACTCTTTCACCGCAAGCCTAAATATAGCCGTAGCACGTCTGGCAGTCGACTGAAAGCTCGGGACACAGAAAATGTGTTACGAACCCCATTCGCCCATCCAGAAGAGCCCCCAAAGGAAGGCTTTGGGTACATCTGAACTCCCCAGGGGAGCCTTTACGCAGCCCCACATGCAACTGGACCCTCCGTGTTCTCTCTTTACAGCAACCCTAAATATAACCCTAGCCAGCATGGCAGAAGACTGAAAACTCGGGCCACAGAAAAAGCGTTAAAAGCCCCTTTCGCCCATCCAGAAGTGCCCCCAAAGGAAGGCTTTGGGTACAAGTGAACTCCCCAGGGGAGCCTTTATGCAGGCCCATACTCAACTGGACCCCCCGTGTTCGCTGTTTACAAGCAACCCTAAATATAACACTAGCCAGCATGGCAGAAAACTGAAAACTCGGGCCACAGAGAAATTGTTTCAAGCCCCATTACCCCATCCAGAAGTGCCCCCAAAGGAAGGCTTTGGGTACAACTGAACTCCCCAGGGGAGCCTTTATGCAGGCTCATACGCAACTGGACCCCCCGTGTTCGCTGTTTACAAGCAACCCTAAATATAACACTAGCCAGCATGGCAGAAAACTGAAAACTCGGGCTTCAGAAAATGCGTTTCAAGCCCCTTTCACCCATCCAGAAGTTCCCCCAAAGGAAGGCTTTGGGTACAAGTGAACTCCCCAGGGGAGCCTTTATGCAGCCCCACATGCAACTGGACCCTCCGGGTTCACTCTTTCACCGCAAGCCTAAATATAGCCGTAGCACGTCTGGCAGTCGACTGAAAGCTCGGGCCACAGAAAATGTGTTACGAGCCCCATTCGCCCGTCCAGAAGAGCCCCCAAAGGAAGGCTTTGGGTACATCTGAACTCCCCAGGGGAGCCTTTACGCAGCCCCACATGCAACTGGACCCTCCGTGTTCTCTCTTTACAGCAACCCTAAATATAACCCTAGCCAGCATGGCAGAAGACTGAAAACTCGGGCCACAGAAAAAGCGTTAAAAGCCCCTTTCGCCCATCCAGAAGTGCCCCCAAAGGAAGGCTTTGGGTACAAGTGAACTCCCCAGGGGAGCCTTTATGCAGGCCGATACGCAACTGGACCCCCCGTGTTCGCTGTTTGCAAGCAACCCTAAATATAACACTAGCCATCATGGCAGAAAACTGAAAACTCGGGCCACAGAGAAATTGTTTCAAGCCCCATTAGCCCATCCAGAAGTGCCCCCAAAGGAAGGCTTTGGGTACAACTGAACTCCCCAGGGGAGCCTTTATGCAGGCCCATACGCAACTGGACCCCCCGTGTTCGCTGTTTACAAGCAACCCTAAATATAACACTAGCCAGCATGGCAGAAAACTGAAAACTCGGGCTTCAGAAAATGCGTTTCAAGCCCCTTTCACCCATCCAGAAGTTCCCCCAAAGGAAGGCTTTGGGTACAAGTGAACTCCCCAGGGGAGCCTTTATGCAGCCCCACATGCAACTGGACCCTCCGGGTTCACTCTTTCACAGCAACCCTAAATATAGCCGTAGCACGCCTGGCAGTCGACTGAAAGCTCGGGCCACAGAAAATGTGTTACGAGCCCCATTCGCCCATCCAAAAGTGCCCCCAAAGGAAGGCTTTGGGTACAAGTGAACTCCCCAGGGGAGCCTTTACGCAGCCCCACATGCAACTGGACCCTCCGTGTTCGCTCTTTACAGCAACCCTAAATATAACCCTAGCCAGCATGGCAGAAGACTGAAAACTCGGGCCACAGAAAAAGCGTTTCAAGCCCCTTTCGCCCATCCAGAAGTGCCCCCAAAGGAAGGCTTTGGGTACAAGTGAACTCCCCAGGGGAGCCTTTATGCAGCCCCACATGCAAGTGGACCCTCCGGGTTCACTCTTTCACAGCAACCCTAAATATAGCCCTGGCCCGCCTGGCAGTCGACTGAAAACTCGGGCCCCAGAAAATGCGTTAAAAGCCTAATTCGCCCATCCAAAAGTGCCCCCAGAGGAAGGCTTTGGGTACAAGTGAACTCCCCAGGGGAGCCTTAACGCAGCCCCACATGCAACTGGACCCTCCGTATTTGCTCTTTCACAGCAACCCTAAATATAGCCCTGGCCCGCCTGGCAGTCGACTGAAAACTCGGGCCCCACAAAATGCGTTAAAAGCCTAATTCGCCCATCCAAAAGTGCCCCCAGAGGAAGGCTTTGGGTACAAGTGAACTCCCCAGGGGAGCCTTAACGCAGCCCCACATGCAACTGGACCCTCCTTGTTCACTGTTTACAAGCAACCCTAAATATTCCCCTAGCCACCGTGGCAGAAGACTGAAAACTCGAGCTCCAGAAAATGCGTTTCAAGCCCCATTCACCCATCCAGAAGTGCCCCCAAAGGAAGGCTATGGGTACAACTGAACTCCCCAGGGGAGCCTTTATGCAGCCCCACATGCAACTGGACCTTCCGTATTCGCTCTTTAACTGCAAGCCTAAATATATCCCTTGGCGCAATGTGAGAAGACCGAAGAAGCGGGCCTCAGAAAACGCATTGCGATTCCACTTGGACCATCCAAAAGTGCCCCCAAAGGAAGGCTTTGGGTACAACTGGACTCCCCAGGGGAGCCTTAACGTAGCCCCACATGCAACTGGACCCTCTGTATTCGCTCTTTCACAGCAACCATAAATATAGCCCTGGACGGCCTGGCAGTCGACTGAAAACTCGGGCCACAGAAAACGTGCTACAAGCCCCTTTCGCCCATCCAGAAGTGCCCCCAAAGGAAGGCTTTGGGTCCATCTGAACTCCCCAGGGGAGCCTTTATGCAGGCCCATACGCAACTGGACCCCCCGTGTTCGCTGTTTACAAGCAACCCTAAATATATCACTAGCCATCATGGCAGAAAACTGAAAACTCGGGCCACAGAAAAATTGCTTCAAGCCCCATTAGCCCATCCAGAAGTGCCCCCAAAGGAAGGCTTTGGGTACAACTGAACTCCCCAGGGGAGCCTTTATGCAGGCCCATACGCAACTGGACCCCCCGTGTTCGCTGTTTACAAGCAACCCTAAATATAACACCAGCCAGCATGGCAGAAAACTGAAAACTCGGGCTTCAGAAAATGCGTTTCAAGCCCCATTCACCCATCCAGAAGTGCCCCCAAAGGAAGGCTTTGGGTACAAGTGAACTCCCCAGGGGAGCCTTTATGCAGCCCCACATGCAACTGGACCCTCCGGGTTCACTCTTTCACAGCAACCCTAAATATAGCCCTGGCCCGCCTGGCAGTCGACTGAAAACTCGGGCCCCAGAAAATGCGTTAAAAGCCTAATTCGCCCATCCAAAAGTGCCCCCAGAGGAAGGCTTTGGGTACAAGTGAACTCCCCAGGGGAGCCTTAACGCAGCCCCACATGCAACTGGACCCTCCGGGTTCACTCTTTCACCGCAAGCCTAAATATAGCCCTAGCACGCCTGGCAGTCGACTGAAAGCTCGGGCCACAGAAAATGCGTTACGAGCCCCATTCGCCCATCCAAAAGTGCCTCTAAAGGAAGGCTTTGGGTACAAGTGAACTCCTCAGGGGAGCCTTTACGCAGCCCCACATGCAACTGGACCCTCCGTGTTCGCTCTTTACAGCAACCTTAAATATAACCCTAGCCAGCATGGCAGAAGACTGAAAACGCGGGCCACAGAAAAAGCGTTTCAAGCCCCTTTCGCCCATCCAGAAGTGCCCCCAAAGGAAGGCTTTGGGTACAAGTGAACTCCCCAGGGGAGCCTTTATGCAGCCACACATGCAACTGGACCCTGCGTATTTGCTCTTTCACAGCAACCCTAAATATAGCCCTGGCCCGCCTGGCAGTCGACTGAAAACTCGGGCCCCAGAAAATGCGTTAAAAGCCTAATTCGCCCATCCAAAAGTGCCCCCAGAGGAAGGCTTTGGGTACAAGTGAACTCCCCAGGGGAGCCTTTACGCAGCCCCACATGCAACTGGACCCTCCTTGTTCACTGTTTACGAGCAACCCTAAATATACCCCTAGCCACCATGGCAGAAGACTGAAAACTCGGGCTTCAGAAAATGCGTTTCAAGCCCCATTCACCCATCCAGAAGTGCCCCCAAAGGAAGGCTATGGGTACAAGTGCATTCCCCAGGGGAGCCTTTATGCAGCCCCACATGCAACTGGACCCTCCGGGTTCACTCTTTCACCGCAAGCCTAAATATAGCCCTAGCACGCCTGGCAGTCGACTGAAAGCTCGGGCCACAGAAAATGTGTTACGAGCCCCATTCGCCCATCCAAAAGTGCCCCCAAAGGAAGGCTTTGGGTACATCTGAACTCCCCAGGGGAGCCTTTACGCAGACCCACATGCAACTGGACCCTCCGTGTTCGCTCTTTCACAGCAACCCTAAATATAACCCTAGCCAGCATGGCAGAAGACTGAAAATTCGGGCTCCAGAAAATGCGTTTAAGCCCCATTCACCCATCCAGAAGTGCCCCCAAAGGAAGGCTTTGGGTACAAGTGAACTCCCCAGGGGAGCCTTAACGCAGCCCTACATGCAACTGGACCCTCCGTATTTGCTCTTTCACAGCAACCCTAAATATAACCCTGGCCCGCCTGGCAGTCGACTGAAAACTCGGGCCCCAGAAAATGCGTTAAAAGCCCAATTCGCCCATCCAAAAGTGTCCCCAGAGGAAGGCTTTGGGTACAAGTGAACTCCCCAGGGGAGCCTTTACGCAGCCCCACATGCAACTGGACCCTCCGTGTTCGCTCTTTACAGCAACCCTAAATATAACCCTAGCCAGCATGGCAGAAGACTGAAAACTCGGGCCACAGAAAAAGCGTTTCAAGCCCATTTCGCCCATCCAGAAGTGCCCCCAAAGGAAGGCTTTGGGTACAAGTGAACTCCCCAGGGGAGCCTTTATGCAGCCCCACATGCAATTGGACCCTCCGGGTTCACTCTTTCACAGCAACCCTAAATATAGCCCTGGCCCGCCTGGCAGTCGACTGAAAACTCGGGCCCCAGATAATGCGTTAAAAGCCTAATTCGCCCATCCAAAAGTGCCCCCAGAGGAAGGCTTTGGGTACAACTGAACTCCCCAGGGGAGCCTTAACGCAGCCCCACATGCAACTGGACCCTCCGTATTTGCTCTTTCACAGCAACCTTAAATATAGCCCTGGCCCGCCTGGCAGTCGACTGAAAGCTCGGGCCACAGAAAATGCGTTACGAGCCCCATTCGCCCATCCAAAAGTGCCTCCAAAGGAAGGCTTTGGGTACATCTGAACTCCCCAGGGGAGCCTTTACGCAGCCCCACATGCAACTGGACCCTCCGTGTTCGCTCTTAACAGCAACCCTAAATATTCCCCTAGCCACCGTGGCAGAAGACTGAAAACTCGGGCCACAGAAAAAGCGTTTCAAGCCCCTTTCGCCCATCCAGAAGTGCCCCCAAAGGAAGGCTTTGGGTACAAGTGAACTCCCCAGGGGAGCCTTTATGCAGGCCCATACGCAACTGGACCCCCCGTGTTCGCTGTTTACAAGCAACCCAAATATAACACTAGCCATCATGGCAGAAAACTGAAAACTCGGGCTCCAGAAAAAGCGTTTCAAGCCCCATTCACCCATCCAGAAGTGCCCCCAAAGGAAGGCTTTGGGTACAAGTGAACTCCCCAGGGGAGCCTTTATGCAGCCCCACATGCAACTGGACCCTCCGGGTTCACTCTTTCACCGCAAGCCTAAATACAGCCCTGGCCCGCCTGGCAGTCGATTGAAAACTCGGGCCCCAGAAAATGCGTTAAAAGCCTAATTCGCCCATCCAAAAATGCCCCCAGAGGAAGGCTTTGGGTACAACTGAACTCCCCAGGGGAGCCTTTATGCAGCCCCACATGCAACTGGACCCTCCGTGTTCGCTCTTTCACAGCAACCCTAAATATAACCCTAGCCAGCATGGCAGAAGACTGAAAAATCGGGCTCCAGAAAATGCGTTAAAAGCCTAATTCGCCCATCCAAAAGTGCCCCCAAAGGAAGGCTTTGGGTACAAGTGAACTCCCCAGGGGAGCCTTAACGCAGCCCCACATGCAACTGGACCCACCGTATTTGCTCTTTCACAGCAACCCTAAATATAGCCCTGGCCCGCCTGGCAGTCGACTGAAAACTCGGGCCCCAGAAAATGCGTTAAAAGCCCAATTCGCCCATCCAAAAGTGCTCCCAAAGGAAGGCTTTGGGTACATCTGAACTCCCCAGGGGAGCCTTTACGCAGCCCCACATGCAACTGGACCCTCCGTGCTCGGTCTTTACAGCAAACCTAAATATAACCCTAGCCAGCATGGCAGAAGACTGAAAACTCGGGCCACAGAAAAAGCGTTTCAAGCCCCATTCGCCAATCCAGAAATGGCCCCAAAGGAAGGCTTTGGGTACAAGTGAACTCCCCAGGGGAGCCTTTATGCAGCCCCACATGCAATTGGACCCTCCGGGTTCACTCTTTCACCGCAAGCCTAAATATAGCCCTAGCACGCCTGCCAGTCGACTGAAAGCTCGGGCCACAGAAAATGCGTTACGAGCCCCATTCGCCCATCCAAAAGTGCCCCAAAAGGAAGGCTTTGGGTACATCTGAACTCCCCAGGGGAGCCTTTATGCAGCCCGACATGCAACTGGACCCTCCGTGTTCGCTCTTTACAGCAACCCTAAATATAACCCTAGCCAGCATGGCGGAAGACTGAAAACTCGGGCCACAGAAAACGTGCTACAAGCCCCATTCGCCCATCCAAAAGTGCCCCCAAAGGAAGGCTTTGGGTACAAGTGAACTCCCCAGGGGAGCCTTTATGCAGGCCCTTACGCAACTGGACCCCCCGTGTTCGCTGTTTACAAGCAACCCTAAATATAACACTAGCCATCATGGCAGAAAACTGAAAACTCTGGCCACAGAAAAGGCCTTTCAAGCCCCATTCACCCATCCAGAAGTGCCCCCAAAGGAAGGCTTTGGGTACAAGTGAACTCCCCAGGGGAGCCTTTATGCAGCCCCACATGCAACTGGACCCTCCGGGTTCTCTCTCTCACCGCAAGCCTAAATATAGCCCTAGTACGCCTGGCATTCGACTGAAAGCTCGGGCCACAGAAAATGTGTTACGAGCCCCATTCGCCCATCCAAAAAGTGCTCCCAAAGGAAGGCTTTGGGTACAAGTGAACTCCCCAGGGGAGCCTTAACACAGCCCCACATGCAACTGGACGCTTCGTATTTGCTCTTTCACAGCAACCCTAAATATAGCCCTGGCCCGCCTGGCAGTCGACTGAAAGCTTGGGCCACAGAAAATGCGTTACGAGCCCCATTCGCCCATCCAAAAGTGCCCCCAGAGGAAGGCTTTGGGTACAAGTGAACTCCCCAGGGGAGCCTTTACGCAGCCCCACATGCAACTGGACCCTCCGTGTTCGCTCTTTACAGCAACCCTAAATATAACCCTAGCCAGCATGGCAGAAGACTGAAAACTCGGGCCACAGAAAAAGCGTTTCAAGCCCATTTCGCCCATCCAGAAGTGCCCCCAAAGGAAGGCTTTGGGTACAAGTGAACTCCCCAGGGGAGCCTTTATGCAGCCCCACATGCAATTGGACCCTCCGGGTTCACTCTTTCACAGCAACCCTAAATATAGCCCTGGCCCGCCTGGCAGTCGACTGAAAACTCGGGCCCCAGATAATGCGTTAAAAGCCTAATTCGCCCATCCAAAAGTGCCCCCAGAGGAAGGCTTTGGGTACAAGTGAACTCCCCAGGGGAGCCTTAACGCAGCCCCACATGCAACTGGACCCTCCGTATTTGCTCTTTCACAGCAACCTTAAATATAGCCCTGGCCCGCCTGGCAGTCGACTGAAAGCTCGGGCCACAGAAAATGCGTTACGAGCCCCATTCGCCCATCCAAAAGTGCTCCCAAAGGAAGGCTTTGGGTACATCTGAACTCCCCAGGGGAGCCTTTACGCAGCCCCACATGCAACTGGACCCTCCGTGCTCGGTCTTTACAGGAACCCTAAATATAACCCTAGCCAGCATGGCAGAAGACTGAAAACTCGGGCCACAGAAAAAGCGTTTCAAGCCCCATTCGCCAATCCAGAAATGGCCCCAAAGGAAGGCTTTGGGTACAAGTGAACTCCCCAGGGGAGCCTTTATGCAGCCCCACATGCAACTGGACCCTCCGGGTTCACTCTTTCACCGCAAGCCTAAATATAGCCCTAGCACGCCGGGCAGTCGACTGAAAGCTCGGGCCACAGAAAAGGCTTTACGAGCCCCATTCGCCCATCCAAAAGTGCCCCAAAAGGAAGGCTTTGGGTACATCTGAACTCCCCAGGGGAGCCTTTACGCAGCCACACATGCAACTGGACCCTCCGTGTTCGCTCTTTACAGCAACCCTAAATATAACCCTAGCCAGCATGGCGGAAGACTGAAAACTCGGGCCACAGAAAACATGCTACAAGCCCCATTCGACCATCCAAAAGTGCCCCCAAAGGAAGGCTTTGGGTACAAGTGAACTCCCCAGGGGAGCCTTTATGCAGGCCCTTACGCAACTGGACCCCCCGTGTTCGCTGTTTACAAGCAACCCTAAATATAACACTAGCCATCATGGCAGAAAACTGAAAACTCGGGCCACAGAAAAGGCCTTTCAAGCCCCATTCACCCATCCAGAAGTGCCCCCAAAGGAAGGCTTTGGGTACAAGTGAACTCCCCAGGGGAGCCTTTTTGCAGCCCCACATGCAACTGGACCCTCCGGGTTCTCTCTCTCACCGCAAGCCTAAATATAGCCCTAGTACGCCTGGCATTCGACTGAAAGCTCGGGCCACAGAAAATGTGTTACGAGCCCCATTCGCCCATCCAAAAAGTGCTCCCAAAGGAAGGCTTTGGGTACAAGTGAACTCCCCAGGGGAGCCTTAACACAGCCCCACATGCAACTGGACGCTTCGTATTTGCTCTTTCACAGCAACCCTAAATATAGCCCTGGCCCGCCTGGCAGTCGACTGAAAGTTTGGGCCACAGAAAATGCGTTACGAGCCCCATTCGCCCATCCAAAAGTGCCTCCAAAGGAAGGCTTTGGGTACAAGTGAACTCCCCAGGGGAGCATTAACGCAGCCCCACATGCAACTGGACCCTCCGGGTTCACTCTTTCACCGCAAGCCTAAATACAGCCCTGGCCCGCCTGGCAGTCGATTGAAAACTCGGGCCCCAGAAAATGCGTTAAAAGCCTAATTCGCCCATCCAAAAATGCCCCCAGAGGAAGGCTTTGGGTACAAGTGAACTCCACAGGGGAGCCTTTATGCAGCCCCACATGCAACTGGACCCTCCGTATTCGCTCTTTCACAGCAACCCTAAATATACCCCTAGCCACCATGGCAGAAGACTGAAAACTTGGGCTCCAGAAAATGTGTTTCAAGCCCCATTCACCCATCCAGAAGTGCCCCCAAAGGAAGGCTTTGGGTACATCTGAACTCCCCAGGGGAGCCTTTACGCAGCCCCACATGCAACTGGACCCTCCTTGTTCACTGTTTACTAGCAACCCTAAATATACCCCTAGCCACCATGGCAGAAGACTGAAAACTCGGGCCCCAGAAAATGCGTTAAAAGCCTAATTCGCCCATCCAAAAATGCCCCCAGAGGAAGGCTTTGGGTACAAGTGAACTCCCCAGGGGAGCCTTTATGCAGCCCCACATGCAACTGGACCCTCCGTATTCGCTCTTTCACAGCAACCCTAAATATAGCCCTGGCCCGCCTGGCAGTCGACTGAAAACTCGGGCCCCAGAAAATGTGTTACGAGCCCCATTCGCCCATCCAGAAGTGCCCCCAAAGGAAGGCTTTGGGTACAAGTGAACTCCCCAGGGGAGCCTTTATGCAGCCCCACATGCAACTGGACCCTCCTTGTTCGCTCTTTACAGCAACCCTAAATATAGCCATAGCACGCCTGGAAGTCGACTGAAAGCTCGGGCCACAGAAAATGTGTTACGAGCCCCATTCGCCCATCCAAAAGTGCCCCCAAAGGAAGGCTTTGGGTACAACTGAACTCCCCAGGGGAGCCTTTACGCAGCCCCACATGCAACTGGACCCTCCGTGTTCGCTCTTTACAGCAACCCTAAATATAACCCTAGCCAGCATGGCAGAAGACTGAAAACTCGGGCCACAGAAAAAGCGTATCAAGCCCCTTTCGCCCATCCAGAAGTGCCCCCAAAGGAAGGCTTTGGGTACAACTGAACTCCCCAGGGGAGCCTTTATGCAGCCCAACATGCAATTGGACCCTCCGGGTTCACTGTTTCACAGCAACCCTAAATATAGCCCTGGCCCGCCTGGCAGTAGACTGAAAACTCGGGCCCCAGAAAATGCTTTAAAAGCCTAATTCGCCCATCCAAAAGTGCCCCCAGAGGAAGGCTTTGGGTACAAGTGAACTCCCCAGGGGAGCCTTAACGCAGCCCCACATGCAACTGGACCCTCCGTATTTGCTCTTTCACAGCAACCCTAAATATAGCCCTGGCCCGCCTGGCTGTCGACTGAAAACTCGGGCCCCACAAAATGCTTTAAAAGCCTAATTCGCCCATCCAAAAGTGCCCCCAGAGGAAGGCTTTGGGTACAACTGAACTCCCCAGGGGAGACTTAACGCAGCCCCACATGCAACTGGACCCTCCGTATTTGCTCTTTCACAGCCACCCTAAATATAGCCCTGGCCTGCCTGGCAGTCGACTGAAGGCTCGGGCCACAGAAAATGCGTTACGAGCCCCATTCGCCCATCCAAAAGTGTCCCCAGAGGAAGGCTTTGGGTACATCTGAACTCCCCAGGGGAGCCTTTACGCAGCCCCACATTCAACTGGACCCTCCGTGTTCGCTCTTTACAGCAACCCTAAATATACCCCTAGCCAGCATGGCAGAAGACTGAAAACTCGGGCCACAGAAAACGTGCTACAAGCCCCATTCGACCATCCAAAGGTGCCCCGAAAGGAAGGCTTTGGGTACAAGTGAACTCCCCAGGGGAGCCTTTATGCAGGCCCATACTCAACTGGACCCCCCGTGTTCGCTGTTTACAAGCAACCCTAAATATAACACTGGCCATCATGGCAGAAAACTGAAAACTCGGGCCACAGAAAAGGCCTTTCAAGCCCCATTCACCCATCCAGAAGTGCCCCCAAAGGAAGGCTTTGGGTACAAGTGAACTCCCCAGGGGAGCCTTTATGCAGCCCCACATGCAACTGGACCCTCCGGGTTCACTCTTTCACCGCAAGCCTAAATATAGCCCTAGCACGCCTGGCAGTCGACTGAAAACTCGGGCCCCAGAAAATGCGTTACGAGCCCCATTCGCCCATCCAAAAGTGCTCCCAAAGGAAGGCTTTGGGTACATCTGAACTCCCCAGGGGAGCCTTTACGCAGCCCCACATGCAACTGGACCCTCCGTGTTCGCTCTTTACAGCAACACTAAATATAACCCTAGCCAGCATGGCAGAAGACTGAAAACTCGGGCCACAGAAAAAGCGTTTCAAGCCCCATTCACCCATCCAGAAATGGCCCCAAAGGAAGGCTTTGGGTACAAGTGAACTCCCCAGGGGAGCCTTTATGCAGCCCCACATGCAACTGGACCCTCCGGGTTCACTCTTTCACCGCAAGCCTAAATATAACCCTAGCACGCCTGGCAGTCGACTGAAAGCTCGGGCCACAGAAAATGCGTTACGAGCCCCATTCGCCCATCCAAAAGTGCCTCCAAAGGAAGGCTTTGAGTACATCTGAACTCCCCAGGGGAGCCTTTATGCAGCCCCACATGCAACTGGACCCTCCTTGTTAGCTCTTTACAGCAACCCTAAATATAGCCATAGCACGCCTGGAAGTCGACTGAAAGCTCGGGCCACAGAAAATGTGTTACGAGCCCCATTCGCCCATCCAAAAGTGCCCCCAAAGGAAGGCTTTGGGTACAACTGAACTCCCCAGGGGAGCCTTTACGCAGCCCCACATGCAACTGGACCCTCCGTGTTCGCTCTTTACAGCAACCCTAAATATAACCCTAGCCAGCATGGCAGAAGACTGAAAACTCGGGCCACAGAAAAAGCGTATCAAGCCTAATTCGCCCATCCAAAAGTGCCCCCAAAGGAAGGCTTTGGGTACAAGTGAACTCCCCAGGGGTGCCTTTATGCAGCCCCACATGCAATTGGACCCTCCGGGTTCACTGTTTCACAGCAACCCTAAATATAGCCCTGGCCCGCCTGGCAGTAGACTGAAAACTCGGGCCCCAGAAAATGCTTTAAAAGCCTAATTCGCCCATCCAAAAGTGCCCCCAGAGGAAGGCTTTGGGTACAAGTGAACTCCCCAGGGGAGCCTTTATGCAGCCCCACATGCAACTGGACCCTCCGTATTTGCTCTTTCACAGCAACCCTAAATATAGCCCTGGCCCGCCTGGCAGTCGACTGAAAACTCGGGCCCCAGAAAATGCTTTAAAAGCCTAATTCGCCCATCCAAAAGTGCCCCCAGAGGAAGGCTTTGGGTACAACTGAACTCCCCAGGGGAGACTTAACGCAGCCCCACATGCAACTGGACCCTCCGTATTTGCTCTTTCACAGCCACCCTAAATATAGCCCTGGCCTGCCTGGCAGTCGACTGAAGGCTCGGGCCACAGAAAATGCGTTACGAGCCCCATTCGCCCATCCAAAAGTGTCCCCAGAGGAAGGCTTTGGGTACATCTGAACTCCCCAGGGGAGCCTTTACGCAGCCCCACATTCAACTGGACCCTCCGTGTTCGCTCTTTACAGCAACCCTAAATATACCCCTAGCCAGCATGGCAGAAGACTGAAAACTCGGGCCACAGAAAACGTGCTACAAGCCCCATTCGACCATCCAAAGGTGCCCCGAAAGGAAGGCTTTGGGTACAAGTGAACTCCCCAGGGGAGCCTTTATGCAGGCCCATACTCAACTGGACCCCCCGTGTTCGCTGTTTACAAGCAACCCTAAATATAACACTGGCCATCATGGCAGAAAACTGAAAACTCGGGCCACAGAAAAAGCGTTTCAAGCCCCATTCACCCATCCAGAAGTGCCCCCAAAGGAAGGCTTTGGGTACAAGTGAACTCCCCAGGGGAGCCTTTATGCAGCCCCACATGCAACTGGACCCTCCGGGTTCACTCTTTCACCGCAAGCCTAAATACAGCCCTGGCCCGCCTGGCAGACGATTGAAAACTCGGGCCCCAGAAAATGCGTTAAAATCCTAATTCGCCCATCCAAAAATGCCCCCAGAGGAAGGCTTTGGGTACAACTGAACTCCCCAGGGGAGCCTTTATGCAGCCCCACATGGAACTGGACCCTCCGTATTCGCTCTTTCACAGCAACCCTAAATATAGCCCTGGCCCGCCTGGCAGTCGACTGAAAACTCAGGCCCCAGAAAAACTGTTAAAAGCCTAATTCGCCCATCCAAAAGTGCACCCAGAGGAAGGCTTTGGGTACAAGTGAACTCCCCAGGGGAGCCTTTACGCAGCCCCACATGCAACTGGACCCTCCTTGTTCACTGTCTACTAGCAACCCTAAATATACCCCTAGCCACCATGGCAGAAGACTGAAAACTCGGGCTCCAGAAAATGCGTTTCAAGCCCCATTCACCCATCCAGAAGTGCCCCCAAAGGAAGGCTTTGGGTACAAGTGAACTCCCCAGGGGAGCCTTTATGCAGCCCCACATGCAACTGGACCCTCCTTGTTCGCTCTTTACAGCAACCCTAAATATAGCCATAGCACGCCTGGAAGTCGACTGAAAGCTCAGGCCACAGAAAATGTGTTACGAGCCCCATTCGCCCATCCAAAAGTGCCCCCAAAGGAAGGCTTTGGGTACAACTGAACTCCCCAGGGGAGCCTTTACGCAGCCCCACATGCAACTGGACCCTCCGTGTTCGCTCTTTACAGCAACCCTAAATATAACCGTAGCCAGCATGGCAGAAGACTGAAAACTCGGGCCACAGAAAATGCGTTTCAAGCCCCTTTCGCCCATCCAGAAGTGCCCCCAAAGGAAGGCTTTGGGTACAAGTGAACTCCCCAGGGGAGCCTTTATGCAGCCCCACATGCAATTGGACCCTCCGGGTTCACTGTTTCACAGCAACCCTAAATATAGCCCTGGCCCGCCTGGCAGTTGACTGAAAACTCGGGCCCCAGAAAATGCGTTAAAAGCCTAATTCGCCCATCCAAAGTGCCCCCAGAGGAAGGCTTTTGGTACAAGTGAACTCCCCAGGGGAGCCTTAACGCAGCCCCACATGCAACTGGACCCTCCGTATTCGCTCTTTCACAGCAACCCTAAATATAGCCCTGGCCCGCCTGGCAGTCGACTGAAAAGTCGAGCCCCAGAAAATGCATTAAAAGCCTAATTCGCCCATCCAAAAGTGCCCCCAGAGGAAGGCTTTGGGTACAAGTGAACTCCCGAGGGGAGCCTTAACGCAGCCCCACATGCAACTGGACCCTCCGTATTTGCTCTTTCACCGCAAGCCTAAATATAGCCCTAGCACACCTGGCAGTCGACTGAAAGCTCGGGCCACAGAAAATGTGTTACGAGCCCCATTCGCCCATCCAAAAGTGCCTCCAAAGGAAGGCTTTGGGTACATCTGAACTCCCCAGGGGAGCCTTTACGCAGCCCCACATGCAACTGGACCCTCTGTGTTCGCTCTTTACAGCAACCCTAAATATAACCCTAGCCAGCATGGCAGAAGACTGAAAACTCGGGCCACAGAAAACGTGCTACAAACCCCATTCGACCATCCAAAAGTGCCCCCAAAGGAAGGCTTTGGGTACAAGTGAACTCCCCAGGGGAGCCTTTATGCAGGCCCATACTCAACTGGACCCCCCGTGTTCGCTGTTTACAAGCAACCCTAAATATAACACTAGCCATCATGGCAGAAAACTGAAAACTCGGGCCACAGAAAAAGCGTTTCAAGCCCCATTCACCCATCCAGAAGTGCCCCCAAAGGAAGGCTTTGGGTACAAGTGAACTCCCCAGGGGAGCCTTTATGCAGCCCCTCATGCAACTGGACCCTCCGGGTTCACTCTTTCACCGCAAGCCTAAATACAGCCCTGGCCCGCCTGGCAGACGATTGAAAACTCGGGCCCCAGAAAATGCGTTAAAAGCCTAATTCGCCCATCCAAAAATGCCCCCAGAGGAAGGCTTTGGGTACAGGTGAACTCCCCAGGGGAGCCTTTATGCAGCCCCACATGGAACTGGACCCTCCGTATTCGCTCTTTCATAGCAACCCTAAATATAGCCCTGGCCCGCCTGGCAGTCGACTGAAAACTCAGGCCCCAGAAAAACTGTTAAAAGCCTAATTCGCCCATCCAAAAGTGCCCCCAGAGGAAGGCTTTGGGTACAAGTGAACTCCCCAGGGGAACCTTTACACAGCCCCACATGCAACTGGACCCTCCTTGTTCACTGTTTACTAGCAACCCTAAATATACCCCTAGCCACCATGGCAGAAGACTGAAAACTCGGGCTCCAGAAAATGCGTTTCAAGCCCCATTCACCCATCCAGAAGTGCCCCCAAAGGAAGGCTTTGGGTACAAGTGAACTCCCCAGGGGAGCCTTTATGCAGCCCCACATGCAACTGGACCCTCCTTGTTCGCTCTTTACAGCAACCCTAAATATAGCCCTAGCACGCCTGGCAGTCGACTGAAAGCTCGGGCCACAGAAAATGTGTTACGAGCCCCATTCGCCCATCCAAAAGTGCCCCAAAAGGAAGGCTTTGGGTACAACTGAACTCCCCAGGGGAGCCTTTACGCAGCCCCACATGCAACTGGACGCTTCGTATTTGCTCTTTCACAGCAACCCTAAATATAGCCCTGGCCCGCCTGGCAGTCGACTGAAAGTTTGGGCCACAGAAAATGCGTTACGAGCCCCATTCGCCCATCCAAAAGTGCCTCCAAAGGAAGGCTTTGGGTACAAGTGAACTCCCCAGGGGAGCATTAACGCAGCCCCACATGCAACTGGACCCTCCGGGTTCACTCTTTCACCGCAAGCCTAAATACAGCCCTGGCCCGCCTGGCAGTCGATTGAAAACTCGGGCCCCAGAAAATGCGTTAAAAGCCTAATTCGCCCATCCAAAAATGCCCCCAGAGGAAGGCTTTGGGTACAAGTGAACTCCACAGGGGAGCCTTTATGCAGCCCCACATGCAACTGGACCCTCCGTATTCGCTCTTTCACAGCAACCCTAAATATACCCCTAGCCACCATGGCAGAAGACTGAAAACTTGGGCTCCAGAAAATGTGTTTCAAGCCCCATTCACCCATCCAGAAGTGCCCCCAAAGGAAGGCTTTGGGTACATCTGAACTCCCCAGGGGAGCCTTTACGCAGCCCCACATGCAACTGGACCCTCCTTGTTCACTGTTTACTAGCAACCCTAAATATACCCCTAGCCACCATGGCAGAAGACTGAAAACTCGGGCCCCAGAAAATGCGTTAAAAGCCTAATTCGCCCATCCAAAAATGCCCCCAGAGGAAGGCTTTGGGTACAAGTGAACTCCCCAGGGGAGCCTTTATGCAGCCCCACATGCAACTGGACCCTCCGTATTCGCTCTTTCACAGCAACCCTAAATATAGCCCTGGCCCGCCTGGCAGTCGACTGAAAACTCGGGCCCCAGAAAATGTGTTACGAGCCCCATTCGCCCATCCAGAAGTGCCCCCAAAGGAAGGCTTTGGGTACAAGTGAACTCCCCAGGGGAGCCTTTATGCAGCCCCACATGCAACTGGACCCTCCTTGTTCGCTCTTTACAGCAACCCTAAATATAGCCATAGCACGCCTGGAAGTCGACTGAAAGCTCGGGCCACAGAAAATGTGTTACGAGCCCCATTCGCCCATCCAAAAGTGCCCCCAAAGGAAGGCTTTGGGTACAACTGAACTCCCCAGGGGAGCCTTTACGCAGCCCCACATGCAACTGGACCCTCCGTGTTCGCTCTTTACAGCAACCCTAAATATAACCCTAGCCAGCATGGCAGAAGACTGAAAACTCGGGCCACAGAAAAAGCGTATCAAGCCCCTTTCGCCCATCCAGAAGTGCCCCCAAAGGAAGGCTTTGGGTACAACTGAACTCCCCAGGGGAGCCTTTATGCAGCCCCACATGCAATTGGACCCTCCGGGTTCACTGTTTCACAGCAACCCTAAATATAGCCCTGGCCCGCCTGGCAGTAGACTGAAAACTCGGGCCCCAGAAAATGCTTTAAAAGCCTAATTCGCCCATCCAAAAGTGCCCCCAGAGGAAGGCTTTGGGTACAAGTGAACTCCCCAGGGGAGCCTTAACGCAGCCCCACATGCAACTGGACCCTCCGTATTTGCTCTTTCACAGCAACCCTAAATATAGCCCTGGCCCGCCTGGCTGTCGACTGAAAACTCGGGCCCCACAAAATGCTTTAAAAGCCTAATTCGCCCATCCAAAAGTGCCCCCAGAGGAAGGCTTTGGGTACAACTGAACTCCCCAGGGGAGACTTAACGCAGCCCCACATGCAACTGGACCCTCCGTATTTGCTCTTTCACAGCCACCCTAAATATAGCCCTGGCCTGCCTGGCAGTCGACTGAAGGCTCGGGCCACAGAAAATGCGTTACGAGCCCCATTCGCCCATCCAAAAGTGTCCCCAGAGGAAGGCTTTGGGTACATCTGAACTCCCCAGGGGAGCCTTTACGCAGCCCCACATTCAACTGGACCCTCCGTGTTCGCTCTTTACAGCAACCCTAAATATACCCCTAGCCAGCATGGCAGAAGACTGAAAACTCGGGCCACAGAAAACGTGCTACAAGCCCCATTCGACCATCCAAAGGTGCCCCGAAAGGAAGGCTTTGGGTACAAGTGAACTCCCCAGGGGAGCCTTTATGCAGGCCCATACTCAACTGGACCCCCCGTGTTCGCTGTTTACAAGCAACCCTAAATATAACACTGGCCATCATGGCAGAAAACTGAAAACTCGGGCCACAGAAAAGGCCTTTCAAGCCCCATTCACCCATCCAGAAGTGCCCCCAAAGGAAGGCTTTGGGTACAAGTGAACTCCCCAGGGGAGCCTTTATGCAGCCCCACATGCAACTGGACCCTCCGGGTTCACTCTTTCACCGCAAGCCTAAATATAGCCCTAGCACGCCTGGCAGTCGACTGAAAACTCGGGCCCCAGAAAATGCGTTACGAGCCCCATTCGCCCATCCAAAAGTGCTCCCAAAGGAAGGCTTTGGGTACATCTGAACTCCCCAGGGGAGCCTTTACGCAGCCCCACATGCAACTGGACCCTCCGTGTTCGCTCTTTACAGCAACACTAAATATAACCCTAGCCAGCATGGCAGAAGACTGAAAACTCGGGCCACAGAAAAAGCGTTTCAAGCCCCATTCACCCATCCAGAAATGGCCCCAAAGGAAGGCTTTGGGTACAAGTGAACTCCCCAGGGGAGCCTTTATGCAGCCCCACATGCAACTGGACCCTCCGGGTTCACTCTTTCACCGCAAGCCTAAATATAACCCTAGCACGCCTGGCAGTCGACTGAAAGCTCGGGCCACAGAAAATGCGTTACGAGCCCCATTCGCCCATCCAAAAGTGCCTCCAAAGGAAGGCTTTGAGTACATCTGAACTCCCCAGGGGAGCCTTTATGCAGCCCCACATGCAACTGGACCCTCCTTGTTAGCTCTTTACAGCAACCCTAAATATAGCCATAGCACGCCTGGAAGTCGACTGAAAGCTCGGGCCACAGAAAATGTGTTACGAGCCCCATTCGCCCATCCAAAAGTGCCCCCAAAGGAAGGCTTTGGGTACAACTGAACTCCCCAGGGGAGCCTTTACGCAGCCCCACATGCAACTGGACCCTCCGTGTTCGCTCTTTACAGCAACCCTAAATATAACCCTAGCCAGCATGGCAGAAGACTGAAAACTCGGGCCACAGAAAAAGCGTATCAAGCCTAATTCGCCCATCCAAAAGTGCCCCCAAAGGAAGGCTTTGGGTACAAGTGAACTCCCCAGGGGAGCCTTTATGCAGCCCCACATGCAATTGGACCCTCCGGGTTCACTGTTTCACAGCAACCCTAAATATAGCCCTGGCCCGCCTGGCAGTTGACTGAAAACTCGGGCCCCAGAAAATGCGTTAAAAGCCTAATTCGCCCATCCAAAGTGCCCCCAGAGGAAGGCTTTTGGTACAAGTGAACTCCCCAGGGGAGCCTTAACGCAGCCCCACATGCAACTGGACCCTCCGTATTCGCTCTTTCACAGCAACCCTAAATATAGCCCTGGCCCGCCTGGCAGTCGACTGAAAACTCGGGCCCCAGAAAATGCATTAAAAGCCTAATTCGCCCATCCAAAAGTGCCCCCAGAGGAAGGCTTTGGGTACAAGTGAACTCCCGAGGGGAGCCTTAACGCAGCCCCACATGCAACTGGACCCTCCGTATTTGCTCTTTCACCGCAAGCCTAAATATAGCCCTAGCACACCTGGCAGTCGACTGAAAGCTCGGGCCACAGAAAATGCGTTACGAGCCCCATTCGCCCATCCAAAAGTGCCTCCAAAGGAAGGCTTTGGGTACATCTGAACTCCCCAGGGGAGCCTTTACGCAGCCCCACATGCAACTGGACCCTCCGTGTTCGCTCTTTACAGCAACCCTAAATATAACCCTAGCCAGCATGGCAGAAGACTGAAAACTCGGGCCACAGAAAACGTGCTACAAACCCCATTCGACCATCCAAAAGTGCCCCCAAAGGAAGGCTTTGGGTACAAGTGAACTCCCCAGGGGAGCCTTTATGCAGGCCCATACTCAACTGGACCCCCCGTGTTCGCTGTTTACAAGCAACCCTAAATATAACACTAGCCATCATGGCAGAAAACTGAAAACTCGGGCCACAGAAAAAGCGTTTCAAGCCCCATTCACCCATCCAGAAGTGCCCCCAAAGGAAGGCTTTGGGTACAAGTGAACTCCCCAGGGGAGCCTTTATGCAGCCCCTCATGCAACTGGACCCTCCGGGTTCACTCTTTCACCGCAAGCCTAAATACAGCCCTGGCCCGCCTGGCAGACGATTGAAAACTCGGGCCCCAGAAAATGCGTTAAAAGCCTAATTCGCCCATCCAAAAATGCCCCCAGAGGAAGGCTTTGGGTACAACTGAACTCCCCAGGGGAGCCTTTATGCAGCCCCACATGGAACTGGACCCTCCGTATTCGCTCTTTCACAGCAACCCTAAATATAGCCCTGGCCCGCCTGGCAGTCGACTGAAAACTCAGGCCCCAGAAAAACTGTTAAAAGCCTAATTCGCCCATCCAAAAGTGCCCCCAGAGGAAGGCTTTGGGTACAAGTGAACTCCCCAGGGGAACCTTTACACAGCCCCACATGCAACTGGACCCTCCTTGTTCACTGTTTACTAGCAACCCTAAATATACCCCTAGCCACCATGGCAGAAGACTGAAAACTCGGGCTCCAGAAAATGCGTTTCAAGCCCCATTCACCCATCCAGAAGTGCCCCCAAAGGAAGGCTTTGGGTACAAGTGAACTCCCCAGGGGAGCCTTTATGCAGCCCCACATGCAACTGGACCCTCCTTGTTCGCTCTTTACAGCAACCCTAAATATAGCCCTAGCACGCCTGGAAGTCGACTGAAAGCTCGGGCCACAGAAAATGTGTTACGAGCCCCATTCGCCCATCCAAAAGTGCCCCAAAAGGAAGGCTTTGGGTACAACTGAACTCCCCAGGGGAGCCTTTACGCAGCCCCACATGCAACTGGACCCTCCGTGTTCGCTCTTTACAGCAACCCTAAATATAACCCTAGCCAGCATGGCAGAAGACTGAAAACTCGGGCCTCAGAAAATGCGTTAAAAGCCCCTTTCGCCCATCCAAAAGTGCCCCCAGAGGAAGGCTTTGGGTACAACTGAACTCCCCAGGGGAGCCTTAACGCAGCCCCACATGCAACTGGACCCTCCGTATTCGCTCTTTCACAGCAACCCTAAATATAGCCCTGGCCCGCCTGGCAGTCGACTGAAAACTCGGGCCCCAGAAAATGCATTAAAAGCCTAATTCACCCATCCAAAAGTGCCCCCAGAGGAAGGCTTTGGGTACAGGTGAACTCCCCAGGGGAGCCTTTATGCAGCCCCACATGCAACTGGACCCTCCGGGTTCACTCTTTCACAGCAACCCTAAATATAGCCCTGGCCCGCCTGGCAGTCGACTGAAAACTCGGGCCCCAGAAAATGCGTTAAAAGCCTAATTCGCCCATCCAAAAGTGCCCCCAGAGGAAGGCTTTGGGTACAAGTGAACTCCCCAGGGGAGCCTTAACGCAGCCCCACATGCAACTGGACCCTCCGTATTCGCTCTTTCACAGCAACCCTAAATATAGCCCTGGCCCGCCTGGCAGTCGACTGAAAACTCGGGCCCCAGAAAATGCATTAAAAGCCTAATTCGCCCATCCAAAAGTGCCCCCAGAGGAAGGCTTTGGGTACAGGTGAACTCCCCAGGGGAGCCTTTATGCAGCCCCACATGCAACTGGACCCTCCGGGTTCACTCTTTCACAGCAACCCTAAATATAGCCCTGGCCCGCCTGGCAGTCGACTGAAAACTCGGGCCCCAGAAAATGCGTTAAAAGCCTAATTCGCCCATCCAAAAGTGCCCCCAGAGGAAGGCTTTGGGTACAACTGAACTCCCCAGGGGAGCCTTTATGCAGCCCCACATGCAACTGGACCCTCCTTGTTCACTGTTTTCGAGCAACCCTAAATATACCCCTAGCCACCATGGCAGAAGACTGAAAACTCGGGCTCAAGAAAATGCGTTTCAAGCCCCATTCACCCATCCAGAAGTGCCCCCAAAGGAAGGCTTTGGGTACAAGTGAACTCCCCAGGGGAGACTTAACGCAGCCCCACATGCAACTGGACCCTCCGTATTTGCTCTTTCACAGCAACCCTAAATATATCCCTGGCCCGCCTGGCAGTCGACTGAAAACTCGGGCCCCAGAAAATGCGTTAAAAGCCTAATTCGCCCATCCAAAAGTGCCCCCAGAGGAAGGCTTTGGGTACAAGTGAACTCCCCAGGGGAGCCTTTACGCAGCCCCACATGCAACTGGACCCTCCGTGCTCGGTCTTTACAGCAACCCTAAATATAACCCTAGCTAGCATGGCAGTCGACTGAAAACTCGGGCCACAGAAAAAGCGTTTCAAGCCCCATTCACCCATCCAGAAATGGCCCCAAAGGAAGGCTTTGGGTACAAGTGAACTCCCCAGGGGAGCCTTTATGCAGCCCCACATGCAACTGGACCCTCCGGGTTCACTCTTTCACAGTAAGCCTAAATATAACCCTAGCACGCCTGGCAGTCGACTGAAAGCTCGGGCCACAGAAAATGCGTTACGAGCCCCATTCGCCCATCCAAAAGTGCCTCCAAAGGAAGGCTTTGAGTACATCTGAACTCCCCAGGGGAGCCTTAACGCAGCCCCACATGCAACTGGACCCTCCGTGTTCGCTCTTTACAGCAACCCTAAATATAACCCTAGCCAGCATGGCAGTCGACTGAAAACTCGGGCCACAGAAAACGTGCTACAAACCCCATTCGACCATCCAAAAGTGCCCCCAAAGGAAGGCTTTGGGTACAAGTGAACTCCCCAGGGGAGCCTTTATGCAGCCCCTCATGCAACTGGACCCTCCGGGTTCACTCTTTCACCGCAAGCCTAAATACAGCCCTGGCCCGCCTGGCAGACGATTGAAAACTCGGGCCCCAGAAAATGCGTTAAAAGCCTAATTCGCCCATCCAAAAATGCCCCCAGAGGAAGGCTTTGGGTACAACTGAACTCCCCAGGGGAGCCTTTATGCAGCCCCACATGGAACTGGACCCTCCGTATTCGCTCTTTCACAGCAACCCTAAATATAGCCCTGGCCCGCCTGGCAGTCGACTGAAAACTCAGGCCCCAGAAAAACTGTTAAAAGCCTAATTCGCCCATCCAAAAGTGCCCCCAGAGGAAGGCTTTGGGTACAAGTGAACTCCCCAGGGGAACCTTTACACAGCCCCACATGCAACTGGACCCTCCTTGTTCACTGTTTACTAGCAACCCTAAATATACCCCTAGCCACCATGGCAGAAGACTGAAAACTCGGGCTCCAGAAAATGCGTTTCAAGCCCCATTCACCCATCCAGAAGTGCCCCCAAAGGAAGGCTTTGGGTACAAGTGAACTCCCCAGGGGAGCCTTTATGCAGCCCCACATGCAACTGGACCCTCCTTGTTCGCTCTTTACAGCAACCCTAAATATAGCCCTAGCACGCCTGGAAGTCGACTGAAAGCTCGGGCCACAGAAAATGTGTTACGAGCCCCATTCGCCCATCCAAAAGTGCCCCAAAAGGAAGGCTTTGGGTACAACTGAACTCCCCAGGGGAGCCTTTACGCAGCCCCACATGCAACTGGACCCTCCGTGTTCGCTCTTTACAGCAACCCTAAATATAACCCTAGCCAGCATGGCAGAAGACTGAAAACTCGGGCCTCAGAAAATGCGTTAAAAGCCCCTTTCGCCCATCCAAAAGTGCCCCCAGAGGAAGGCTTTGGGTACAACTGAACTCCCCAGGGGAGCCTTAACGCAGCCCCACATGCAACTGGACCCTCCGTATTCGCTCTTTCACAGCAACCCTAAATATAGCCCTGGCCCGCCTGGCAGTCGACTGAAAACTCGGGCCCCAGAAAATGCATTAAAAGCCTAATTCACCCATCCAAAAGTGCCCCCAGAGGAAGGCTTTGGGTACAGGTGAACTCCCCAGGGGAGCCTTTATGCAGCCCCACATGCAACTGGACCCTCCGGGTTCACTCTTTCACAGCAACCCTAAATATAGCCCTGGCCCGCCTGGCAGTCGACTGAAAACTCGGGCCCCAGAAAATGCGTTAAAAGCCTAATTCGCCCATCCAAAAGTGCCCCCAGAGGAAGGCTTTGGGTACAAGTGAACTCCCCAGGGGAGCCTTAACGCAGCCCCACATGCAACTGGACCCTCCGTATTCGCTCTTTCACAGCAACCCTAAATATAGCCCTGGCCCGCCTGGCAGTCGACTGAAAACTCGGGCCCCAGAAAATGCATTAAAAGCCTAATTCGCCCATCCAAAAGTGCCCCCAGAGGAAGGCTTTGGGTACAGGTGAACTCCCCAGGGGAGCCTTTATGCAGCCCCACATGCAACTGGACCCTCCGGGTTCACTCTTTCACAGCAACCCTAAATATAGCCCTGGCCCGCCTGGCAGTCGTCTGAAAACTCGGGCCCCAGAAAATGCGTTAAAAGCCTAATTCGCCCATCCAAAAGTGCCCCCAGAGGAAGGCTTTGGGTACAACTGAACTCCCCAGGGGAGCCTTAACGCAGCCCCACATGCAACTGGACCCTCCTTGTTCACTGTTTTCGAGAAACCCTAAATATACCCGTAGCCACCATGGCAGAAGACCAAAAACTCGGGCTCAAGAAAATGCGTTTCAAGCCCCATTCACCCATCCAGAAGTGCCCCCAAAGGAAGGCTTTGGGTACAAGTGAACTCCCCAGGGGAGACTTAACGCAGCCCCACATGCAACTGGACCCTCCGTATTTGCTCTTTCACAGCAACCCTAAATATAGCCCTGGCCCGCCTGGCAGTCGACTGAAAACTCGGGCCCCAGAAAATGCGTTAAAAGCCTAATTCGCCCATCCAAAAGTGCCCCCAGAGGAAGGCTTTGGGTACAAGTGAACTCCCCAGGGGAGCCTTTACGCAGCCCCACATGCAACTGGACCCTCCGTATTCGCTCTTTCACAGCAACCCTAAATATAGCCCTGGCCCGCCTGGCAGTCGACTGAAAACTCGGGCCACAGAAAAAGCGTTTCAAGCCCCATTCACCCATCCAGAAATGGCCCCAAAGGAAGGCTTTGGGTACAAGTGAACTCCCCAGGGGAGCCTTTATGCAGCCCCACATGCAACTGGACCCTCCGGGTTCACTCTTTCACCGTAAGCCTAAATATAACCCTAGCACGCCTGGCAGTCGACTGAAAGCTCGGGCCACAGAAAATGCGTTACGAGCCCCATTCGCCCATCCAAAAGTGCCTCCAAAGGAAGGCTTTGAGTACATCTGAACTCCCCAGGGGAGCCTTTACGCAGCCCCACATGCAACTGGACCCTCCGTGTTCGCTCTTTACAGCAACCCTAAATATAACCCTAGCCAGCATGGCAGTCGACTGAAAACTCGGGCCACAGAAAACGTGCTACAAACCCCATTCGACCATCCAAAAGTGCCCCCAAAGGAAGGCTTTGGGTACAAGTGAACTCCCCAGGGGAGACTTTATGCAGGCCCATACTCAACTGGACCCCCCGTGTTCGCTGTTTACAAGCGACCCTAAATATAACACTAGCCATCATGGCAGAAAACTGAAAACTCGGGCCACAGAAAAAGCGTTTCAAGCCCCATTCACCCATCCAGAAGTGCCCCCAAAGGAAGGCTTTGGGTACAAGTGAACTCCCCAGGGGAGCCTTCATGCAGCCCCTCATGCAACTGGACCCTCCGGGTTCACTCTTTCACCGCAAGCCTAAATACAGCCCTGGCCCGCATGGCAGACGATTGAAAACTCTGGCCCCAGAAAATGCGATAAAAGCCTAATTCGCCCATCCAAAAATGCCCCCAGAGGAAGGCTTTGGGTACAGGTGAACTCCCCAGGGGAGCCTTTATGCAGCCCCACATGCAACTGGACCCTCCGTATTCGCTCTTTCACAGCAACCCTAAATATAGCCCTGGCCCGCCTGGCAGTCGACTGAAAACTCAGGCCCCAGAAAAACTGTTAAAAGCCTAATTCGCCCATCCAAAAGTGCCCCCAGAGGAAGGCTTTGGGTACAAGTGAACTCCCCAGGGGAGCCTTTACGCAGCCGGACATGCAACTGGACCCTCCTTGTTCACTGTTTACTAGCAACCCTAAATATACCCCTAGCCACCATGGCAGAAGACTGAAAACTCGGGCTCCAGAAAATGCGTTTCAAGCCCCATTCACCCATCCAGAAGTGCCCCCAAAGGAAGGCTTTGGGTACAAGTGAACTCCCCAGGGGAGCCTTTATGCAGCCCCACATGCAACTGGACCCTCCTTGTTCGCTCTTTACAGCAACCCTAAATATAGCCCTAGCACGCCTGGCAGTCGACTGAAAGCTCGGGCCACAGAAAATGTGTTACGAGCCCCATTCGCACATCCAAAAGTGTCCCAAAAGGAAGGCTTTGGGTACAACTGAACTCCCCAGGGGAGCCTTTACGCAGCCCCACATGCAACTGGACCCTCCGTGTTCGCTCTTTACAGCAACCCTAAATATAACCCTAGCCAGCATGGCAGAAGACTGAAAACTCGGGCCTCAGAAAATGCGGTAAAAGCCCCTTTCGCCCATCCAAAAGTGCCCCCAAAGGAAGGCTTTGGGTACAAGTGAACTCCCCAGGGGAGCCTTTATGCAGCCCCACATGCAATTCGACCCTCCGGGTTCACTGTTTCACAGCAACCCTAAATATAGCCCTGGCCCGCCTGGCAGTCGACTGAAAACTCGGGCCCCAGAAAATGCGTTAAAAGCCTAATTCGCCCATCCAAAAGTGCCCCCAGAGGAAGGCTTTGGGTACAACTGAACTCCCC
Source organism: Anas platyrhynchos (assembly GCF_047663525.1). Classification (NCBI taxonomy): domain Eukaryota; kingdom Metazoa; phylum Chordata; class Aves; order Anseriformes; family Anatidae; genus Anas; species Anas platyrhynchos. The sequence continues at coordinate 21,588,658 of NC_092600.1, forward strand.
AGGGGAGCCTTAACGCAGCCCCACATGCAACTGGACCCTCAGTATTCGCTCTTTCATAGCAACCCTAAATATATCCCTGGCCCGCCTGGCAGTCGACTGAAAACTCGGGCCCCAGAAAATGCATTAAAAGCCTAATTTGCCCATTCAAAAGTGCCCCCAGAGGAAGGCTTTGGGTACAGGTGAACTCCCCAGGGGAGCCTTTATGCAGCCCCACATGCAACTGGACCCTCCGGGTTCACTCTTTCACAGCAACCCTAAATATAGCCCTAGCCCGCCTGGCAGTCGACTGAAAACTCGGGCCCCAGAAAATGCGTTAAAAGCCTAATTCGCCCATCCAAAAGTGCCCCCAGAGGAAGGCTTTGGGTACAACTGAACTCCCCAGGGGAGCCTTAACGCAGCCCCACATGCAACTGGACCCTCCGTATTCGCTCTTTCACAGCAACCCTAAATATAGCCCTGGCCCGCCTGGCAGTCGACTGAAAACTCGGGCCCCAGAAAATGCATTAAAAGCCTAATTCACCCATCCAAAAGTGCCCCCAGAGGAAGGCTTTGGGTACATCTGAACTCCCCAGGGGAGCCTTAACGCAGCCCCACATGCAACTGGACCCTCCGGGTTCACTCTTTCACAGCAACCCTAAATATAGCCCTGGCCCGCCTGGCAGTCGACTGAAAACTCGGGCCCCAGAAAATGCGTTAAAAGCCTAATTCGCCCATCCAAAAGTGCCCCCAGAGGAAGGCTTTGGGTACAACTGAACTCCCCAGGGGAGCCTTAACGCAGCCCCACATGCAACTGGACCCTCCGTATTCGCTCTTTCACAGCAACCCTAAATATAGCCCTGGCCCGCCTGGCAGTCGACTGAAAACTCGGGCCCCAGAAAATGCATTAAAAGCCTAATTCGCCCATCCAAAAGTGCCCCCAGAGGAAGGCTTTGGGTACAACTGAACTCCCCAGGGGAGCCTTTATGCAGCCCCACATGCAACTGGACCCTCCGGGTTCACTCTTTCACAGCAACCCTAAATAGAGCCCTGGCCCGCCTGGCAGTCGACTGAAAACTCGGGCCCCAGAAAATGCGTTAAAAGCCTAATTCGCCCATCCAAAAGTGCCCCCAAAGGAAGGCTTTGGGTACAACTGAACTCCCCAGGGGAGCCTTAACGCAGCCCCACATGCAACTGGACCCTCCTTGTTCACTGTTTTCGAGCAACCCTAAATATACCCCTAGCCACCATGGCAGAAGACTGAAAACTCGGGCTCAAGAAAATGCGTTTCAAGCCCCATTCACCCATCCAGAAGTGCCCCCAAAGGAAGGCTTTGGGTACAAGTGAACTCCCCAGGGGAGACTTAACGCAGCCCCACATGCAACTGGACCCTCCGTATTTGCTCTTTCACAACAACCCTAAATATAGCCCTGGCCCGCCTGGCAGTCGACTGAAAACTCGGGCCCCAGAAAATGCGTTAAAAGCCTAATTCGCCCATCCAAAAGTGCCCCCAGAGGAAGGCTTTGGGTACAAGTGAACTCCCCAGGGGAGCCTTTACGCAGCCCCACATGCAACTGGACCCTCCGTGCTCGGTCTTTACAGCAACCCTAAATATACCCCTAGCCAGCATGGCAGAAGACTGAAAACTCGGGCCACAGAAAAAGCGTTTGAAGCCCCATTCACCCATCCAGAAGTGGCCCCAAAGGAAGGCTTTGGGTACAAGTGAACTCCCCAGGGGAGCCTTTATGCAGCCCCACATGCAACTGGACCCTCCGGGTTCACTCTTTCACCGTAAGCCTAAATATAGCCCTAGCACGCCTGGCAGTCGACTGAAAGCTCGGGACACAGAAAATGCGTTACGAGCCCCATTCGCCCATCCAAAAGTGCCCCCAGAGGAAGGCTTTGGGTACATCTGAACTCCCCAGGGGAGCCTTTACGCAGCCCCACATGCAACTGGACCCTCCGTGTTCGCTCTTTACAGCAACCCTAAATATAACCCTAGCCAGCATGGCAGAAGACTGAAAACTCGGGCCACAGAAAACGTGCTACAAACCCCATTCTACCATCCAAAAGTGCCCCAAAAGGAAGGCTTTGGGTACAAGTGAACTCCCCAGGGGAGCCTTTATGCAGGCCCATACGAAACTGGACCCCCCGTGTTCGCTGTTTACAAGCAACCCTAAATATAACCCTAGCCAGCATGGCAGAAGACTGAAAACTCGGGCCCCAGAAAATGCGTTAAAAGCCCCTTTCGCCCATCCAAAAGTGCCCCCAAAGGAAGGCTTTGGGTACAACTGAACTCCCCAGGGGAGCCTTTATGCAGCCCCACATGCAATTGGACCCTTTGTGTTCACTGTTTCACAGCAACCCTAAATATAGCCCTGGCCCGCCTGGCAGTCGACTGAAAACTCGGGCCCCAGAAAATGCGTTAAAAGCCTAATTCGCCCATCCAAAAGTGCCCCCAGAGGAAGGCTTTGGGTACAACTGAACTCCCCAGGGGAGCCTTAACGCAGCCCCACATGCAACTGGACCCTCCGTATTCGCTCTTTCATAGCAACCCTAAATATAGCCCTGGCCCGCCTGGCAGTCGACTGAAAACTCGGGCCCCAGAAAATGCATTAAAAGCCTAATTTGCCCATTCAAAAGTGCCCCCAGAAGAAGGTTTTGGGTACAGGTGAACTCCCCAGGGGAGCCTTTATGCAGCCCCACATGGAACTGGACCCTCCGGGTTCACGCTTTCACAGCAACCCTAAATATAGCCCTGGCCCGCCTGGCAGTCGACTGAAAACTCGGGCCCCAGAAAATGCGTTAAAAGCCTAATTCGCCCATCCAAAAGTGCCCCCAGAGGAAGGCTTTGGGTACAACTGAACTCCCCAGGGGAGCCTTTATGCAGCCCCACATGCAACTGGACCCTCCGTATTCGCTCTTTCACAGCAACCCTAAATATAGCCCTGGCCCGCCTGGCAGTCGACTGAAAACTTGGGCCCCAGAAAATGCGTTAAAAGCCTAATTCGCCCATCCAAAAGTGCCCCCAGAGGAAGGCTTTGGGTACAACTGAACTCCCCAGGGGAGCCTTTATGCAGCCCCACATGCAACTGGACCCTCCTTGTTCACTGTTTTCGAGCAACCCTAAATATACCCCTAGCCACCATGGCAGAAGACTGAAAACTCGGGCTCCAGAAAATGCGTTTCAAGCCCCATTCACCCATCCAGAAGTGCCCCCAAAGGAAGGCTTTGGGTACAAGTGAACTCCCCAGGGGAGACTTTATGCAGCCCCACATGCAACTGGACCCTCCGTATTCGCTCTTTCACCGCAAGCCTAAATATAGCCGTTGGCGCAATGGGAGAAGACTGAAAAAGCGGGCCTCAGAAAACGCATTGCGATTCCACTTGGACCATCCAAAAGTGCCCCCAAAGGAAGGCTTTGGGTACAACTGGACTCCCCAGGGGAGCCTTAACGCAGCCCCACATGCAACTGGACCCTCCGTATTCGCTCTTTCACAGCAACCCTAAATATAGCCCTGGCCCGCCTGGCAGTCGACTGAAAACTCGGGCCCCAGAAAATGCGTTAAAAGCCTAATTCGCCCATCCAAAAGTGCCCCCAGAGGAAGGCTTTGGGTACAAGTGAACTCCCCAGGGGAGCCTTTACGCAGCCCCACATGCAACTGGACCCTCCTTGTTCACTGTTTACGAACAACCCTAAATATACCCCTAGCCACCATGGCAGTAGACTGAAAACTTGGGCTCCAGAAAATACGTTTCAAGCCCCATTCACCCATCCAGAAGTGCCCCCAAAGGAAGGCTTTGGGTACAACTGAACTCCCCAGGGGAGCCTTTATGCAGCCCCACATGCAATTGGACCCTTTGTGTTCACTGTTTCACAGCAACCCTAAATATAGCCCTGGCCCGCCTGGCAGTCGACTGAAAACTCGGGCCCCAGAAAATGCGTTAAAAGCCTAATTCGCCCATCCAAAAGTGCCCCCAGAGGAAGGCTTTGGGTACAACTGAACTCCCCAGGGGAGCCTTAACGCAGCCCCACATGCAACTGGACCCTCCGTATTCGCTCTTTCATAGCAACCCTAAATATAGCCCTGGCCCGCCTGGCAGTCGACTGAAAACTCGGGCCCCAGAAAATGCATTAAAAGCCTAATTTGCCCATTCAAAAGTGCCCCCAGAAGAAGGTTTTGGGTACAGGTGAACTCCCCAGGGGAGCCTTTATGCAGCCCCACATGGAACTGGACCCTCCGGGTTCACGCTTTCACAGCAACCCTAAATATAGCCCTGGCCCGCCTGGCAGTCGACTGAAAACTCGGGCCCCAGAAAATGCGTTAAAAGCCTAATTCGCCCATCCAAAAGTGCCCCCAGAGGAAGGCTTTGGGTACAACTGAACTCCCCAGGGGAGCCTTTATGCAGCCCCACATGCAACTGGACCCTCCGTATTCGCTCTTTCACAGCAACCCTAAATATAGCCCTGGCCCGCCTGGCAGTCGACTGAAAACTTGGGCCCCAGAAAATGCGTTAAAAGCCTAATTCGCCCATCCAAAAGTGCCCCCAGAGGAAGGCTTTGGGTACAACTGAACTCCCCAGGGGAGCCTTTATGCAGCCCCACATGCAACTGGACCCTCCTTGTTCACTGTTTTCGAGCAACCCTAAATATACCCCTAGCCACCATGGCAGAAGACTGAAAACTCGGGCTCCAGAAAATGCGTTTCAAGCCCCATTCACCCATCCAGAAGTGCCCCCAAAGGAAGGCTTTGGGTACAAGTGAACTCCCCAGGGGAGACTTTATGCAGCCCCACATGCAACTGGACCCTCCGTATTCGCTCTTTCACCGCAAGCCTAAATATAGCCGTTGGCGCAATGGGAGAAGACTGAAAAAGCGGGCCTCAGAAAACGCATTGCGATTCCACTTGGACCATCCAAAAGTGCCCCCAAAGGAAGGCTTTGGGTACAACTGGACTCCCCAGGGGAGCCTTAACGCAGCCCCACATGCAACTGGACCCTCCGTATTCGCTCTTTCACAGCAACCCTAAATATAGCCCTGGCCCGCCTGGCAGTCGACTGAAAACTCGGGCCCCAGAAAATGCGTTAAAAGCCTAATTCGCCCATCCAAAAGTGCCCCCAGAGGAAGGCTTTGGGTACAAGTGAACTCCCCAGGGGAGCCTTTACGCAGCCCCACATGCAACTGGACCCTCCTTGTTCACTGTTTACGAACAACCCTAAATATACCCCTAGCCACCATGGCAGTAGACTGAAAACTTGGGCTCCAGAAAATACGTTTCAAGCCCCATTCACCCATCCAGAAGTGCCCCCAAAGGAAGGCTTTGGGTACAAGTGAACTCCCCAGGGGAGCCTTTATGCAGCCCCACATGCAACTGGACCCTCCGGGATCACTCTTTCACCGCAAGCCTAAATATAGCCCTAGCACGCCTGGAAGTCGACTGAAAGCTCGGGCCACAGAAAATGTGTTACGAGCCCCATTCGCCCATCCAAAAGTATCTTCAAAGGAAGGCTTTGGGTACATCTGAACTCCCCAGGGGAGCCTTTATGCAGCCCCACATGCAACTGGACCCTCCGTATTCGCTCTTTCACAGCCACTCTTAATATAGCCCTGGCCCGCCTGGCAGTCGACTGAAAACTCGGGCCCCAGAAAATGCGTTAAAAGCCTAATTCGCCCATCCAGAAGTGCCCCCAAAGGAAGGCTTTGGGTACAACTGAACTCCTCAGGGGACCCTTTACGCAGCCCCACATGCAACTGGACCCTCCTTGTTCACTGTTTACGAGCAATCCTAAATATACCCCTAGCCACCATGGCAGAAGACTGAAAACTTGGGCTCCAGAAAATGCGTTTCAAGCCCCATTCACCCATCCAGAAGTGCCCCCAAAGGCAGGCTTTGGGTACAGCTGAACTCCCCAGGGGGCCCTTTATGCAGCCCCACATGCAACTGGACCCTCCGGGTTCACTCTTTCACAGCAAGCCTAAATATAACCCTAGCACGCCTGGCAGTCGACTGAAAGCTCGGGCCACAGAAAATTTGTTACGCGCCCCATTCGCCCATCCAAAAGTGCCTCCAAAGGAAGGCTTTGAGTACATCTGAACTCCCCAGGGGAGCCTTTACGCAGCCCAACATGCAACTGGACCCTCCGTGTTCGCTCTTTACAGCAACCCTAAATATAACCCTAGCCAGCATGGCAGAAGACTTAAAACTCGGGCCACAGAAAACGTGCTACAAGCCCCATTCGACCATCCAAAAGTGCCCCCAAAGGAAGGCTTTGGGAACAAGTGAACTCCCCAGGGGAGCCTTTATGCAGGCCCATACGCAAGTGGACCCCCCGTGTTCGCTGTTTACAAGCAACCCTAAATATAACACTAGCCAGCATGCCAGAAAACTGAAAACTCGGGCCACAGAAAAAGCGTTTCAAGCCCCATTCACCCATCCAGAAGTGCCCCCAAAGGAAGACTTTGGGTACAACTGAACTCCCCAGGGGAGCCTTTATGCAGCCCCACATGCAACTGGACCCTCCGTATTCGCTCTTTCACAGCAACCCTAAATATAGCCCTGGCCCGCCTGGCAGTCGACTGAAAACTCGGGCCCCAGAAAATGCGTTAAAAGCCTAATTCGCCCATCCAAAAGTGCCCCCAGAGGAAGGCTTTGGGTACAACTGAACTCCCCAGGGGAGCCTTTATGCAGCCCCACATGCAACTGGACCCTCCGTATTCGCTCTTTCACAGCAACCCTAAATATAGCCCTGGCCCGCCTGGCAGTTGACTGAAAACTCGGGCCACAGAAAATGCGTTAAAAGCCTAATTCGTTCATCCAATAGTGCCCCCAGAGGAAGGCTTTGGGTACAAGTGAACTCCCCAGGGGAGCCTTTACGCAGCCCCACATGCAACTGGACCCTCCTTGTTCACTGTTTACGAGCAACCCTAAATATACCCCTAGCCACCATGGCAGAAGACTGAAAACTCGGGCTCCAGAAAATGCGTTTCAAGCCCCATTCACCCATCCAGATGTGCCCCCAAAGGAAGGCTTTGGGTACAACTGAACTCCCCAGGGGAGCCTTTATGCAGCCCCACATGCAACTGGACCCTCCGGGTTCACTCTTTCACAGCAACCCTAAATATAGCCCTGGCCAGCCTGGCAGTCGACTGAAAACTCGGGCCCCAGAAAATGCGTTAAAAGCCTAATTCGCCCATCCAAAAGTGCCCCCAGAGGAAGGCTTTGGGTACAGGTGAACTCCCCAGGGGAGCCTTTACGCAGCCCCACATGCAACTGGACCCTCCTTGTTCACTGTTTACGAGCAATACTAAGTATACCCCTAGCCACCATGGCAGAAGACTGAAAACTCGGGCTCCAGAAAATGCGTTTCAAGCCCCATTCACCCATCCAGAAGTGCCCCCAAAGGAAGGCTTTGGGTACAAGTGATCTCCCCAGGGGAGCCTTTATGCAGCCCCACATGCAACTGGACCCTTTGGGTTCACTCTTTCACTGCAAGCCTAAATATATCCCTTGCACGCCTGGCAGTCGACTGAAAGCTCGGGCCACAGAAAATGTGTTACGAGCCCCATTCGCCCATCCAAAAGTGCCCCCAGAGGAAGGCTTTGGGTACAACTGAACTCCCCAGGGGAGCCTTTACGCAGCCCCACATGCAACTGGACCCTCCTTGTTCACTGTTTACGAGCAACCCTAAATATACCCCTAGCCAGCATGGCAGAAGACTGAAAACTCGGGCCACAGAAAAAGCGTTCAAGCCCCTTTCGCCCATCCAGAAGTGCCCCCAAAGGAAGGCTTTGGGTACAAGTGAACTCCCCAGGGGAGCCTTTATGCAGCCCCACATGCAACTGGACCCTCCGTATTCGCTCTTTCACAGCAACCCTAAATATGTCCCTGGCCCGCATGGCATACGACTGAAAAATCGGGCCGCAGAAAACGTGTTACAAGCCCCATTCTCCCATCCAAAATTGCCCCCAAAGGAAGGCTTTGGGTACAAGTGAACTCCCCAGGGGAGCCTTTATGCAGCCCCACATGCAACTGGACCCTCCGGGTTCACTCTTTCACAGCAACACTAAATATAGCCCTGGCCCGCCTGGCAGTCGACTGACAAATCGGGCCCCAGAAAAACTGTTAAAAGCCTAATTCGCCCATCCAAAAGTGCCCCCAGAGGAAGGCTTTGGGTACAACTGAACTCCCCAGGGGAGCCTTAACGCAGCCCCACATGCAACTGGACCCTCCGTATTCGCTCTTTCACAGCCACTCTAAATATAACCCTGGCCAGCATGGCAGAAGACTGAAAACTCGGGCCACAGAAAATGCGTTAAAAGCCTAATTCGCCCATCCAAAAGTGCCCCCAGAGGAAGGCTTTGGGTACAACTGAACTCCTCAGGGGACCCTTTACGCAGCCCCACATGCAACTGGACCCTCATTGTTCACTGTTTAGGAGCAATCCTAAATATACCACTAGCCACCATGGCAGAAGACTGAAAACTTGGGCTCCAGAAAATGCGTTTCAAGCCCCATTCACCCATCCAGAAGTGCCCCCAAAGGAAGGCTTTGGGTACAGCTGAACTCCCCAGGAAGCCCTTTATGCAGCCCCACATGCAACTGGACCCTCCGGGTTCACTCTTTCACCGCAAGCCTAAATATAGCCCTAGCAGTCCTGGCAGTCGACTGAAAGCTCGGGACACAGAAAATGTGTTACGAGCCCCATTCGCCCATCCAAATGTGCCTCCAAAGGAATGCTTTGAGTACATCTGAACTCCCCAGGGGAGCCTTTACGCAGCCCCACATGCAACTGGACCCTCCGTGTTCGCTCTTTACAGCAACCCTAAATATAACCCTGGCCAGCCTGGCAGTCGACTGAAAACTCGGGCCCCAGAAAATGCGTTAAAAGCCTAATTCGCCCATCCAAAAGTGCCCCCAGAGGAAGGCTTTGGGTACAAGTGAACTCCCCAGGGGAGCCTTTACGCAGCCCTACATGCAACTGGACCCTCCATGTTCACTGTTTACGAGCAACCCTAAATATACCCCTAGCCACCGTGGCAGAAGAGTGAAAACTCGGGCTCCAGAAAATGCGTTTCAAGCCCCATTCACCCATCCAGAAGTGCCCCCAAAGGAAGGCTTTGGGTACAAGTGAACTCCCCAGGGGAGCCTTTATGCAGCCCCACATGCAACTGGACCCTCCGGGTTCACTCTTTCACAGCAACCCTAAATATAGCCCTAGCACGCCTGGAAGTCGACTGAAAACTCGGGCCACAGGAAATGTGTTACGAGCCCCATTCGCCCATCCAAAAGTGCCTCTAAAGGAAGGCTTTGGGTACATCTGAACTCCCCAGGGGAGCCTTTATGCAGGCCCATACAAAACTGGACCCTCCGTGTTCGCTGTTTACAGCAACCCTAAATATAACCCTAGCCAGCATGGCAGAAGACTGAAAACTCGGGCCACAGAAAAAGCGTTTCAAGCCCCTTTCGCCCATCAAAAAGTGCTCCCAAAGGAAGGCTTTGGGTACAACTGAACTCCCCAGGGGAGCCTTTATGCAGCCCCACATGCAACTGGACCTTCCTGGTTCACTCTTTCACAGCAACCCTAAATATAGCCCTGGCTAGCCTGGCAGTCGACTGAAAACTCGGGCCCCAGAAAATGCGTTAAAAGCCTAATTCGCCCATCCAAAAGTGCCCCCAGAGGAAGGCTTTGGGTACAACTGAACTCCCCATGGGAGCCTTTATGCAGCCCCACATGCAACTGGACCCTCCTTGTTCACTGTTTACAAGCAACCCTAAATATACCACAAGGCACCATGGCAGAAGACTGAAAACTCGGGCTCCAGAAAATGCGTTTCAAGCCCCATTCACCCATCCAGAAGTGCCCCCAAAGGAAGGCTTTGGGTACAAGTGAACTCCCCAGGGGAGCCTTTATGCAGCCCCACATGCAACTGGACCCTCCGTGTTCGCTCTTTACAGCAACCCTAAATATAACCCTAGCCAGAATCCAGAAAACTGAAAAATCGGGCCGCAGAAAACGTGCTACAAGCCCCATTCGACCATCCAAAAGTGCCCCCAAAGGAAGGCTTTGGGTACAAGTGAACTCCCCAGGGGAGCCTTTATGCAGCCCCACATGCAACTGGACTCTCCTGGTTCACTGTTTCACAGCAACCCTAAATATAGCCCTAGCCAGCCTGGCAGTCGACTGAAAACTCGGGCCCCAGAAAATGCGTTAAAATCCTAATTCGCCCATCCAAAAGTGCCCCCAGAGGAAGGCTTTGGGTACAAGTGAACTCCCCAGGGGAGCCTTTATGCAGCCCCACATGCAACTGGACCCTCCGTATTCGCTCTTTCACAGCAACCCTAAATATAGCCCTGGCCCGCCTGGCAGTCGACTGAAAACTCGGGCCCCAGAAAATGCGTTAAAAGCCTAATTGGTTCATCCAAAAGTGCCCCCAGAGGAAGGCTTTGGGTACAAGTGAACTCCCCAGGGGAGCCTTTACGCAGCCCCACATGCAACTGGACCCTCCTTGTTCACTGTTTACTAGCAACCCTAAATATACCCCTAGCCACCATGGCAGAAGACTGAAAACTCGGGCTCCAGAAAATGCGTTTCAAGCACCATTCACCCTTCCAGAAGTGCCCCCAAAGGAAGGCTTTGGGTACAACTGAACTCCCCAGGGGAGCCTTTATGCAGCCCCACATGCAACTGGACCCTCCGGGTTCACTCTTTCACAGCAACCCTAAATATAGCCCTGGACCTCCTGGCAGTCGACTGAAAACTCGGGCCCAGAAAATGCGTTAAAAGCCTAATTCGCCCATCCAAAAGTGCCCCCAGAGGAAGGCTTTGGGTACAACTGAACTCCCCAGGGGAGCCTTTATGCAGCCCCACATGCAACTGGACCCTCCGTATTCGCTCTTTCACCGCACGCCTAAATATAGCCCTGGCCCGCCTGGCAGTCGACTGAAAACTCGGGCCCCAGAAAATGCGTTAAAAGCCTAATTCGCCCATCCAAAAGTACACCAGAGGAAGGCTTTGGGTACAACTGAACTCCTCAGGGGACCCTTTACGCAGCCCCACATGCAACTGGACCCTCCTTGTTCACTGTTTTCGAGCAATCCTAAATATACCCCTAGCCACCATGGCAGAAGACTGAAAACTTGGGCTCCAGAAAATGCGTTTCAAGCCCCATTCATCCATCCAGAAGTGCCCCCAAAGGCAGGCTTTGGGTACAGCTGAACTCCCCAGGGGAGCCTTTATGCAGCCCCACATGCAACTGGACCCTCCGGGTTCACTCTTTCACAGCAAGCCTAAATATATCCCTAGCACGCCTGGCAGTCGACTGAAAGCTCGGGACACAGAAAATTTGTTACGCGCCCCATTCGCCCATCCAAAAGTGCCTCCAAAGGAAGGCTTTGAGTACATCTGAACTCCCCAGGGGAGCCTTTACGCAGCCCCACATGCAACTGGACCCTCCGTGTTCGCTCTTTACAGCAACCCTAAATATAACCCTAGCCAGCATGGCAGAAGACTTAAAACTCGGGCCACAGAAAACGTGCTACAAGCCCCATTCGACCATCCAAAAGTGCCCCCAAAGGAAGGCTTTGGGAACAAGTGAACTCCCCAGGGGAGCCTTTATGCAGGCCCATACGCAAGTGGACCCCCCGTGTTCGCTGTTTACAAGCAACCCTAAATATAACACTAGCCAGCATGGCAGAAAACTGAAAACTCGGGCCACAGAAAAAGCGTTTCAAGCCCCATTCACCCATCCAGAAGTGCCCCCAAAGGAAGGCTTTGGGTACAAGTGAACTCCCCAGGGGAGCCTTTATGCAGCCACACATGCAACTGGACCCTCCGGGTTCACTCTTTCACCGCAAGCCTAAATATAGCCCTAGCACGCCTGGCAGTCGACTGAAAGCTGGGGCCACAGAAAATGTGTTACGAGCCCCATTCGCCCATCGAAAAGTGCCCCCAAAGGAAGGCTTTGGGTACATCTGAACTCCCCAGGGGAGCCTTTACGCAGCCCCACATGCAACTGGACCCTCCGGGTTCACTCTTTCACAGCAACCCTAAATATAGCCCTGGCCAGCCTGGTAGTCGACTGAAAACTCGGGCCGCAGAAAATGCGTTAAAAGCCTAATTCGCCCATCCAAAAGTGCCCCCAGAGGAAGGCTTTGGGTACAACTGAACTCCCCAGGGGAGCCTTTACGCAGCCCCACATGCAACTGGACCCTCCTTGTTCACTGTTTACGAGCAAACCTAAATATACCCCTAGCCACCACGGCAGAAGACTGAAAACTCGGGCCACAGAAAAAGCGTTTCAAGCCCCTTTCGCCCATCCAGAAGTGCCCCCAAAGGAAGGCTTTGGGTACAACTGAACTCCCCAGGGGAGCCTTTATGCAGCCCCACATGCAACTGGACCCTCCGGGTTCACTCTTTCACAGCAACCCTAAATATAGCCCTGGCCCGCCTGGCAGTCGACTGAAAACTCGGGCCCAGAAAATGCGTTAAAAGCCTAATTCGCCCATCCAAAAGTGCCCCCAGAGGGAGGCTTTGGGTACAACTGAACTCCCCAGGGGAGCCTTAACGCAGCCCCACATGCAACTGGACCCTCCGTATTCGCTCTTTCACAGCCTCTCTAAATATAGCCCTGGCCCGCCTGGCAGTCGACTGAAAATTCGGGCTCCAGAAAATGCGTTAAAAGCCTAATTCGCCCATCCAAAAGTGCCCCCAGAGGAAGGCTTTGGGTACAACTGAACTCCTCAGGGGACCCTTTACGCAGCCCCACATGCAACTGGACCCTCCTTGTTCACTGTTTACGAGCAATCCTAAATATACCCCTAGCCACCATGGCAGAAGACTGAAAACTTGGGCTCCAGAAAATGCGTTTCAAGCCCCATTCACCCATCCAGAAGTGCCCCCAAAGGCAGGCTTTGGGTACAGCTGAACTCCCCAGGGGGCCCTTTATGCAGCCCCACATGCAACTGGACCCTCCGGGTTCACTCTTTCACAGCAAGCCTAAATATAACCCTAGCACGCCAGGCAGTCGACTGAAAGCTCGGGACACAGAAAATTTGTTACGCGCCCCATTCGCCCATCCAAAAGTGCCTCCAAAGGAAGGCTTTGAGTACATCTGAACTCCCCAGGGGAGCCTTTACGCAGCCCCACATGCAACTGGACCCTCCGTGTTCGCTCTTTACAGCAACCCTAAATATAACCCTAGCCAGCATGGCAGAAGACTTAAAACTCGGGCCACAGAAAACGTGCTACAAGCCCCATTCGACCATCCAAAAGTGCCCCCAAAGGAAGGCTTTGGGAACAAGTGAACTCCCCAAGGGAGCCTTTATGCAGGCCCATACGCAACTGGACCCCCCGTGTTCGCTGTTTACAAGCAACCCTAAATATAACACTAGCCAGCATGGCAGAAAACTGAAAACTCGGGCCACAGAAAAAGCGTTTCAAGCCCCATTCACCCATCCAGAAGTGCCCCCAAAGGAAGACTTTGGGTACAACTGAACTCCCCAGGGGAGCCTTTATGCAGCCCCACATGCAACTGGACCCTCCGGGTTCACTCTTTCACAGCAACCCTAAATATAGCCCTGGCCAGCCTGGCAGTCGACTGAAAACTCGGGCCCCAGAAAATGCGTTAAAAGCCTAATTCGCCCATCCAAAAGTGCCCCCAGAGGAAGGCTTTGGGTACAAGTGAACTCCCCAGGGGAGCCTTTATGCAGCCCCACATGCAACTGGACCCTCCGTATTCGCTCTTTCACAGCAACCCTAAATATAGCCCTGGCCCGCCTGGCAGTCGACTGAAAACTCGGGCCCCAGAAAATGCGTTAAAAGCCTAATTCGTTCATCCAAATGTGCCCCCAGAGGAAGGCTTTGGGTACAAGTGAACTCCCCAGGGGAGCCTTTACGCAGCCCCACATGCAACTGGACCCTCCTTGTTCACTGTTTACTAGCAACCCTAAATATACCCCTAGCCACCATGGCAGAAGACTGAAAACTCGGGCTCCAGAAAATGCGTTTCAAGCACCATTCACCCATCCAGAAGTGCCCCCAAAGGAAGGCTTTGGGTACAACTGAACTCCCCAGGGGAGCCTTTATGCAGCCCCACATGCAACTGGACCCTCCGGGTTCACTCTTTCACAGCAACCCTAAATATAGCCCTGGCCCGCCTGGCAGTCGACTGAAAACTCGGGCCCCAGAAAATGCGTTAAAAGCCTAATTCGCCCATCCAAAAATGCCCCAGAGGAAGGCTTTGGGTACAACTGAACTCCTCAGGGGACCCTTTATGCAGCCCCACATGCAACTGGACCCTCCGCGTTCACTCTTTCACAGCAAACCTAAATATAGCCCTAGCACGCCTGGCAGTCGACTGAAAGCTCGGGACACAGAAAATGTGTTACGAGCCCAATTCGCCCATCAAAAAGTGCCTCCAAAGGAAGGCTTTGAGTACATCTGAACTCTCCAGGGGAGCCTTTACGCAGCCCCACATGCAACTGGACCCTCCTTGTTCGCTCTTTACAGCAACCCTAAATATAACCCTAGCCAGCATGGCAGAAGACTGAAAACTCGGGCCACAGAAAAAGCATTTCAAGCCCCATTCGACCATCCAAAAGTGCCCCCAAAGGAAGGCTTTGGGAACAAGTGAACTCCCCATGGGAGCCTTTATGCAGGCTCATACGCAAGTGGACCCCCCGTGTTCACTCTTTCACAGCAACCCTAAATATAGCCCTGGCCAGCCTGGCAGTCGACTGAAAACTCGGGCCCCAGAAAATGCGTTAAAAGCCTAATTCGCCCATCCAAAAGTGCCCCCAGAGGAAGGCTTTGGGTACAAGTGAACTCCCCAGGGGAGCCTTAACGCAGCCCCACATGCAACTGGACCCTCCGTATTCGCTCTTTCACAGCCACTCTAAATATATCCCTGGCCCGCCTGGCAGTCGACTGAAAACTCGGGCCCCAGAAAATGCGTTAAAAGCCTAATTCGCCCATCCAAAAGTGCCCCCAGAGGAAGGCTTTGGGTACAACTGAACTCCTCAGGGGACCCTTTACGCAGCCCCACATGCAACTGGACCCTCCTTGTTCACTGTTTACGAGCAATCCTAAATATACCCCTAGCCACCATGGCAGAAGACTGAAAACTTGGGCTCCACAAAATGCGTTTCAAGCCCCATTCACCCATCCAGAAGTGCCCCCAAAGGAAGGCTTTGGGTACAGCTGAACTCCCCAGGGGGCCCTTTATGCAGCCCCACATGCAACTGGACCCTCCGGGTTCACTCTTTCACAGCAAGCCTAAATATAGCCCTAGCATGCCTGGCAGTCGACTGAAAGCTCGGGACACAGAAAATTTGTTACGCGCCCTATTCGCCCATCCAAAAGTGCCTCCAAAGGACGGCTTTGAGTACATCTGAACTCCCCAGGGGAGCCTTTACGCAGCCCCACATGCAACTGGACCCTCCGTGTTCGCTCTTTACAGCAACCCTAAATATAACCCTAGCCAGCATGGCAGAAGACTTAAAACTCGGGCCACAGAAAACGTGCTACAAGCCCCATTCGACCATCCAGAAGTGCCCCCAAAGGAAGGCTTTGGGTACAAGTGAACTCCC
The DNA here is from genome assembly GCF_047663525.1 of Anas platyrhynchos. Classification (NCBI taxonomy): domain Eukaryota; kingdom Metazoa; phylum Chordata; class Aves; order Anseriformes; family Anatidae; genus Anas; species Anas platyrhynchos. The sequence continues at coordinate 21,604,221 of NC_092600.1, forward strand.
CAGGGGAGCCTTTATGCAGGCCCATACGCAAGTGGACCCCCCGTGTTCGCTGTTTACAAGCAACCCTAAATATAACACTAGCCAGCATGGCAGAAAACTGAAAACTCGGGCCACAGAAAAGGCCTTTCAAGCCCCATTCACCCATCCAGAAGTGCCCCCAAAGGAAGACTTTGGGTACAAGTGAACTCCCCAGGGGAGCCTTTATGCAGCCCCACATGCAACTGGACCCTCCGGGTTCACTCTTTCACAGCAACCCTAAATATATCCCTGGCCAGCCTGGCAGTCGACTGAAAACTCGGGCCCCAGAAAATGCGTTAAAAGCCTAATTCGCCCATCCAAAAGTGCCCCCAGAGGAAGGCTTTGGGTACAACTGAACTCCCCAGGGGAGCCTTTATGCAGGCTCATACGCAAGTGGACCCCACGTGTTCATTCTTTCACAGCAACCCTAAATATATCCCTGGCCAGCCTGGCAGTCGACTGAAAACTCGGGCCCCAGAAAATGCGTTAAAAGCCTAATTCGCCCATCCAAAAGTGCCCCCAGAGGAAGGCTTTGGGTACAAGTGAACTCCCCAGGGGAGCCTTTATGCAGCCCCACATGCAACTGGACCCTCCGTGTTCACTCTTTACAGCAACCCTAAATATACCCCTAGCACGCCTGGAAGTCGACTGAAAACTCGGGCCACAGGAAATGTGTTACGAGCCCCATTCGCCCATCCAAAAGTGCCTCCAAAGGAAGGCTTTGGGTACATCTGAACTCCCCAGGGGAGCCTTTACGCAGCCCCACATGCAACTGGACCCTCCTTGTTCACTGTTTACGAGCAACCCTAAATATACCCCTAGCCAGCATGGCAGAAGACTGAAAACTCGGGCCACAGAAAATGCGTTTCAAGCCCCTTTCGCCCATCCAGAAGTGCCCCCAAAGGAAGGCTTTGGGTACAAGTGAACTCCCCAGGGGAGCCTTTATGCAGCCCCACATGCAACTGGACCCTCCGTATTCGCTCTTTCACAGCAACCCTAAATATGACCCTGGCCCGCATGGCAGACAACTGAAAACTCGGGCCCAGAAAATGCGTTAAAAGCCTAATTCGCCCATCCAAAAGTGCCCCCAGAGGAAGGCTTTGGGTACAACTGAACTCCCCAGGGGAGCCTTAACGCAGCCCCACATGCAACTGGACCCTCCGTATTCGCTCTTTCACCGCAAGCCTAAATATAGCCCTGGCCCGCCTGGCAGTCGACTGAAAACTCGGGCCCCAGAAAATGCGTTAAAAGCCTAATTCGCCCATCCAAAAGTGCCCCCAGAGGAAGGCTTTGGGTACAAGTGAACTCCCCAGGGGAGCCTTTATGCAGCCCCACATTCAACTGGACCCTCCTTGTTCACTGTTTACGAGCAATCCTAAGTATACCCCTAGCCACCATGGCAGAAGACTGAAAACTTGGGCTCCAGAAAATGCGTTTCAAGCCCCATTCACCCATCCAGAAGTGCCCCCAAAGGAAGGCTTTGGGTACAACTGAACTCCCCAGGGGAGCCTTTATGCAGCCCCACATGCAACTGGACCCTCCGGGTTCACTCTTTCACAGCAACCCTAAATATAGCCCTAGCACGCCTGGCAGTCGACTGAAAGCTCGGGACACAGAAAATGTGTTACGCGCCCCATTCGCCCATCCAAAAGTGCCTCCAAAGGAAGGCTTTGGGTACAAGTGAACTCCCCAGGGGAGCCTTTACGCAGCCCCACATGCAACTGGACCCTCCGTGTTCGCTCTTTACAGCAACCCTAAATATAACCGTAGCCAGCATGGCAGAAGACTGAAAACTCGGGCCACAGAAAACGTGCTACAAGCCCCATTCGACCATCCAAAAGTGCCCCCAAAGGAAGGCTTTGGGAACAAGTGAACTCCCCAGGGGAGCCTTTATGCAGGCTCATACGCAAGTGGACCCCCCGTGTTCGCTGTTTACAAGCAACCCTAAATATAACCCTAGCCAGCATGGCAGAAAACTGAAAACTCGGGCCACAGAAAAAGCGTTTCAAGCCCCATTCACCCATCCAGAAGTGCCCCCAAAGGAAGGCTTTGGGTACAACTGAACTCCCCAGGGGAGCCTTTATGCAGCCCCACATGCAACTGGACCCTCCGGGTTCACTCTTTCACAGCAACCCTAAATATATCTCTGGCCAGCCTGGCAGTCGACTGAAAACTCGGGCCCCAGAAAATGCTTTAAAAGCCTAATTCGCCCATCCAAAAGTGCCCCCAGAGGAAGGCTTTGGGTACAACTGAACTCCCCAGGGGAGCCTTTACGCAGCCCCACATGGAACTGGACCCCCCGTGTTCACTGTTTAGGAGCAACCCTAAATATACCCCTAGCCAGCATGGCAGAAGACTGAAAACTCGGGCCACAGAAAAAGCGTTTCAAGCCCCTTTCGCCCATTCAGAAGTGCCCCCAAAGGAAGGCTTTGGGTACAACTGAACTCCCCAGGGGAGCCTTAACGCAGCCCCACATGCAACTGGACCCTCCGGGTTCACTCTTTCACAGCAACCCTAAATATAGCCCTGGCCCGCCTGGCAGTCGACTGAAAACTCGGGCCCAGAAAATGCGTTAAAAGCCTAATTCGCCCATCCAAAAGTGCCCCCAGAGGAAGGCTTTGGGTAGAACTGAACTCCCCAGGGGAGCCTTAACGCAGCCCCACATGCAACTGGACCCTCCGTATTCGCTCTTTCACAGCCACTCTAAATATATCCCTGGCCCGCCTGGCAGTCGACTGAAAACTCGGGCCCCAGAAAATGCGTTAAAAGCCTAATTCGCCCATCCAAAAGTGCCCCCAGAGGAAGGCTTTGGGTACAACTGAACTCCTCAGGGGACCCTTTACGCAGCCCCACATGCAACTGGACCCTCCTTGTTCACTGTTTACGAGCAATCCTAAATATACCCCTAGCCACCATGGCAGAAGACTGAAAACTTGGGCTCCAGAAAATGCGTTTCAAGCCCCATTCACCCATCCAGAAGTGCCCCCAAAGGAAGGCTTTGGGTACAGCTGAACTCCCCAGGGGGCCCTTTATGCAGCCCCACATGCAACTGGACCCTCCGGGTTCACTCTTTCACAGCAACCCTAAATATAGCCCTAGCATGCCTGGCAGTCGACTGAAAGCTCGGGACACAGAAAATGTGTTACGAGCCCCATTCGCCCATCCAAAAGTGCCTCCAAAGGAAGGCTTTGAGTACATTTGAACTCCCCAGTGGAGCCTTTACGCAGCCCCACATGCAACTGGACCCTCCGTGTTCGCTCTTTACAGCAACCCTAAATATAACCCTAGCCAGCATGGCAGAAGACTGAAAACTCGGGCCACAGAAAACGTGCTACAAGCCCCATTTGACCATCCAAAAGTGCCCCCAAAGGAAGGGTTTGGGAACAAGTGAACTCCCCAGGGGAGCCTTTATGCAGGCCCATACGCAACTGGACCCTCCTTGTTCACTGTTTACGAGCAACCCTAAATATACCCCTAGCCACCATGGCAGAAGACTGAAAACTCGGGCCACAGAAAAAGCATTTCAAGCCCCATTCACCCATCCAGAAGTGCCCCCAAAGGAAGGCTTTGGGTACAACTGAACTCCCCAGGGGAGCCTTTATGCAGCCCCACATGCAACTGGACCCTCCGGGTTCACTCTTTCACAGCAACCCTAAATATAGCCCTGGCCCGCCTGGCAGTCGACTGAAAACTCGGGCCCAGAAAATGCGTTAAAAGCCTAATTCGCCCATCCAGAAGTGCCCCCAGAGGAAGGCTTTGGGTACAACTGAACTCCCCAGGGGAGCCTTAACGCAGCCCCACATGCAACTGGACCCTCCGTATTCGCTCTTTCACAGCCACTCTAAATATAACCCTGGCCCGCCTGGCAGTCGACTGAAAACTCGGGCCCCAGAAAATGCATTAAAAGCCTAATTCGCCCATCCAAAAGTGCCCCCAGAGGAAGGCTTTGGGTACAACTGAACTCCTCAGGGGACCCTTTACGCAGCCCCACATGCAACTGGACCCTCCTTGTTCACTGTTTACGAGCAATCCTAAATATACCCCTAGCCAGCATGGCAGAAGACTGAAAACTTGGGCTCCAGAAAATGCGTTTCAAGCCCCATTCACCCATCCAGAAGTGCCCCCAAAGGAAGGCTTTGGGTACAAGTGAACTCCCCAGGGGGCCCTTTATGCAGCCCCACATGCAACTGGACCCTCCGGGTTCACTCTTTCACAGCAACCCTAAATATAGCCCTAGCACGCCTGGCAGTCGACTGAAAGCTCGGGACACAGAAAATGTGTTACGAGCCCCATTCGCCCATCCAAAAGTGCCTCCAAAGGAAGGCTTTGAGTACATTTGAACTCCCCAGTGGAGCCTTTACGCAGCCCCACATGCAACTGGACCCTCCGTGTTCGCTCTTTACAGCAACCCTAAATATAACACTAGCCAGCATGGCAGAAGACTGAAAACTCGGGCCACAGAAAACGTGCTACAAGCCCCATTCGACCATCCAAATGTGCCCCCAAAGGAAGGCTTTGGGAACAAGAGAACTCCCCAGGGGAGCCTTTATGCAGGCTCATACGCAAGTGGACCCCCCGTGTTCGCTGTTTACAAGCAACCCTAAATATAACCCTAGCCAGCATGGCAGAAAACTGAAAACTCGGGCCACAGAAAAAGCGTTTCAAGCCCCATTCACCCATCCAGAAGTGCCCCCAAAGGAAGGCTTTGGGTACAACTGAACTCCCCAGGGGAGCCTTTATGCAGCCCCACATGCAACTGGACCCTCCGGGTTCACTCTTTCACAGCAACCCTAAATATAGCCCTGGCCAGCCTGGCAGTCGACTGAAAACTCGGGCCCCAGAAAATGCGTTAAAAGCCTAATTCGCCCATCCAAAAGTGCCCCCAGAGGAAGGCTTTGGGTACAACTGAACTCCCCAGGGGAGCCTTTACGCAGCCCCACATGGAACTGGACCCCCCGTGTTCACTGTTTAGGAGCAACCCTAAATATACCCCTAGCCAGCATGGCAGAAGACTGAAAACTCGGGCCACAGAAAAAGCGTTTCAAGCCCCTTTCGCCCATTCAGAAGTGCCCCCAAAGGAAGGCTTTGGGTACAACTGAACTCCCCAGGGGAGCCTTTATGCAGCCCCACATGCAACTGGACCCTCCGGGTTCACTGTTTCACAGCAACCCTAAATATAGCCCTGGCCCGCATGGCAGTCGACTGAAAACTCGGGCCCAGAAAATGCGTTAAAAGCCTAATTCGCCCATCCAAAAGTGCCCCCAGAGGAAGGCTTTGGGTACAACTGAACTCCCCAGGGGAGCCTTAACGCAGCCCCACATGCAACTGGACCCTCCGTATTCGCTCTTTCACAGCCACTCTAAATATATCCCTGGCCAGCATTTCAGTCGACTGAAAACTCGGGCCCCAGAAAATGCATTAAAAGCCTAATTCGCCCATCCAAAAGTGCCCCCAGAGGAAGGCTTTGGGTACAACTGAACTCCTCAGGGGACCCTTTACGCAGCCCCACATGCAACTGGACCCTCTTGTTCACTGTTTACGAGCAATCCTAAATATACCCCTAGCCACCATGGCAGAAGACTGAAAACTTGGGCTCCAGAAAAAGCGTTTCAAGCCCCATTCACCCATCCAGAAGTGCCCCCAAAGGAAGGCTTTGGGTACAGCTGAACTCCCCAGGGGGCCCTTTATGCAGCCCCACATGCAACTGGACCCTCCGGGTTCACTCTTTCACAGCAACCCTAAATATAGCCCTAGCACGCCTGGCAGTCGACTGAAAGCTCGGGACACAGAAAATGTGTTACGAGCCCCATTCGCCCATCCAAAAGTGCCTCCAAAGGAAGGCTTTGAGTACATTTGAACTCCCCAGTGGAGCCTTTACGCAGCCCCACATGCAACTGGACCCTCCGTGTTCGCTCTTTACAGCAACCCTAAATATAACCCTAGCCAGAATGGCAGAAGACTGAAAACTCGGGCCACAGAAAACGTGCTACAAGCCCCATTTGACCATCCAAAAGTGCCCCCAAAGGAAGGGTTTGGGAACAAGTGAACTCCCCAGGGGAGCCTTTATGCAGGCCCATACGCAACTGGACCCTCCTTGTTCACTGTTTACGATCAACCCTAAATATACCCCTAGCCACCATGGCAGAAGACTGAAAACTCGGGCCACAGAAAAAGCGTTTCAAGCCCCTTTCGCCCATCCAGAAGTGCCCCCAAAGGAAGGCTTTGGGTACAACTGAAGTCCCCAGGGGAGCCTTTATGCAGCCCCACATGCAACTGGACCCTCCGTATTCGCTCTTTCACAGCAACCCTAAATATAGCCCTGGCCCGCCTGGCAGTCGACTGAAAACTAGGGCCCCAGAAAAACTGTTAAAAGCCTAATTCGCCCATCCAAAAGTGCCCCCAGAGGAAGGCTTTGGGTACAACTGAACTCCCCAGGGGAGCCTTTACGCAGCCCCACATGGAACTGGACCCCCCGTGTTCACTGTTTAGGAGCAACCCTAAATATACCCCTAGCCAGCATGGCAGAAGACTGAAAACTCGGGCCACAGAAAAAGCGTTTCAAGCCCCTTTCGCCCATTCAGAAGTGCCCCGAAAGGAAGGCTTTGGGTACAACTGAACTCCCCAGGGGAGCCTTTATGTAGCCCCACATGCAACTGGACCCTCCGGGTTCACTCTTTCACAGCAACCCTAAATATAGCCCTGGCCCGCCTGGTAGTCGACTGAAAACTCTGGCCACAGGAAATGCGTTAAAAGCCTAATTCGCCCATCCAAAAGTGCCCCCAGAGGAAGGCTTTGGGTAGAACTGAACTCCCCAGGGGAGCCTTAACGCAGCCCCACATGCAACTGGACCCTCCGTATTCGCTCTTTCACAGCCACTCTAAATATATCCCTGGCCCGCCTGGCAGTCGACTGAAAACTCGGGCCCCAGAAAATGCGTTAAAAGCCTAATTCGCCCATCCAAAAGTGCCCCCAGAGGAAGGCTTTGGGTACAACTGAACTCCTCAGGGGACCCTTTACGCAGCCCCACATGCAACTGGACCCTCCTTGTTCACTGTTTACGAGCAATCCTAAATATACCCCTAGCCACCATGGCAGAAGACTGAAAACTTGGGCTCCAGAAAATGCGTTTCAAGCCCCATTCACCCATCCAGAAGTGCCCCCAAAGGAAGGCTTTGGGTACAGCTGAACTCCCCAGGGGGCCCTTTATGCAGCCCCACATGCAACTGGACCCTCCGGGTTCACTCTTTCACAGCAAGCCTAAATATAGCCCTAGCACGCCTGGCAGTCGACTGAAAGCTCGGGACACAGAAAATTTGTTACGCGCCCTATTCGCCCATCCAAAAGTGCCTCCAAAGGAAGGCTTTGAGTACATCTGAACTCCCCAGGGGAGCCTTTACGCAGCCCCACATGCAACTGGACCCTCCGTGTTCGCTCTTTACAGCAACCCTAAATATAACCCTAGCCAGCATGGCAGAAGACTTAAAACTCGGGCCACAGAAAACGTGCTACAAGCCCCATTCGACCATCCAGAAGTGCCCCCAAAGGAAGGCTTTGGGTACAAGTGAACTCCCCAGGGGAGCCTTTATGCAGGCCCATACGCAAGTGGACCCCCCGTGTTCGCTGTTTACAAGCAACCCTAAATATAACACTAGCCAGCATGGCAGAAAACTGAAAACTCGGGCCACAGAAAAGGCCTTTCAAGCCCCATTCACCCATCCAGAAGTGCCCCCAAAGGAAGACTTTGGGTACAAGTGAACTCCCCAGGGGAGCCTTTATGCAGCCCCACATGCAACTGGACCCTCCGGGTTCACTCTTTCACAGCAACCCTAAATATATCCCTGGCCAGCCTGGCAGTCGACTGAAAACTCGGGCCCCAGAAAATGCGTTAAAAGCCTAATTCGCCCATCCAAAAGTGCCCCCAGAGGAAGGCTTTGGGTACAACTGAACTCCCCAGGGGAGCCTTTATGCAGGCTCATACGCAAGTGGACCCCACGTGTTCATTCTTTCACAGCAACCCTAAATATATCCCTGGCCAGCCTGGCAGTCGACTGAAAACTCGGGCCCCAGAAAATGCGTTAAAAGCCTAATTCGCCCATCCAAAAGTGCCCCCAGAGGAAGGCTTTGGGTACAAGTGAACTCCCCAGGGGAGCCTTTATGCAGCCCCACATGCAACTGGACCCTCCGTGTTCACTCTTTACAGCAACCCTAAATATACCCCTAGCACGCCTGGAAGTCGACTGAAAACTCGGGCCACAGGAAATGTGTTACGAGCCCCATTCGCCCATCCAAAAGTGCCTCCAAAGGAAGGCTTTGGGTACATCTGAACTCCCCAGGGGAGCCTTTACGCAGCCCCACATGCAACTGGACCCTCCTTGTTCACTGTTTACGAGCAACCCTAAATATACCCCTAGCCAGCATGGCAGAAGACTGAAAACTCGGGCCACAGAAAATGCGTTTCAAGCCCCTTTCGCCCATCCAGAAGTGCCCCCAAAGGAAGGCTTTGGGTACAAGTGAACTCCCCAGGGGAGCCTTTATGCAGCCCCACATGCAACTGGACCCTCCGTATTCGCTCTTTCACAGCAACCCTAAATATGACCCTGGCCCGCATGGCAGACAACTGAAAACTCGGGCCCAGAAAATGCGTTAAAAGCCTAATTCGCCCATCCAAAAGTGCCCCCAGAGGAAGGCTTTGGGTACAACTGAACTCCCCAGGGGAGCCTTAACGCAGCCCCACATGCAACTGGACCCTCCGTATTCGCTCTTTCACCGCAAGCCTAAATATAGCCCTGGCCCGCCTGGCAGTCGACTGAAAACTCGGGCCCCAGAAAATGCGTTAAAAGCCTAATTCGCCCATCCAAAAGTGCCCCCAGAGGAAGGCTTTGGGTACAAGTGAACTCCCCAGGGGAGCCTTTATGCAGCCCCACATTCAACTGGACCCTCCTTGTTCACTGTTTACGAGCAATCCTAAGTATACCCCTAGCCACCATGGCAGAAGACTGAAAACTTGGGCTCCAGAAAATGCGTTTCAAGCCCCATTCACCCATCCAGAAGTGCCCCCAAAGGAAGGCTTTGGGTACAACTGAACTCCCCAGGGGAGCCTTTATGCAGCCCCACATGCAACTGGACCCTCCGGGTTCACTCTTTCACAGCAACCCTAAATATAGCCCTAGCACGCCTGGCAGTCGACTGAAAGCTCGGGACACAGAAAATGTGTTACGCGCCCCATTCGCCCATCCAAAAGTGCCTCCAAAGGAAGGCTTTGGGTACAAGTGAACTCCCCAGGGGAGCCTTTACGCAGCCCCACATGCAACTGGACCCTCCGTGTTCGCTCTTTACAGCAACCCTAAATATAACCGTAGCCAGCATGGCAGAAGACTGAAAACTCGGGCCACAGAAAACGTGCTACAAGCCCCATTCGACCATCCAAAAGTGCCCCCAAAGGAAGGCTTTGGGAACAAGTGAACTCCCCAGGGGAGCCTTTATGCAGGCTCATACGCAAGTGGACCCCCCGTGTTCGCTGTTTACAAGTAACCCTAAATATAACCCTAGCCAGCATGGCAGAAAACTGAAAACTCGGGCCACAGAAAAAGCGTTTCAAGCCCCATTCACCCATCCAGAAGTGCCCCCAAAGGAAGGCTTTGGGTACAACTGAACTCCCCAGGGGAGCCTTTATGCAGCCCCACATGCAACTGGACCCTCCGGGTTCACTCTTTCACAGCAACCCTAAATATATCTCTGGCCAGCCTGGCAGTCGACTGAAAACTCGGGCCCCAGAAAATGCTTTAAAAGCCTAATTCGCCCATCCAAAAGTGCCCCCAGAGGAAGGCTTTGGGTACAACTGAACTCCCCAGGGGAGCCTTTACGCAGCCCCACATGGAACTGGACCCCCCGTGTTCACTGTTTAGGAGCAACCCTAAATATACCCCTAGCCAGCATGGCAGAAGACTGAAAACTCGGGCCACAGAAAAAGCGTTTCAAGCCCCTTTCGCCCATTCAGAAGTGCCCCCAAAGGAAGGCTTTGGGTACAACTGAACTCCCCAGGGGAGCCTTAACGCAGCCCCACATGCAACTGGACCCTCCGGGTTCACTCTTTCACAGCAACCCTAAATATAGCCCTGGCCCGCCTGGCAGTCGACTGAAAACTCGGGCCCAGAAAATGCGTTAAAAGCCTAATTCGCCCATCCAAAAGTGCCCCCAGAGGAAGGCTTTGGGTACAACTGAACTCCCCAGGGGAGCCTTAACGCAGCCCCACATGCAACTGGACCCTCCGTATTCGCTCTTTCACAGCCACTCTAAATATAACCCTGGCCAGCATTTCAGTCGACTGAAAACTCGGGCCCCAGAAAATGCATTAAAAGCCTAATTCGCCCATCCAAAAGTGCCCCCAGAGGAAGGCTTTGGGTACAACTGAACTCCTCAGGGGACCCTTTACGCAGCCCCACATGCAACTGGACCCTCCTTGTTCACTGTTTACGAGCAATCCTAAATATACCCCTAGCCACCATGGCAGAAGACTGAAAACTCGGGCTCCAGAAAATGCGTTTCAAGCCCCATTCACCCATCCAGAAGTGCCCCCAAAGGAAGGCTTTGGGTACAGCTGAACTCCCCAGGGGGCCCTTTATGCAGCCCCACATGCAACTGGACCCTCCGGGTTCACTCTTTCACAGCAACCCTAAATATAGCCCTAGCATGCCTGGCAGTCGACTGAAAGCTCGGGACACAGAAAATGTGTTACGAGCCCCATTCGCCCATCCAAAAGTGCCTCCAAAGGAAGGCTTTGAGTACATTTGAACTCCCCAGTGGAGCCTTTACGCAGCCCCACATGCAACTGGACCCTCCGTGTTCGCTCTTTACAGCAACCCTAAATATAACCCTAGCCAGCATGGCAGAAGACTGAAAACTCGGGCCACAGAAAACGTGCTACAAGCCCCATTTGACCATCCAAAAGTGCCCCCAAAGGAAGGGTTTGGGAACAAGTGAACTCCCCAGGGGAGCCTTTATGCAGGCCCATACGCAACTGGACCCTCCTTGTTCACTGTTTACGAGCAACCCTAAATATACCCCTAGCCACCATGGCAGAAGACTGAAAACTCGGGCCACAGAAAAAGCATTTCAAGCCCCATTCACCCATCCAGAAGTGCCCCCAAAGGAAGGCTTTGGGTACAACTGAACTCCCCAGGGGAGCCTTTATGCAGCCCCACATGCAACTGGACCCTCCGGGTTCACTCTTTCACAGCAACCCTAAATATAGCCCTGGCCCGCCTGGCAGTCGACTGAAAACTCGGGCCCAGAAAATGCGTTAAAAGCCTAATTTGCCCATCCAGAAGTGCCCCCAGAGGAAGGCTTTGGGTACAAGTGAACTCCCCAGGGGAGCCTTAACGCAGCCCCACATGCAACTGGACCCTCCGTATTCGCTCTTTCACAGCCACTCTAAATATAACCCTGGCCCGCCTGGCAGTCGACTGAAAACTCGGGCCCCAGAAAATGCATTAAAAGCCTAATTCGCCCATCCAAAAGTGCCCCCAGAGGAAGGCTTTGGGTACAACTGAACTCCTCAGGGGACCCTTTACGCAGCCCCACATGCAACTGGACCCTCCTTGTTCACTGTTTACGAGCAATCCTAAATATACCCCTAGCCAGCATGGCAGAAGACTGAAAACTTGGGCTCCAGAAAATGCGTTTCAAGCCCCATTCACCCATCCAGAAGTGCCCCCAAAGGAAGGCTTTGGGTACAAGTGAACTCCCCAGGGGGCCCTTTATGCAGCCCCACATGCAACTGGACCCTCCGGGTTCACTCTTTCACAGCAACCCTAAATATAGCCCTAGCACGCCTGGCAGTCGACTGAAAGCTCGGGACACAGAAAATGTGTTACGAGCCCCATTCGCCCATCCAAAAGTGCCTCCAAAGGAAGGCTTTGAGTACATTTGAACTCCCCAGGGGAGCCTTTATGCAGCCCCACATGCAACTGGACCCTCCGGGTTCACTCTTTCACCGCAAGCAAAAATATAGCCCTTGGCGCATTGGGAGAAGACTGAAAATCGGGCCTAAGAAAACGCATTGCGATTCCCCTTGGACCATCCAAAAGAGCCCCCAAAGGAAGGCTTTGGGTACAACTGGACTCCCCAGGGGAGCCTTAACGCAGCCCCACATGCAACTGGACCCTCCGTATTCGCTCTTTACAGGAACCCTAAATATACCCCTAACCACCATGGCAGAAGACTGAAAACTCGGGCTCCAGAAAATGCATTTCAATCCCCATTCACCCATCCAGAAGTGCCCCCAAAGGAAGGCTTTGGGTACAACTGAAGTCCCCAGGGGAGCCTCTATGCAGCCCCACATGCAACTGGACCTTCCGGGTTCACTCTTTCACAGCAACCCTAAATATAGCCCTGGCCCGCCTGGCATTCGACTGAATACTCCGTCCCCAGAAAAACAGTTAAAAGCCTAATTCGCCCATCCAAAAGTGCCCCCAGAGGAAGGCTTTGGGTACAAGTGAACTCCCCAGGGGAGCCTTTATGCAGCCCCACATGCAACTGGACCCTCCGGGTTCACTCTTTCACCGCAAGCCTAAATATAGCCCTTGGCGCATTGGGAGAAGACTGAAAATCGGGCCTCAGAAAACGCATTGCGATTCCCCTTGGACCATCCAAAAGAGCCCCCAAAGGAAGGCTTTGGGTACAACTGGACTCCCCAGGGGAGCCTTAACGCAGCCCCACATGCAACTGGACCCTCCGTGTTCGCTCTTTACAGCAACCCTAAATATAACCCTAGCCAGCATGGCAGAAGACTGAAAACTCGGGCCACAGAAAAAGCGTTTCATGCCCCTTTCGCCCATCCAGAAGTGCCCCCAAAGGAAGGCTTTGGGTACAAGTGCACTCCCGAGGGGAGCCTTTATGCAGCCCCACATGCAACTGGACCCTCCGTATTCGGTCTTTCACAGCAACCCTAAATATAACCCTGGCCCGCATGGCAGACGACTGTAAAATCGGGCCCCAGAAAACGTGCTACAAGCCTAATTCGCCCATCCAGAAGTGCCCCCAGAGGAAGGCTTTGGGTACAACTGAACTCCCCAGGGGAGCCTTTACGCAGCCCCACATGCAACTGGACCCTCCGTATTCGCTCTTTCACAGCAACCCTAAATATAGCCCTGGCCAGAATGGCAGTCGACTGAAAACTCGGGCCCCAGAAAATGCATTAAAAGCCTAATTCGCCCATCCAAAAGTGCCCCCAGAGGAAGGCTTTGGGTACAAGTGAACTCCCCAGGGGAGCCTTTATGCAGCCCCACATGCAACTGGACCCTCCTTGTTCACTGTTTACGAGCAACCCTAAATATACCCCTAGCCAACATGGCAGAAGACTGAAAACTTGGGCTCCAGAAAATGCGTTTCAAGCCCCATTCACCCATCCAGAAGTGCCCACAAAGGAAGGCTTTGGGTACAGCTGAACTCCCCAGGGGAGCCTTTATGCAGCCCCACATGCAACTGGACCCTCCGGGTTCACTCTTTCACCGCAAGCCTAAATATAACCGTAGCACGCCTGGCAGTCGACGGAAAGCTCGGGCCACAGAAAATGTGTTACGAGCCTCATTCGCCCATCCAAAAGTGCCCCCAAAGGAAGGCTTTGGGTACATCTGAACTCCCCAGGGGAGCCTTTATGCAGCCCCACATGCAACTGGACCCTCCGGGTTCACTCTTTCACCGCAAGCCTAAATATAACCGTAGCACGCCTGGCAGTCGACGGAAAGCTCGGGCCACAGAAAATGTGTTACGAGCCTCATTCGCCCATCCAAAAGTGCCCCCAAAGGAAGGCTTTGGGTACATCTGAACTCCCCAGGGGAGCCTTTACGCAGCCCCACATGCAACTGGACCCTCCGTGTTCGCTCTTTACAGCAACCCTAAATATAACCCTAGCCAGCATGGCAGAAGACTGAAAACTCGGGCTCCAGAAAATGCGTTTCAAGCCCCATTCACCCATCCAGAAGTGCCCCCAAAGGAAGGCTTTGGGTACAAGTGAACTCCCCAGGGGAGCCTTTATGCGGCCCACATGCAAGTGGACCTTCCGTATTCGCTCTTTCACCGCAAGCCTAAATATAGCCCTCGGCGCAATGGGAGAAGACTGAAAAAGCGGGCCTCAGAAAACGCATTGCGATTCCCCTTGGACCATCCAGAAGTGCCCCCAAAGGAAGGCTTTGGGTACAACTGGACTCCCCAGGGGAGCCTTAACGCAGCCCCACATGCAACTGGACCCTCCGTATTCGCTCTTTCACAGCAACCCTAAATATAGCCCTGGCCCGCCTGGCAGTCGACTGAAAACTTGGGCCCCAGAAAATGCATAAAAGCCTAATTCGCCCATCCAAAAGTGCCCCCAGAGGAAGGCTTTGGGTACAACTGAACTCCCCAGGGGAGCCTTTACGCAGCCCCACATGCAGCTGGACCCTCCTTGTTCACTGTTTACGAGCAACACTAAATATACCCCTAGCCACCATGGCAGAAGACTGAAAACTCGGGCTCCAGAAAATGCGTTTCAAGCCCCATTCACCCATCCAGAAGTGCCCCGAAAGGAAGGCTTTGGGTACAAGTGAACTCCCCAGGGGAGCCTTTATGCAGCCCCACATGCAACTGGACCCTCCGGGTTCACTCTTTCACCGCAAGCCTAAATATAGCCCTAGCACGCCTGGCAGTCGACTGAAAGCTCGGGCCACAGAAAATGTGTTACGAGCCCCATTCGCCCATCCAAAAGTGCCCCCAAAGGAAGGCTTTGGGTACATCTGAACTCCCCAGGGGAGCCTTTACGCAGCCCCACATGCAACTGGACCCTCCGTGTTCGCTCTTTACAGCAACCCTAAATATAACCCTAGCCAGCATGGCAGAAGACTGAAAACTCGGGCCACAGAAAAAGTGTTTCAAGCCCCTTTCGCCCATTCAGAAGTTCCCCCAAAGGAAGGCTTTGGGTACAACTGAACTCCCCAGGGGAGCCTTTATGCAGCCCCACATGCAACTGGACCCTCCTTGTTCACTGTTTACGAGCAACCCTAAATATACCCCTAGCCACCATGGCAGAAGACTGAAAACTCGGGCTCCAGAAAATGCGTTTCAAGCCCCATTCACCCATCCAGAAGTGCCCCGAAAGGAAGGCTTTGGGTACAAGTGAACTCCCCAGGGGAGCCTTTATGCAGCCCCACATGCAACTGGACCCTCCGGGTTCACTCTTTCACAGCAACCCTAAATATAGCTCTGGCCAGCCTGGCAGTCGACTGAAAACTCGGGCCCCAGAAAAAGCGTTAAAAGCCTAATTCGCCCATCCAAAAGTGCCCCCAGAGGAAGGCTTTGGGTACAAGTGAACTCCCCAGGGGAGCCTTTATGCAGCCCCACATGCAACTGGACCCTCCGTATTCGCTCTTTCACAGCAACCCTAAATATAGCCCTGGCCCGCCTGGCAGTCGACTGAAAACTCGGGCCCCAGAAAAACAGTTAAAAGCCTAATTCGCCCATCCAAAAGTGCCCCCAGAGGAAGGCTTTGGGTACAAGTGAACTCCCCAGGGGAGCCTTTACGCAGCCCCACATGGAACTGGACCCCCCGTGTTCACTGTTTAGGAGCAACCCTAAATATACCCCTAGCCACCATGGCAGAAGACTGAAAACTCGGGCCACAGAAATAGCGTTTCAAGCCCCTTTCGCCCATTCAGAAGTGCCCCCAAAGGAAGGCTTTGGGTACAAGTGAACTCCCCAGGGGAGCCTTTATGCAGCCCCACATGCAACTGGACCCTCCGGGTTCACTCTTTCACAGCAACCCTAAATATAGCGCTGGCCCGCCTGGCAGTCGACTGAAAACTCGGGCCCAGAAAATGCGTTAAAAGCCTAATTCGCCCATCCAAAAGTGCCCCCAGAGGAAGGCTTTGGGTACAACTGAACTCCCCAGGGGAGCCTTAACGCAGCCCCACATGCAACTGGACCCTCCGTATTCGCTCTTTCACAGCCACTCTAAATATAACCCTGGCCAGCATTTCAGTCGACTGAAAACTCGGGCCCCAGAAAATGCATTAAAAGCCTAATTCGCCCATCCAAAAGTGCCCCCAGAGGAAGGCTTTGGGTACAACTGAACTTCTCAGGGGACCCTTTACGCAGCCCCACATGCAACTGGACCCTCCTTGTTCACTGTTTACGAGCAATCCTAAATATACCCCTAGCCACCATGGCAGAAGACTGAAAACTTGGGCTCCAGAAAATGCGTTTCAAGCCCCATTCACCCATCCAGAAGTGCCCCCAAAGGAAGGCTTTGGGTACAGCTGAACTCCCCAGGGGGCCCTTTATGCAGCCCCACATGCAACTGGACCCTCCGGGTTCACTCTTTCACAGCAACCCTAAATATAGCCCTAGCACGCCTGGCAGTCGACTGAAAGCTCGGGACACAGAAAATGTGTTACGAGCCCCATTCGCCCATCCAAAAGTGCCTCCAAAGGAAGGCTTTGAGTACATTTGAACTCCCCAGTGGAGCCTTTACGCAGCCCCACATGCAACTGGACCCTCCGTGTTCGCTCTTTACAGCAACCCTAAATATAACCCTAGCCAGAATGGCAGAAGACTGAAAACTCGGGCCACAGAAAACGTGCTACAAGCCCCATTTGACCATCCAAAAGTGCCCCCAAAGGAAGGCTTTGGGAACAAGTGAACTCCCCAGGGGAGCCTTTATGCAGGCCCATATGCAACTGGACCCTCCTTGTTCACTGTTTACGAGCAACCCTAAATATACCCCTAGCCACCAAGGCAGAAGACTGAAAACTCGGGCCCCAGAAAATGCGTTTCAAGCCCCTTTCGCCCATCCAGAAGTGCCCCCAAAGGAAGGCTTTGGGTACAAGTGAACTCCCCAGGGGAGCCTTTATGCAGCCCCACATGCAACTGGACCCTCCGTATTCGCTCTTTCACAGCAACACTAAATATGACCCTGGCCCGCATGGCAGACAACTGAAAACTCGGGCCCAGAAAATGCGTTAAAAGCCTAATTCGCCCATCCAAAAGTGCCCCGAGAGGAAGGCTTTGGGTACAACTGAACTCCCCAGGGGAGCCTTAACGCAGCCCCACATGCAACTGGACCCTCCGTATTCGCTCTTTCACCGCAAGCCTAAATATAGCCCTGGCCCGCCTGGCAGTCGACTGAAAACTCGGGCCCCAGAAAATGCGTTAAAAGCCTAATTCGCCCATCCAAAAGTGCCCCCAGAGGAAGGCTTTGGGTACAACTGAACTCCTCAGGAGACCCTTTACGCAGCCCCACATGCAACTGGACCCTCCTTGTTCACTGTTTACGAGCAATCCTAAGTATACCCCTAGCCACCATGGCAGAAGACTGAAAACTTGGGCTCCAGAAAATGCGTTTCAAGCCCCATTCACCCATCCAGAAGAGCCCCCAAAGGAAGGCTTTGGGTACAAGTGAACTCCCCAGGGGAGCCTTTATGCAGCCCCACATGCAACTGGACCCTCCGGGTTCACTCTTTCACCGCAACCCTAAATATAGCCCTAGCACGCCTGGCAGTCGACTGAAAGCTCGGGACACAGAAAATGTGTTACGCGCCCCATTCGCCCATCCAAAAGTGCCTCCAAAGGAAGGCTTTGAGTACATCTGAACTCCCCAGGGAAGCCTTTACGCAGCCCCACATGCAACTGGACCCTCCGTGTTCGCTCTTTACAGCAACCCTAAATATAACCCTAGCCAGCATGGCAGAAGACTGAAAACTCGGGCCACAGAAAAAGTGTTTCAAGCCCCTTTCGCCCATTCAGCAGTGCCCCCAAAGGAAGGCTTTGGGTACAACTGAACTCCCCAGGGGAGCCTTTATGCAGCCCCACATGCAACTGGACCCTCCTTGTTCACTGTTTACGAGCAACCCTAAATATACCCCTAGCCACCATGGCAGAAGACTGAAAACTCGGGCTCCAGAAAATGCGTTTCAAGCCCCATTCACCCATCCAGAAGTGCCCCGAAAGGAAGGCTTTGGGTACAAGTGAACTCCCCAGGGGAGCCTTTATGCAGCCCCACATGCAACTGGACCCTCCGGGTTCACTCTTTCACAGCAACCCTAAATATAGCTCTGGCCAGCCTGGCAGTCGACTGAAAACTCGGGCCCCAGAAAAAGCGTTAAAAGCCTAATTCGCCCATCCAAATGTGCCCCCAGAGGAAGGCTTTGGGTACAAGTGAACTCCCCAGGGGAGCCTTTATGCAGCCCCACATGCAACTGGACCCTCCGTATTCGCTCTTTCACAGCAACCCTAAATATAGCCCTGGCCCGCCTGGCAGTCGACTGAAATCTCGGGCCCCAGAAAAACAGTTAAAAGCCTAATTCGCCCATCCAAAAGTGCCCCCAGAGGAAGGCTTTGGGTACAAGTGAACTCCCCAGGGGAGCCTTTACGCAGCCCCACATGAAACTGGACCCCCCGTGTTCACTGTTTAGGAGCAACCCTAAATATACCCCTAGCCAGCATGGCAGAAGACTGAAAACTCGGGCCACAGAAATAGCGTTTCAAGCCCCTTTCGCCCATTCAGAAGTGCCCCGAAAGGAAGGCTTTGGGTACAAGTGAACTCCCCAGGGGAGCCTTTATGCAGCCCCACATGCAACTGGACCCTCCGGGTTCACTCTTTCACAGCAACCCTAAATATATCCCTGGCCCGCCTGGTAGTCGACTGAAAACTCTGGCCCAGAAAATGCGTTAAAAGCCTAATTCGCCCATCCAAAAGTGCCCCCAGAGGAAGGCTTTGGGTACAACTGAACTCCCCAGGGGAGCCTTAACGCAGCCCCACATGCAACTGGACCCTCCGTATTCGCTCTTTCACAGCCACTCTAAATATAACCCTGGCCCGCCTGGCAGTCGACTGAAAACTCGGGCCCCAGAAAATGCATTAAAAGCCTAATTCGCCCATCCAAAAGTGCCCCCAGAGGAAGGCTTTGGGTACAACTGAACTCCTCAGGGGATCCTTTACACAGCCCCACATGCAACTGGACCCTCCTTGTTCACTGTTTACGAGCAATCCTAAATATACCCCTAGCCACCATGGCAGAAGACTGAAAACTTGGGCTCCAGAAAATGCGTTTCAAGCCCCATTCACCCATCCAGAAGTGCCCCCAAAGGAAGGCTTTGGGTACAGCTGAACTCCCCAGGGGGCCCTTTATGCAGCCCCACATGCAACTGGACCCTCCGGGTTCACTCTTTCACCGCAACCCTAAATATAGCCCTAGCACGCCTGGCAGTCGACTGAAAGCTCGGGCCACAGAAAATGTGTTACGAGCCCCATTCGCCCATCCAAAAGTGCCTCCAAAGGAAGGCTTTGAGTACATTTGAACTCCCCAGTGGAGCCTTTACGCAGCCCCACATGCAACTGGACCCTCCGTGTTCTCTCTTTACAGCAACCTTAAATATAACCCTAGCCAGAATGGCAGAAGACTGAAAACTCGGGCCACAGAAAACGTGCTACAAGCCCCATTCGACCATCCAAAAGTGCCCCCAAAGGAAGGGTTTGGGAACAAGTGAACTCCCCAGGGGAGCCTTTATGCAGGCCCATACGCAACTGGACCCCCCGTGTTCGCTGTTTACAAGCAACCCTAAATATAACACTAGCAAGCATGGCAGAAAACTGAAAACTCGGGCCACAGAAAAAGCGTTTCAAGCCCCATTCACCCATTCAGAAGTGCCCCCAAAGGAAGGCTTTGTGTACAACTGAACTCCCCAGGGGAGCCTTTATGCAGCCCCACATGCAACTGGACCCTCCGGGTTCACTCTTTCACAGCAACCCTAAATATAGCCCTGGCCAGCCTGGCAGTCGACTGAAAACTCGGGCCCCAGAAAATGCGTTAAAAGCCTAATTTGCCCATCCTAAAGTGCCCCCAGAGGAAGGCTTTGGGTACAACTGAACTCCCCAGTGGAGCCTTAACGCAGCCCCACATGCAACTGGACCCTCCGTATTTGCTCTTTCACAGCAACCCTAAATATAGCCCTGGCCCGCCTGGCAGTCGACTGAAAACTCGGGCCCCAGAAAATGCGTTAAAAGCCTAATTCGCCCATCCAAAAGTGCCCCCAGAGGAAGGCTTTGGGTACAACTGAACTCCCCAGGGGAGCCTTTACGCAGCCCCACATGCAACTGGACCCTCCTTGTTCACTGTTTACGAGCAACCCTAAATATAACCCTAGCCACCATGGCAGAAGACTGAAAACTCGGGCTCCAGAAAATGCGTTTCAAACCCCATTCACCCATCCAGAAGTGCCCCCAAAGGAAGGCTTTGGGTACAACTGAACTCCCCAGGGGAGCCTTTATGCAGCCCCACATGCAACTGGACCCTCCGGGTTCACTCTTTCACAGCAACCCTAAATATAGCCCTGGCCCGCCTGGCATTCGACTGAAAACTCGGGCCCCAGAAAAACAGTTAAAAGCCTAATTCGCCCATCCAAAAGTGCCCCCAGAGGAAGGCTTTGGGTACAACTGAACTCCCCAGGGGAGCCTTTACGCAGCCCCACATGCAACTGGACCCTCCGTGTTCGCTCTTTACAGCAACCCTAAATATAACCCTAGCCAGCATGGCAGAAGACTGAAAACTCGGGCCACAGAAAAAGCGTTTCAAGCCCCATTCACCCATCCAGAAGTGCCCCCAAAGGAAGGCTTTGGGTACAAGTGAACTCCCCAGGGGAGCCTTTATGCAGCCCCACATGCAACTGGACCCTCCGGGTTCACTCTTTCACCGCAAGCAAAAATATAGCCCTTGGCGCATTGGGAGAAGACTGAAAATCGGGCCTCAGAAAACGCATTGCGATTCCCCTTGGACCATCCAAAAGAGCCCCCAAAGGAAGGCTTTGGGTACAACTGGACTCCCCAGGGGAGCCTTAACGCAGCCCCACATGCAACTGGACCCTCCGGGTTCACTCTTTCACCGCAAGCCTAAATATAGCCCTTGGCGCATTGGGAGAAGACTGAAAATCGGGCCTCAGAAAACGCATTGCGATTCCCCTTGGACCATCCAAAAGAGCCCCCAAAGGAAGGCTTTGGGTACAACTGGACTCCCCAGGGGAGCCTTAACGCAGCCCCACATGCAACTGGACCCTCCTTGTTCGCTCTTTACAGCAACCCTAAATATAACCCTAGCCAGCATGGCAGAAGACTGAAAACTCGGGCCACAGAAAAAGCGTTTCATGCCCCTTTCGCCCATCCAGAAGTGCCCCCAAAGGAAGGCTTTGGGTACAAGTGCACTCCCGAGGGGAGCCTTTATGCAGCCCCACATGCAACTGGACCCTCCGTATTCGGTCTTTCACAGCAACCCTAAATATAACCCTGGCCCGCATGGCAGACGACTGTAAAATCGGGCCCCAGAAAACGTGATACAAGCCTAATTCGCCCATCCAGATGTGCCCCCAGAGGAAGGCTTTGGGTACAACTGAACTCCCCAGGGGAGCCTTTACGCAGCCCCACATGCAACTGGACCCTCCGTATTCGCTCTTTCACAGCAACCCTAAATATAGCCCTGGCCCGCCTGGCAGTCGACTGAAAACTCGGGCCCCAGAAAATGCATTAAAAGCCTAATTCGCCCATCCAAAAGTGCCCCCAGAGGAAGGCTTTGGGTACAAGTGAACTCCCCAGGGGACCCTTTATGCAGCCCCACATGCAACTGGACCCTCCTTGTTCACTGTTTACGAGCAACCCTAAATATACCCCTAGCCAACATGGCAGAAGACTGAAAACTTGGGCTCCAGAAAATGCGTTTCAAGCCCCATTCACCCATCCAGAAGTGCCCACAAAGGAAGGCTTTGGGTACAGCTGAACTCCCCAGGGGAGCCTTTATGCAGCCCCACATGCAACTGGACCCTCCGGGTTCACTCTTTCACCGCAAGCCTAAATATAACCGTAGCACGCCTGGCAGTCGACGGAAAGCTCGGGCCACAGAAAATGTGTTACGAGCCTCATTCGCCCATCCAAAAGTGCCCCCAAAGGAAGGCTTTGGGTACATCTGAACTCCCCAGGGGAGCCTTTACGCAGCCCCACATGCAACTGGACCCTACGTGTTCGCTCTTTACAGCAACCCTAAATATAACCCTAGCCAGCATGGCAGAAGACTGAAAACTCGGGCTCCAGAAAATGCGTTTCAAGCCCCATTCACCCATCCAGAAGTGCCCCCAAAGGAAGGCTTTGGGTACAAGTGAACTCCCCAGGGGAGCCTTTATGCAGCCCCACATGCAAGTGGACCTTCCGTATTCGCTCTTTCACTGCAAGCCTAAATATAGCCCTCGGCGCAATGGGAGAAGACTGAAAAAGCGGGCCTCAGAAAACGCATTGCGATTCCCCTTGGACCATCCAGAAGTGCCCCCAAAGGAAGGCTTTGGGTACAACTGGACTCCCCAGGGGAGCCTTAACGCAGCCCCACATGCAACTGGACCCTCCGTATTCGCTCTTTCACAGCAACCCTAAATATAGCCCTGGCCCGCCTGGCAGTCGACTGAAAACTTGGGCCCCAGAAAATGCATAAAAGCCTAATTCGCCCATCCAAAAGTGCCCCCAGAGGAAGGCTTTGGGTACAACTGAACTCCCCAGGGGAGCCTTTACGCAGCCCCACATGGAACTGGACCCCTCGTGTTCACTGTTTAGGAGCAACCCTAAATATACCCCTAGCCAGCATGGCAGAAGACTGAAAACTCGGGCCACAGAAAAAGCGTTTCAAGCCCCTTTCGCCCATTCAGAAGTGCCCCCAAAGGAAGGCTTTGGGTACAAGTGAACTCCCCAGGGGAGCCTTTATGCAGCCCCACATGCAACTGGACCCTCCGGGTTCACTCTTTCACAGCAACCCTAAATATAACCCTAGCCAGAATGGCAGAAGACTGAAAACTCGGGCCACAGAAATAGCGTTTCAAGCCCCATTCGACCATCCAAAAGTGCCCCCAAAGGAAGGGTTTGGGAACAACTGAACTCCCCAGGGGAGCCTTTACGCAGCCCCACATGCAACTGGACCCTCCTTGTTCACTGTTTACGAGCAACCCTAAATATAACCCTAGCCACCATGGCAGAAGACTGAAAACTCGGGCTACAGAAAATGCGTTTCAAGCCCCATTCACCCATCCAGAAGTGCCCCCAAAGGAAGGCTTTGGGTACAACTGAAGTCCCCAGGGGAGCCTTTATGCAGCCCCACATGCAACTGGACCCTCCGGGTTCACTCTTTCACAGCAACCCTAAATATAGCCCTGGCCCGCCTGGCATTCGACTGAAAACTCGGGCCCCAGAAAAACAGTTAAAAGCCTAATTCGCCCATCCAAAAGTGCCCCCAGAGGAAGGCTTTGGGTACAACTGAACTCCCCAGGGGAGCCTTTACGCAGCCCCACATGCAACTGGACCCTCCGTGTTCGCTCTTTACAGCAACCCTAAATATAACCCTAGCCAGCATGGCAGAAGACTGAAAACTCGGGCCACAGAAAAAGCGTTTCAAGCCCCATTCACCCATCCAGAAGTGCCCCCAAAGGAAGGCTTTGGGTACAAGTGAACTCCCCAGGGGAGCCTTTATGCAGCCCCACATGCAACTGGACCCTCCGGGTTCACTCTTTCACCGCAAGCAAAAATATAGCCCTTGGCGCATTGGGAGAAGACTGAAAATCGGGCCTCAGAAAACGCATTGCGATTCCCCTTGGACCATCCAAAAGAGCCCCCAAAGGAAGGCTTTGGGTACAACTGGACTCCCCAGGGGAGCCTTTACGCAGCCCCACATGCAACTGGACCCTCCTTGTTCGCTCTTTACAGGAACCCTAAATATACCCCTAACCACCATGGCAGAAGACTGAAAACTCGGGCTCCAGAAAATGCGTTTCAAGCCCCATTCACCCATCCGGAAGTGCCCCCAAAGGAAGGCTTTGGGTACAACTGAAGTCCCCAGGGGAGCCTTTATGCAGCCCCACATGCAACTGGACCTTCCGGGTTCACTCTTTCACAGCAACCCTAAATATAGCCCTGGCCCGCCTGGCATTCGACTGAATACTCGGGCCCCAGAAAAACAGTTAAAAGCCTAATTCGCCCATCCAAAAGTGCCCCCAGAGGAAGGCTTTGGGTACAAGTGAACTCCCCAGGGGAGCCTTTATGCAGCCCCACATGCAACTGGACCCTCCGGGTTCACTCTTTCACCGCAAGCCTAAATATAGCCCTTGGCGCATTGGGAGAAGACTGAAAATCGGGCCTCAGAAAACGCATTGCGATTCCACTTGGACCATCCAAAAGAGCCCCCAAAGGAAGGCTTTGGGTACAACTGGACTCCCCAGGGGAGCCTTAACGCAGCCCCACATGCAACTGGACCCTCCGTGTTCGCTCTTTACAGCAACCCTAAATATAACCCTAGCCAGCATGGCAGAAGACTGAAAACTCGGGCCACAGAAAAAGCGTTTCATGCCCCTTTCGCCCATCCAGAAGTGCCCCCAAAGGAAGGCTTTGGGTACAACTGAACTCCCCAGGGGAGCCTTTATGCAGCCCCACATGCAACTGGACCCTCCGTATTCGCTCTTTCACAGCAACCCTAAATATAACCCTGGCCCGCATGGCAGACGACTGTAAAATCGGGCCCCAGAAAACGTGCTACAAGCCTAATTCGCCCATCCAGAAGTGCCCCCAGAGGAAGGCTTTGGGTACAACTGAACTCCCCAGGGGAGCCTTTACGCAGCCCCACATGCAACTGGACCCTCCGTATTCGCTCTTTCACAGCAACCCTAAATATAGCCCTGGCCCGCCTGGCAGTCGACTGAAAACTCGGGCCCCAGAAAATGCATTAAAAGCCTAATTCGCCCATCCAAAAGTGCCCCCAGAGGAAGGCTTTGGGTACAAGTGAACTCCCCAGGGGAGCCTTTACGCAGCCCCACATGCAACTGGACCCCCCGTGTTCACTGTTTAGGAGCAACCCTAAATATACCCCTAGCCAGCATGGCAGAAGACTGAAAACTCGGGCCACAGAAAAAGCGTTTCAAGCCCCTTTCGCCCATTCAGAAGTGCCCCCAAAGGAAGGCTTTGGGTACAACTGAACTCCCCAGGGGAGCCTTTATGCAGCCCCACATGCAACTGGACCCTCCGGGTTCACTCTTTCACAGCAACCCTAAATATAGCCCTGGCCCGCCTGGCAGTCGACTGAAAACTCGGGCCCAGAAAATGCGTTAAAAGCCTAATTCGCCCATCCAAAAGTGCCCCCAGAGGAAGGCTTTGGGTACAACTGAACTCCCCAGGGGAGCCTTAACGCAGCCCCACATGCAACTGGACCCTCCGTATTCGCTCTTTCACAGCCACTCTAAATATAACCCTGGCCAGCATTTCAGTCGACTGAAAACTCGGGCCCCAGAAAATGCATTTAAAGCCTAATTCGCCCATCCAAAAGTGCCCCCAGAGGAAGGCTTTGGGTACAACTGAACTCCTCAGGGGACCCTTTACGCAGCCCCACATGCAACTGGACCCTCCTTGTTCACTGTTTACGAGCAATCCTAAATATACCCCTAGCCACCATGGCAGAAGACTGAAAACTTGGGCTCCAGAAAATGCGTTTCAAGCCCCATTCACCCATCCAGAAGTGCCCCCAAAGGAAGGCTTTGGGTACAGCTGAACTCCCCAGGGGGCCCTTTATGCAGCCCCACATGCAACTGGACCCTCCGGGTTCACTCTTTCACAGCAACCCTAAATATAGCCCTAGCATGCCTGGCAGTCGACTGAAAGCTCGGGACACAGAAAATGTGTTACGAGCCCCATTCGCCCATCCAAAAGTGCCTCCAAAGGAAGGCTTTGAGTACATTTGAACTCCCCAGTGGAGCCTTTACGCAGCCCCACATGCAACTGGACCCTCCGTATTCGCTCTTTCACAGCAACCCTAAATATAACCCTAGCCAGCATGGCAGAAGACTGAAAACTCGGGCCACAGAAAACGTGCTACAAGCCCCATTTGACCATCCAAAAGTGCCCCCAAAGGAAGGGTTTGGGAACAAGTGAACTCCCCAGGGGAGCCTTTATGCAGGCCCATACGCAACTGGACCCTCCTTGTTCACTGTTTACGAGCAACCCTAAATATACCCCTAGCCACCATGGCAGAAGACTGAAAACTCGGGCCACAGAAAAAGCATTTCAAGCCCCATTCACCCATCCAGAAGTGCCCCCAAAGGAAGGCTTTGGGTACAACTGAACTCCCCAGGGGAGCCTTTATGCAGCCCCACATGCAACTGGACCCTCCGGGTTCACTCTTTCACAGCAACCCTAAATATAGCCCTGGCCCGCCTGGCAGTCGACTGAAAACTCGGGCCCAGAAAATGCGTTAAAAGCCTAATTCGCCCATCCAAAAGTGCCCCCAGAGGAAGGCTTTGGGTACAACTGAAGTCCCCAGGGGAGCCTTAACGCAGTCCCACATGCAACTGGACCCTCCGTATTCGCTCTTTCACAGCCACTCTAAATATAACCCTGGCCCGCCTGGCAGTCGACTGAAAACTCGGGCCCCAGAAAATGCATTAAAAGCATAATTCGCCCATCCAAAAGTGCCCCCAGAGGAAGGCTTTGGGTACAACTGAACTCCTCAGGGGACCCTTTACGCAGCCCCACATGCAACTGGACCCTCCTTGTTCACTGTTTACGAGCAATCCTAAATATAGCCGTAGCCACCATGGCAGAAGACTGAAAACTTGGGCTCCAGAAAATGCGTTTCAAGCCCCATTCACCCATCCAGAAGTGCCCCCAAAGGAAGGCTTTGGGTACAGCTGAACTCCCCAGGGGGCCCTTTATGCAGCCCCACATGCAACTGGACCCTCCGGGTTCACTCTTTCACAGCAACCCTAAATATAGCCCTAGCACGCCTGGCAGTCGACTGAAAGCTCGGGACACAGAAAATGTGTTACGAGCCCCATTCGCCCATCCAAAAGTGCCTCCAAAGGAAGGCTTTGAGTACATTTGAACTCCCCAGTGGAGCCTTTACGCAGCCCCACATGCAACTGGACCCTCCGTGTTCGCTCTTTACAGCAACCCTAAATATAACCCTAGCCAGAATGGCAGAAGACTGAAAACTCGGGCCCCAGAAAATGCGTTCAAAGCCTAATTCGCCCATCCAAAAGTGCCCCCAGAGGAAGGCTTTGGGTACAACTGAACTCCCCAGGGGAGCCTTTATGCAGCCCCACATGCAACTGGACCCTCCGGGTACACTCTTTCACCGAAAGCAAAAATATAGCCCTTGGCGCATTGGGAGAAGACTGAAAATCGGGCCTCAGAAAACGCATTGCGATTCCCCTTGGACCATCCAAAAGAGCCCCCAAAGGAAGGCTTTGGGTACAACTGGACTCCCCAGGGGAGCCTTAACGCAGCCCCACATGCAACTGGACCCTCCTTGTTCGCTATTTACAGGAACCCTAAATATACCCCTAACCACCATGGCAGAAGACTGAAAACTCGGGCTCCAGAAAATGCGTTTCAAGCCCCATTCACCCATCCAGAAGTGCCCCCAAAGGAAGGCTTTGGGTACAACTGAAGTCCCCAGGGGAGCCTTTATGCAGCCCCACATGCAACTGGACCCTCCGTATTCGCTCTTTCACAGCAACCCTAAATATAGCCCTGGCCCGCCTGGCAGTCGACTGAAAACTCGGGCCCCAGAAAAACTGTTAAAAGCCTAATTCGCCCATCCAAAAGTGCCCCCAGAGGAAGGCTTTGGGTACAACTGAACTCCCCAGGGGAGCCTTTACGCAGCCCCACATGGAACTGGACCCCCCGTGTTCACTGTTTAGGAGCAACCCTAAATATACCCCTAGCCAGCATGGCAGAAGACTGAAAACTCGGGCCACAGAAAAAGCGTTTCAAGCCCCTTTCGCCCATTCAGAAGTGCCCCGAAAGGAAGGCTTTGGGTACAACTGAACTCCCCAGGGGAGCCTTTATGCAGCCCCACATGCAACTGGACCCTCCGGGTTCACTCTTTCACAGCAACCCTAAATATAGCCCTGGCCCGCCTGGTAGTCGACTGAAAACTCTGGCCACAGGAAATGCGTTAAAAGCCTAATTCGCCCATCCAAAAGTGCCCCCAGAGGAAGGCTTTGGGTAGAACTGAACTCCCCAGGGGAGCCTTAACGCAGCCCCACATGCAACTGGACCCTCCGTATTCGCTCTTTCACAGCCACTCTAAATATAACCCTGGCCCGCCTGGCAGTCGACTGAAAAATCGGGCCCCAGAAAATGCATTAAAAGCCTAATTCGCCCATCCAAAAGTGCCCCCAGAGGAAGGCTTTGGGTACAACTGAACTCCTCAGGGGACCCTTTACGCAGCCCCACATGCAACTGGACCCTCCTTGTTCAATGTTTACGAGCAATCCTAAATATACCCCTAGCCACCATGGCAGAAGACGGAAAACTTGGGCTCCAGAAAATGCGTTTCAAGCCCCATTCACCCATCCAGAAGTGCCCCCAAAGGAAGGCTTTGGGTACAGCTGAACTCTCCAGGGGGCCCTTTATGCAGCCCCACATGCAACTGGACCCTCCGGGTTCACTCTTTCACAGCAACCCTAAATATAGCCCTAGCACGCCTGGCAGTCGACTGAAAGCTCGGGACACAGAAAATGTGTTACGAGCCCCATTCGCCCATCCAAAAGTGTCTCCAAAGGAAGGCTTTGAGTACATTTGAACTCCCCAGTGGAGCCTTTACGCAGCCCCACATGCAACTGGACCCTCCGTGTTCTCTCTTTACAGCAACCCTAAATATAACCCTAGCCAGCATGGCAGAAGACTGAAAACTCGGGCCACAGAAAACGTGCTACAAGCCCCATTCGACAATCCAAAAGTGCCCCCAAAGGAAGGGTTTGGGAACAAGTGAACTCCCCAGGGGAGCCTTTATGCAGGCCCATACGCAACTGGACCCCCCGTGTTCGCTGTTTACAAGCAACCCTAAATATACCCCTAGCCACCAAGGCAGAAGACTGAAAACTCGGGCCTCAGAAAATGCGTTTCAAGCCCCTTTCGCCCATCCAGAAGTGCCCCCAAAGGAAGGCTTTGGGTACAACTGAACTCCCCAGGGGAGCCTTTATGCAGCCCCACATGCAACTGGACCCTCCGTATTCGCTCTTTCACAGCAACACTAAATATGACCCTGGCCCGCATGGCAGACAACTGAAAACTCGGGCCCAGAAAATGCGTTAAAAGCCTAATTCGCCCATCCAAAAGTGCCCCGAGAGGAAGGCTTTGGGTACAACTGAACTCCCCAGGGGAGCCTTAACGCAGCCCCACATGCAACTGGACCCTCCGTATTCGCTCTTTCACCGCAAGCCTAAATATAGCCCTGGCCCGCCTGGCAGTCGACTGAAAACTCGGGCCCCAGAAAATGCGTTAAAAGCCTAATTCGCCCATCCAAAAGTGCCCCCAGAGGAAGGCTTTGGGTACAACTGAACTCCTCAGGAGACCCTTTACGCAGCCCCACATGCAACTGGACCCTCCTTGTTCACTGTTTACGAGCAATCCTAAGTATACCCCTAGCCCACATGGCAGAAGACTGAAAACTTGGGCTCCAGAAAATGCGTTTCAAGCCCCATTCACCCATCCAGAAGTGCCCCCAAAGGAAGGCTTTGGGTACAAGTGAACTCCCCAGGGGAGCCTTTATGCAGCCCCACATGCAACTGGACCCTCCGGGTTCACTCTTTCACCGCAACCCTAAATATAGCCCTAGCACGCCTGGCAGTCGACTGAAAGCTCGGGACACAGAAAATGTGTTACGCGCCCCATTCGCCCATCCAAAAGTGCCTCCAAAGGAAGGCTTTGAGTACATCTGAACTCCCCAGGGAAGCCTTTACGCAGCCCCACATGCAACTGGACCCTCCGTGTTCGCTCTTTACAGCAACCCTAAATATAACCCTAGCCAGCATGGCAGAAGACTGAAATCTCGGACCACAGAAAACGTGCTACAAGCCCCATTCGACCATCCAAAAGTGCCCCCAAAGGAAGGCTTTGGGAACAAGTGAACTCCCCAGGGGAGCCTCTATGCAGGCTCATACGCAAGTGGACCCCCCGTGTTCGCTGTTTACAAGCAACCCTAAATATAACCCTAGCCAGCATGGCAGAAAACTGAAAACTCGGGCCACAGAAAAAGCGTTTCAAGCCCCATTCACCCATCCAGAAGTGCCCCCAAAGGAAGGCTTTGGGTACAAGTGAACTCCCCAGGGGAGCCTTTATGCAGCCCCACATGCAACTGGACCCTCCGGGTTCACTCTTTCACAGCAACCCTAAATATAGCTCTGGCCAGCCTGGCAGTCGACTGAAAACTCGGGCCCCAGAAAATGCGTAAAAAGCCTAATTCGCCCATCCAAAAGAGCCCCCAGAGGAAGGCTTTGGGTACAACTGAACTCCCCAGGGGAGCCTTTATGCAGCCCCACATGCAACTGGACCCTCCGTATTCGCTCTTTCACAGCAACCCTAAATATAGCCCTGGCCCGCCTGGCAGTCGACTGAAAACTCGGGCCCCAGAAAAACTGTTAAAAGCCTAATTCGCCCATCCAAAAGTGCCCCCAGAGGAAGGCTTTGGGTACAACTGAACTCCCCAGGGGAGCCTTTACGCAGCCCCACATGAAACTGGACCCCCCGTGTTCACTGTTTAGGAGCAACCCTAAATATACCCCTAGCCAGCATGGCAGAAGACTGAAAACTCGGGCCACAGAAATAGCGTTTCAAGCCCCTTTCGCCCATTCAGAAGTGCCCCGAAAGGAAGGCTTTGGGTACAACTGAACTCCCCAGGGGAGCCTTTATGCAGCCCCACATGCAACTGGACCCTCCGGATTCACTCTTTCACAGCAACCCTAAATATATCCCTGGCCCGCCTGGTAGTCGACTGAAAACTCTGGCCCAGAAAATGCGTTAAAAGCCTAATTCGCCCATCCAAAAGTGCCCCCAGAGGAAGGCTTTGGGTACAACTGAACTCCCCAGGGGAGCCTTAACGCAGCCCCACATGCAACTGGACCCTCCGTATTCGCTCTTTCACAGCCACTCTAAATATAACCCTGGCCCGCCTGGCAGTGGACTGAAAACTCGGGCCCCAGAAAATGCATTAAAAGCCTAATTCGCCCATCCAAAAGTGCCCCCAGAGGAAGGCTTTGGGTACAACTGAACTCCTCAGGGGATCCTTTACGCAGCCCCACATGCAACTGGACCCTCCTTGTTCACTGTTTACGAGCAATCCTAAATATACCCCTAGCCACCATGGCAGAAGACTGAAAACTTGGGCTCCAGAAAATGCGTTTCAAGCCCCATTCACCCATCCAGAAGTGCCCCCAAAGGAAGGCTTTGGGTACAGCTGAACTCCCCAGGGGGCCCTTTATGCAGCCCCACATGCAACTGGACCCTCCGGGTTCACTCTTTCACAGCAACCCTAAATATAGCCCTAGCACGCCTGGCAGTCGACTGAAAGCTCGGGACACAGAAAATGTGTTACGAGCCCCATTCGCCCATCCAAAAGTGCCTCCAAAGGAAGGCTTTGAGTACATTTGAACTCCCCAGTGGAGCCTTTACGCAGCCCCACATGCAACTGGACCCTCCGTGTTCTCTCTTTACAGCAACCCTAAATATAACCCTAGCCAGAATGGCAGAAGACTGAAAACTCGGGCCACAGAAAACGTGCTACAAGCCCCATTCGACCATCCAAAAGTGCCCCCAAAGGAAGGGTTTGGGAACAAGTGAACTCCCCAGGGGAGCCTTTATGCAGGCCCATACGCAACTGGACCCCCCGTGTTCGCTGTTTACAAGCAACCCTAAATATAACACTAGCAAGCATGGCAGAAAACTGAAAACTCGGGCCACAGAAAAAGCGTTTCAAGCCCCATTCACCCATTCAGAAGTGCCCCCAAAGGAAGGCTTTGGGTACAACTGAACTCCCCAGGGGAGCCTTTATGCAGCCCCACATGCAACTGGACCCTCCGGGTTCACTCTTTCACAGCAACCCTAAATATAGCCCTGGCCAGCCTGGCAGTCGACTGAAAACTCGGGCCTCAGAAAATGCGTTAAAAGCCTAATTTGCCCATCCAAAAGTGCCCCCAGAGGAAGGCTTTGGGTACAACTGAACTCCCCAGGGGAGCCTTTATGCAGCCCCACATGCAACTGGACCCTCCGTATTTGCTCTTTCACAGCAACCCTAAATATAGCCCTGGCCCGCCTGGCAGTCGACTGAAAACTCGGGCCCCAGAAAAACTGTTAAAAGCCTAATTCGCCCATCCAAAAGTGCCCCCAGAGGAAGGCTTTGGGTACAAGTGAACTCCCCAGGGGAGCCTTTACGCAGCCCCACATGAAACTGGACCCCCCGTGTTCACTGTTTAGGAGCAACCCTAAATATACCCCTAGCCAGCATGGCAGAAGACTGAAAACTCGGGCCACAGAAATAGCGTTTCAAGCCCCTTTCACCCATTCAGAAGTGCCCCGAAAGGAAGGCTTTGGGTACAACTGAACTCCCCAGGGGAGCCTTTATGCAGCCCCACATGCAACTGGACCCTCCGGGTTCACTCTTTCACAGCAACCCTAAATATATCCCTGGCCCGCCTGGTAGTCGACTGAAAACTCTGGCCCAGAAAATGCGTTCAAAGCCTAAATCGCCCATCCAAAAGTGCCCCCAGAGGAAGGCTTTGGGTACAACTGAACTCCCCAGGGGAGCCTTAACGCAGCCCCACATGCAACTGGACCCTCCGTATTCGCTCTTTCACAGCCACTCTAAATATAACCCTGGCCCGCCTGGCAGTCGACTGAAAACTCGGGCCCCAGAAAATGCATTTAAAGCCTAATTCGCCCATCCAAAAGTGCCCCCAGAGGAAGGCTTTGGGTACAACTGAACTCCCCAGGGGAGCCTTTACGCAGCCCCACATGCAACTGGACCCTCCTTGTTCACTGTTTACGAGCAACCCTAAATATAACCCTAGCCACCATGGCAGAAGACTGAAAACTCGGGCTCCAGAAAATGCGTTTCAAACCCCATTCACCCATCCAGAAGTGCCCCCAAAGGAAGGCTTTGGGTACAACTGAAGTCCCCAGGGGAGCCTTTATGCAGCCCCACATGCAACTGGACCCTCCGGGTTCACTCTTTCACAGCAACCCTAAATATAGCCCTGGCCCGCCTGGCATTCGACTGAAAACTCGGGCCCCAGAAAAACAGTTAAAAGCCTAATTCGCCCATCCAAAAGTGCCCCCAGAGGAAGGCTTTGGGTACAACTGAACTCCCCAGGGGAGCCTTTACGCAGCCCCACATGCAACTGGACCCTCCGTGTTCGCTCTTTACAGCAACCCTAAATATAACCCTAGCCAGCATGGCAGAAGACTGAAAACTCGGGCCACAGAAAAAGCGTTTCAAGCCCCATTCACCCATCCAGAAGTGCCCCCAAAGGAAGGCTTTGGGTACAAGTGAACTCCCCAGGGGAGCCTTTATGCAGCCCCACATGCAACTGGACCCTCCGGGTTCACTCTTTCACCGCAAGCAAAAATATAGCCCTTGGCGCATTGGGAGAAGACTGAAAATCGGGCCTCAGAAAACGCATTGCGATTCCCCTTGGACCATCCAAAAGAGCCCCCAAAGGAAGGCTTTGGGTACAACTGGACTCCCCAGGGGAGCCTTAACGCAGCCCCACATGCAACTGGACCCTCCTTGTTCGCTCTTTACAGGAACCCTAAATATACCCCTAACCACCATGGCAGAAGACTGAAAACTCGGGCTCCAGAAAATGCGTTTCAAGCCCCATTCACCCATCCAGAAGTGCCCCCAAAGGAAGGCTTTGGGTACAACTGAAGTCCCCAGGGGAGCCTTTATGCAGCCCCACATGCAACTGGACCCTCCGGGTTCACTCTTTCACAGCAACCCTAAATATAGCCCTGGCCCGCCTGGCATTCGACTGAATACTCGGGCCCCAGAAAAACAGTTAAAAGCCTAATTCGCCCATCCAAAAGTGCCCCCAGAGGAAGGCTTTGGGTACAAGTGAACTCCCCAGGGGAGCCTTTATGCAGCCCCACATGCAACTGGACCCTCCGGGTTCACTCTTTCACCGCAAGCCTAAATATAGCCCTTGGCGCATTGGGAGAAGACTGAAAATCGGGCCTCAGAAAACGCATTGCGATTCCCCTTGGACCATCCAAAAGAGCCCCCAAAGGAAGGCTTTGGGTACAACTGGACTCCCCAGGGGAGCCTTAACGCAGCCCCACATGCAACTGGACCCTCCTTGTTCGCTCTTTACAGCAACCCTAAATATAACCCTAGCCAGCATGGCAGAAGACTGAAAACTCGGGCCACAGAAAAAGCGTTTCATGCCCCTTTCGCCCATCCAGAAGTGCCCCCAAAGGAAGGCTTTGGGTACAAGTGCACTCCCGAGGGGAGCCTTTATGCAGCCCCACATGCAACTGGACCCTCCGTATTCGGTCTTTCACAGCAACCCTAAATATAACCCTGGCCCGCATGGCAGACGACTGTAAAATCGGGCCCCAGAAAACGTGCTACAAGCCTAATTCGCCCATCCAGAAGTGCCCCCAGAGGAAGGCTTTGGGTACAACTGAACTCCCCAGGGGAGCCTTTACGCAGCCCCACATGCAACTGGACCCTCCGTATTCGCTCTTTCACAGCAACCCTAAATATAGCCCTGGCCCGCCTGGCAGTCGACTGAAAACTCGGGCCCCAGAAAATGCATTAAAAGCCTAATTCGCCCATCCAAAAGTGCCCCCAGAGGAAGGCTTTGGGTACAAGTGAACTCCCCAGGGGACCCTTTATGCAGCCCCACATGCAACTGGACCCTCCTTGTTCACTGTTTACGAGCAACCCTAAATATACCCCTAGCCAACGTGGCAGAAGACTGAAAACTTGACTCCAGAAAATGCGTTTCAAGCCCCATTCACCCTTCCAGAAGTGCCCCCAAAGGAAGGCTTTGGGTACAGCTGAACTCCCCAGGGGAGCCTTTATGCAGCCCCACATGCAACTGGACCCTCCGGGTTCACTCTTTCACCGCAAGCCTAAATATAACCGTAGCACGCCTGGCAGTCGACGGAAAGCTCGGGCCACAGAAAATGTGTTACGAGCCTCATTCGCCCATCCAAAAGTGCCCCCAAAGGAAGGCTTTGGGTACATCTGAACTCCCCAGGGGAGACTTTACGCAGCCCCACATGCAACTGGACCCTCCATATTCGCACTTTCACAGCAACCCTAAATATAGCCCTGGCCCGCCTGGCAGTAGACTGAAAACTCGGGCTCCAGAAAATGCGTTTCAAGCCCCATTCACCCATCCAGAAGTGCCCCCAAAGGAAGGCTTTGGGTACAAGTGAACTCCCCAGGGGAGCCTTTATGCAGCCCCACATGCAAGTGGACCTTCCGTATTCGCTCTTTCACTGCAAGCCTAAATATAGCCCTCGGCGCAATGGGAGAAGACTGAAAAAGCGGGCCTCAGAAAACGCATTGCGATTCCCCTTGGACCATCCAGAAGTGCCCCCAAAGGAAGGCTTTGGGTAAAACTGGACTCCCCAGGGGAGCCTTAACGCAGCCCCACATGCAACTGGACCCTCCGTATTCGCTCTTTCACAGCAACCCTAAATATAGCCCTGGCCCGCCTGGCAGTCGACTGAAAACTTGGGCCCCAGAAAATGCATAAAAGCCTAATTCGCCCATCCAAAAGTGCCCCCAGAGGAAGGCTTTGGGTACAAGTGAACTCCCCAGGGGAGCCTTTACGCAGCCCCACATGCAACTGGACCCTCCTTGTTCACTGTTTACGAGCAACCCTAAATATACCCCTAGCCACCATGGCAGAAGACTGAAAACTCGGGCTCCAGAAAATGCGTTTCAAGCACCATTCACCCATCCAGAAGTGCCCCCAAAGGAATGCTTTGGGTACAATTGAACTCCCCAGGGGAGCCTTTATGCAGCCCCACATGCAACTGGACCCTCCGGGTTCACTCTTTTACCGCAAGCCTAAATATAGCCCTAGCACGCCTGGCAGTCGACTGAAAGCTCGGGCCACAGAAAATGTGTTACGAGCCCCATTCGCCCATCCAAAAGTGCCCCCAAAGGAAGGCTTTGGGTACAAGTGAACTCCCCAGGGGAGCCTTTATGCAGCCCCACATGCAACTGGACCCTCCGGGTTCACTCTTTCACAGCAACCCTAAATACAGCCTTCGGCGCAATGGGAGAAGACTGAAAAATCGGGCCTCAGAAAACGCATTTCGATTCCCCTTGGACTATCCAAAAGTGCCCCCAAAGGAAGGCTTTGGGTACAACTGAACTCCTCAGGGGAGCCTTTACGCAGCCCCACATGGAACTGGACCCCTCGTGTTCACTGTTTAGGAGCAACCCTAAATATACCCCTAGCCACCATGGCAGAAGACTGAAAACTCGGGCCACAGAAAAAGCGTTTCAAGCCCCTTTCGCCCATTCAGAAGTGCCCCCAAAGGAAGGCTTTGGGTACAAGTGAACTCCCCAGGGGAGCCTTTATGCAGCCCCACATGCAACTGGACCCTCCGGGTTCACTCTTTCACAGCAACCCTAAATATAACCCTAGCCAGAATGGCAGAAGACTGAAAAGTCGGGCCACAGAAAAAGCGTTTCAAGCCCCATTCGACCATCCAAAAGTGCCCCCAAAGGAAGGGTTTGGGAACAAGTGAACTCCCCAGGGGAGCCTTTACGCAGCCCCACATGCAACTGGACCCTCCTTGTTCACTGTTTACGAGCAACCCTAAATATAACCCTAGCCACCATGGCAGAAGACTGAAAACTCGGGCTCCAGAAAATGCGTTTCAAGCCCCATTCACCCATCCAGAAGTGCCCCCAAAGGAAGGCTTTGGGTACAACTGAAGTCCCCAGGGGAGCCTTTATGCAGCCCCACATGCAACTGGACCCTCCGGGTTCACTCTTTCACAGCAACCCTAAATATAGCCCTGGCCCGCCTGGCATTCGACTGAAAACTCGGGCCCCAGAAAAACAGTTAAAAGCCTAATTCGCCCATCCAAAAGTGCCCCCAGAGGAAGGCTTTGGGTACAACTGAACTCCCCAGGGGAGCCTTTACGCAGCCCCACATGCAACTGGACCCTCCGTGTTCGCTCTTTACAGCAACCCTAAATATAACCCTAGCCAGCATGGCAGAAGACTGAAAACTCGGGCCACAGAAAAAGCGTTTCAAGCCCCATTCACCCATCCAGAAGTGCCCCCAAAGGAAGGCTTTGGGTACAAGTGAACTCCCCAGGGGAGCCTTTATGCAGCCCCACATGCAACTGGACCCTCCGGGTTCACTCTTTCACCGCAAGCAAAAATATAGCCCTTGGCGCATTGGGAGAAGACTGAAAATCGGGCCTCAGAAAACGCATTTCGATTCCCCTTGGACCATCCAAAAGAGCCCCCAAAGGAAGGCTTTGGGTACAACTGGACTCCCCAGGGGAGCCTTAACGCAGCCCCACATGCAACTGGACCCTCCTTGTTCGCTCTTTACAGGAACCCTAAATATACCCCTAACCACCATGGCAGAAGACTGAAAACTCGGGCTCCAGAAAATGCGTTTCAAGCCCCATTCACCCATCCAGAAGTGCCCCCAAAGGAAGGCTTTGGGTACAACTGAAGTCCCCAGGGGAGCCTTTATGCAGCCCCACATGCAACTGGACCTTCCGGGTTCACTCTTTCACAGCAACCCTAAATATAGCCCTGGCCCGCCTGGCAGTCGACTGAATACTCGGGCCCCAGAAAAACAGTTAAAAGCCTAATTCGCCCATCCAAAAGTGCCCCCAGAGGAAGGCTTTGGGTACAAGTGAACTCCCCAGGGGAGCCTTTATGCAGCCCCACATGCAACTGGACCCTCCGGGTTCACTCTTTCACCGCAAGCCTAAATATAGCCCTTGGCGCATTGGGAGAAGACTGAAAATCGGGCCTCAGAAAACGCATTGCGATTCCACTTGGACCATCCAAAAGAGCCCCCAAAGGAAGGCTTTGGGTACAACTGGACTCCCCAGGGGAGCCTTAACGCAGCCCCACATGCAACTGGACCCTCCGTGTTCGCTCTTTACAGCAACCCTAAATATAACCCTAGCCAGCATGGCAGAAGACTGAAAACTCGGGCCACAGAAAAAGCGTTTCATGCCCCTTTCGCCCATCCAGAAGTGCCCCCAAAGGAAGGCTTTGGGTACAACTGAACTCCCCAGGGGAGCCTTAACGCAGCCCCACATGCAACTGGACCCTCCGTATTCGGTCTTTCACAGCAACCCTAAATATAACCCTGGCCCGCATGGCAGACGACTGTAAAATCGGGCCCCAGAAAACGTGCTATAAGCCTAATTCGCCCATCCAGAAGTGCCCCCAGAGGAAGGCTTTGGGTACAACTGAACTCCCCAGGGGAGCCTTTACGCAGCCCCACATGCAACTGGACCCTCCGTATTCGCTCTTTCACAGCAACCCTAAATATAGCCCTGGCCCGCCTGGCAGTCGACTGAAAACTCGGGCCCCAGAAAATGCATTAAAAGCCTAATTCGCCCATCCAAAAGTGCCCCCAGAGGAAGGCTTTGGGTACAAGTGAACTCCCCAGGGGACCCTTTATGCAGCCCCACATGCAACTGGACCCTCCTTGTTCACTGTTTACGAGCAACCCTAAATATACCCCTAGCCAACATGGCAGAAGACTGAAAACTTGGGCTCCAGAAAATGCGTTTCAAGCCCCATTCACCCTTCCAGAAGTGCCCCCAAAGGAAGGCTTTGGGTACAGCTGAACTCCCCAGGGGAGCCTTTATGCAGCCCCACATGCAACTGGACCCTCCGGGTTCACTCTTTCACCGCAAGCCTAAATATAACCGTAGCACGCCTGGCAGTCGACGGAAAGCTCGGGCCACAGAAAATGTGTTACGAGCCTCATTCGCCCATCCAAAAGTGCCCCCAAAGGAAGGCTTTGGGTACATCTGAACTCCCCAGGGGAGCCTTTACGCAGCCCCACATGCAACTGGACCCTCCGTGTTCGCTCTTTACAGCAACCCTAAATATAACCCTAGCCAGCATGGCAGAAGACTGAAAACTCGGGCTCCAGAAAATGCGTTTCAAGCCCCATTCACCCATCCAGAAGTGCCCCCAAAGGAAGGCTTTGGGTACAAGTGAACTCCCCAGGGGAGCCTTTATGCAGCCCCACATGCAAGTGGACCTTCCGTATTCGCTCTTTCACTGTAAGCCTAAATATAGCCCTCGGCGCAATGGGAGAAGACTGAAAAAGCGGGCCTCAGAAAACGCATTGCGATTCCCCTTGGACCATCCAGAAGTGCCCCCAAAGGAAGGCTTTGGGTACAACTGGACTCCCCAGGGGAGCCTTAACGCAGCCCCACATGCAACTGGACCCTCCATATTCGCTCTTTCACAGCAACCCTAAATATAGCCCTGGCCCGCCTGGCAGTCGACTGAAAACTTGGGCCCCAGAAAATGCATAAAAGCCTAATTCGCCCATCCAAAAGTGCCCCCAGAGGAAGGCTTTGGGTACAACTGAACTCCCCATGGGAGCCTTTACGCAGCCCCACATGCAACTGGACCCTCCTTGTTCACTGTTTACGAGCAACCCTAAATATACCCCTAGCCACCATGGCAGAAGACTGAAAACTCGGGCTCCAGAAAATGCGTTTCAAGCCCCATTCACCCATCCAGAAGTGCCCCCAAAGGAAGGCTTTGGGTACAAGTGAACTCCCCAGGGGAGCCTTTATGCAGCCCCACATGCAACTGGACCCTCCGGGTTCACTCTTTTACCGCAAGCCTAAATATAGCCCTAGCACGCCTGGCAGTCGACTGAAAGCTCGGGCCACAGAAAATGTGTTACGAGCCCCATTCGCCCATCCAAAAGTGCCCCCAGAGGAAGGCTTTGGGTACATCTGAACTCCCCAGGGGAGCCTTTACGCAGCCCCACATGCAACTGGACCCTCCGTGTTCGCTCTTTACAGCAACCCTAAATATAACCCTAGCCAGCATGGCAGAAGACTGAAAACTCGGGCCACAGAAAAAGCGTTTCAAGCCCCTTTCGCCCATTCAGAAGTGCCCCCAAAGGAAGGCTTGGGTAAAACTGAACTCCCCAGGGGAGCCTTTATGCAGCCCCACATGCAACTGGACCCTCCTTGTTCACTGTTTACGAGCAACCCTAAATATACCCCTAGCCACCATGGCAGAAGACTGAAAACTCGGGCTCCAGAAAATGCGTTTCAAGCCCCATTCACCCATCCAGAAGTGCCCCCAAAGGAAGGCTTTGGGTACAAGTGAACTCCCCAGGGGAGCCTTTATGCAGCCCCACATGCAACTGGACCCTCCGGGTTCACTCTTTCACTGCAAGCCTAAATATAGCCCTCGGCGCAATGGGAGAAGACTGAAAAAGCTGGCCTCAGAAAACGCATTGCGATTCCCCTTGGACCATCCAGAAGTGCCCCCAAAGGAAGGCTTTGGGTACAGCTGAACTCCCCAGGGGGCCCTTTATGCAGCCCCACATGCAACTGGACCCTCCGGGTTCACTCTTTCACAGCAACCCTAAATATAGCCCTAGCACGCCTGGCAGTCGACTGAAAGCTCGGGACACAGAAAATGTGTTACGAGCCCCATTCGCCCATCCAAAAGTGCCTCCAAAGGAAGGCTTTGAGTACATTTGAACTCCCCAGTGGAGCCTTTACGCAGCCCCACATGCAACTGGACCCTCCGTGTTCGCTCTTTACAGCAACCCTAAATATAACCCCAGCCAGAATGGCAGAAGACTGAAAACTCGGGCCACAGAAAACGTGCTACAAGCCCCATTTGACCATCCAAAAGTGCCCCCAAAGGAAGGGTTTGGGAACAAGTGAACTCCCCAGGGGAGCCTTTATGCAGGCCCATATGCAACTGGACCCTCCTTGTTCACTGTTTACGAGCAACCCTAAATATACCCCTAGCCACCAAGGCAGAAGACTGAAAACTCGGGCCACAGAAAAAGCGTTTCAAGCCCCTTTCGCCCATCCAGAAGTGCCCCCAAAGGAAGGCTTTGGGTACAAGTGAACTCCCCAGGGGAGCCTTTATGCAGCCCCACATGCAACTGGACCCTCCGTATTCGCTCTTTCACAGCAACCCTAAATATGACCCTGGCCCTTATGGCAGACAACTGAAAACTCGGGCCACAGAAAATGCGTTAAATGCCTAATTCGCCCATCCAAAAGTGCCCCGAGAGGAAGGCTTTGGGTACAACTGAACTCCCCAGCGGAGCCTTAACGCAGCCCCACATGCAACTGGACCCTCCGTATTCGCTCTTTCACAGCAACCCTAAATATAGCCCTGGCCCGCCTGGCAGTCGACTGAAAACTTGGGCCCCAGAAAATGCATTAAAAGCCTAATTCGCCCATCCAAAAGTGCCCCCAGAGGAAGGCTTTGGGTACAACTGAACTCCCCAGGGGAGCCTTTACGCAGCCCCACATGCAACTGGACCCTCCTTGTTCACTGTTTACGAGCAACCCTAAATATACCCCTAGCCACCATGGCAGAAGACTGAAAACTCGGGCTCCAGAAAATGCGTTTCAAGCACCATTCACCCATCCAGAAGTGCCCCCAAAGGAATGCTTTGGGTACAAGTGAACTCCCCAGGGGAGCCTTTATGCAGCCCCACATGCAACTGGACCCTCCGGGTTCACTCTTTTACCGCAAGCCTAAATATAGCCCTAGCACGCCTGGCAGTCGACTGAAAGCTCGGGCCACAGAAAATGTGTTACGAGCCCCATTCGCCCATCCAAAAGTGCCCCCAAAGGAAGGCTTTGGGTACATCTGAACTCCCCAGGGGAGCCTTTACGCAGCCCCACATGCAACTGGACCCTCCGTGTTCGCTCTTTACAGCAACCCTAAATATAACCCTAGCCAGCATGGCAGAAGACTGAAAACTCGGGCCACAGAAAAAGCGTTTCAAGCCCCTTTCGCCCATTCAGAAGTGCCCCCAAAGGAAGGCTTTGGGTACAACTGAACTCCCCAGGGGAGCCTTTATGCAGCCCCACATGCAACTGGACCCTCCTTGTTCACTGTTTACGAGCAACCCTAAATATACCCCTAGCCACCATGGCAGAAGACTGAAAACTCGGGCTCCAGAAAATGCGTTTCAAGCCCCATTCACCCATCCAGAAGTGCCCCCAGAGGAAGGCTTTGGGTACAACTGAACTCCCCAGGGGAGCCTTTATGCAGCCCCACATGCAACTGGACCCTCCGGGTTCACTCTTTCACAGCAACCCTAAATATAGCCCTCGGCGCAATGGGAGAAGACTGAAAAAGCGGGCCTCAGAAAACGCAATGCGATTCCCCTTGGACTATCCAAAAGTGCCCCCAAAGGAAGGCTTTGTGTACAACTGGACTCCCCAGGGGAGCCTTTATGCAGCCCCACATGCAACTGGACCCTCCGTACTCGCTCTTTCACAGCAACCCTAAATATAGCCCTGGCCCGCCTGGCAGTCGACTGAAAACTCGGGCCCCAGAAAATGCATTAAAAGCCTAATTCGCCCATCCAAAAGTGACCCCAGAGGAAGGCTTTGGGTACAGGTGAACTCCCAGGGGGAGCCTTAACGCAGCCCCACATGCAACTGGACCCTCCGTATTTGCTCTTTCACAGCAACCCTAAATATAGCCCTGGCCAGCCTGGCAGTCGACTGAAAACTCGGGCCCCAGAAAATGCGTTAAAAGCCTAATTCGCCCATCCAAAAGTGCCCCCAGAGGAAGGCTTTGGGTACAAGTGAACTCCCCAGGGGAGCCTTTACGCAGCCCCACATGCAACTGGACCCTCCGGGTTCACTGTTTACGAGCAACCCTAAATATACCCCTAGCCACCATGGCAGAAGACTAAAACTCGGGCTCCAGAAAATGCGTTTCAAGCCCCATTAACCCATCCAGAAGTGCCCCCAAAGGAAGGCTTTGGGTACATCTGAACTCCCCAGGGGAGCCTTTACGCAGCCCCACATGCAACTGGACCCTCCGTGTTCGCTCTTTACAGCAACCCTAAATATAACCCTAGCCAGCATGGCAGAAGACTGAAAACTCTGGCCACAGAAAAAGCGTTTCAAGCCCCTTTCGCCCATTCAGAAGTGCCCCCAGAGGAAGGCTTTGGGTACAAGTGAACTCCCCAGGGGAGCCTTTATGCAGCCCCACATGCAATGGACCCTCCGGGTTCACTCTTTCACCGCAAGCCTAAATATAGCCCTCGGTGCAATGGGAGAAGACTGAAAAAGCGGGCCTCAGAAAACGCATTGCGATTCCCCTTGGACTATCAAAAAGTGCCCCCAAAGGAAGGCTTTGGGTACAGCTGAACTCCCCAGGGGAGCCTTTACGCAGCCCCACATGCAACTGGACCCTCCTTGTTCACTGTTTACGAGCAACCCTAAATATACCCCTAGCCACCATGGCAGAAGACTGAAAACTTGGGCTCCAGAAAATGCGTTTCAAGCCCCATTCACCCATCCAGAAGTGCCCCCAAAGGAAGGCTTTGGGTACAAGTGAACTCCCCAGGGGAGCCTTTATGCAGCCCCACATGCAACTGGACCCTCCGGGTTCACTCTTTCACCGCAAGCCTAAATATAGCCCTAGCACGCCTGGCAGTCGACTGAAAGCTCGGGCCACAGAAAATGTGTTACGAGCCCCATTCGCCCATCCAAAAGTGCCCCCAAAGGAAGGCTTTGGGTACATCTGAACTCCCCAGGGGAGCCTTTACACAGCCCCACATGCAACTGGACCCTCCGTGTTCGCTCTTTACAGCAACCCTAAATATAACCCTAGCCAGCATGGCAGAAGACTGAAAACTCGGGCTCCAGAAAATGCGTTTCAAGCCCCATTCACCCATCCAGAAGTGCCCCCAGAGGAAGGCTTTGGGTACAACTGA
Source organism: Anas platyrhynchos (assembly GCF_047663525.1). Classification (NCBI taxonomy): domain Eukaryota; kingdom Metazoa; phylum Chordata; class Aves; order Anseriformes; family Anatidae; genus Anas; species Anas platyrhynchos. Next base: position 21,648,030 of record NC_092600.1, read on the forward strand.
ACTCCCCAGGGGAACCTTTATGCAGCCCCACATGCAACTGGACCTTGCGTATTCGCTCTTTCACCGCAAGCCTAAATATAGCCCTCGGCGCAAAGGGAGAAGACTGAAAAAGCGGGCCTCAGAAAACGCATTGCGATTCCCCTTGGACCATCCAGAAGTGCCCCAAAGGAAGGCTTTGGGTACAACTGGACTCCCCAGGGGAGCCTTAACGCAGCCCCACATGCAACTGGACCCTCCGTATTCGCTCTTTCACAGCAACCCTAAATATAGCCCTGGCCTGCCTGGCAGTCGATTGAAAACTCGGGCCACAGAAAATGCATAAAAGCCTAATTCGCCCTCCCAAAAGTGCCCCCAGAGGAAGGCTTTGGGTACAAGTGAACTCCCCAGGGGAGCCTTTACGCAGCCCCACATGCAACTGGACCCTCCTTGTTCACTGTTTACGAGCAACCCTAAATATACCACTAGCCACCACGGCAGAAGACTGAAAACTCGGGCTCCAGAAAATGCGTTTCAAGCCCCATTCACCCATCTAGAAGTGCCCCCAAAGGAAGGCTTTGGGTACAAGTGAACTCCCCAGAAGAGCCTTTATGCAGCCCCACATGCAACTGGACCCTCCGGGTTCACTCTTTCACAGCAAACCTAAATATAGCCCTAGCACGCCTGGCAGTCGACTGAAAGTTCGGGCCACAGAAAATATGTTACGAGCCCCATTCGACCATCCAAAAGTGCCCCCAAAGGAAGGCTTTGGGTACATCTGAACTCCCCAGGGGAGCCTTTACGCAGCCCCACATGCAACTGGACCCTCCGTGTTCGCTCTTTACAGCAACCCTAAATATAACCCCTAGCCAGCATGGCAGAAGACTGAAAACTCGGGCCACAGAAAGAGCGTTTCATGCCCCAGTCGCTCATACAGAAGTGCCCCCAAAGGAAGGCTTTGTGTACAAGTGAACTCCCCAGGGGAGCCTTTATGCAGCCCCACATGCAACTGGACCCTCCGGGTTCACTCTTTCACAGCAACCCTAAATATAGCCCTGGACCGCCTGGCAGTCGACTGAAAACTCGGGCTCCAGAAAATGCGTTAAAAGCCTAATTCGCCCATACAAAAGTGCGCCCAGAGGAAGGCTTTGGGTACAACTGAACTCCCCAGGGGAGCCTTTATGCAGCCCCACATGCAACTGGACCCTCCGGGTTCACTCTTTCACAGCAACCCTAAATACAGCCCTAGCACGCCTGGCAGTCGACTGAAAGCTCGGGCCACAGAAAATGTGTTACGAGCCCCATTCGCCCATCCAGAAGTGCCCCCAAAGGAATGCTTTGGGTACATCTGAACTCCCCAGGGGAGCCTTTACGCAGCCCCACATGCAACTGGACCCTCCGTGTTCGCTCTTTACAGCAACCCTAAATATAACCCTAGCCAGCATGGCAGAAGACTGAAAACTCGGGCCACAGAAAAAGCGTTTCAAGCCCCAGTCGCCCATACAGAAGTGCCCCCAAAGGAAGGCTTTGGGTACAACTGAACTCCCCAGGGGAGCCTTTATGCAGCCCCACATGCAACTGGACCCTCCGGGTTCACTCTTTCACAGCAACCCTAAATATATCCCTGGCCCGCCTGGCAGTCGACTGAAAACTCGGGCCCCAGAAAATGCGTTAAAAGCCTAATTCGCCCATACAAAAGTGCTCCCAGAGGAAGGCTTTGGGTACAATTGAACTCCCCAGGGGAGCCTTTATGCAGCCCCACATGCAACTGGACCCTCCTTTTTCACTGTTTACGAGCAACCCTAAATATACCCCTAGCCACCATGGCAGAAGACTGAAAACTCGGGCCCCAGAAAATGCGTTTCAAGCCCCATTCACCCATCCAGACGTGCCCCCAAAGGAAGGCTTTGGGTACAACTGAAATCCCCAGGGGAGCGTTTATGCAGCCCCACATGCAACTGGACCCTCCGGGTTCACTCTTTCACCGCAAGCCTAAATATAGCCCTCGGTGCAATGGGAGAAGACTGAAAAAGCGGGCCTCAGAAAACGCATTGCGATTCCCCTTGGACTATCCAAAAGTGCCCCAAAGGAAGGCTTTGGGTACAACTGGACTCCCCAGTGGAGCCTTAACGCAGCCCCACATGCAACTGGACCCTCCATATTCGCTCTTTCACAGCAACCCTAAATATAGCCCTGGCCCGCCTGGCAGTAGACTGAAAACTCGGGCCCCAGAAAATGCGTTAAAAGCCTAATTCGCCCACCCAAAAGTGCCCCCAGAGGAAGGCTTTGGGTACAACTGAACTCCCCAGGGGAGCCTTAACGCAGCCCCACATGCAACTGGACCCTCCGTATTTGCTCTTTCACAGCAACCCTAAATATATCCCTGGTCCGCCTGGCAGTCGACTGAAAACTCGGGCCCCAGAAAAACAGTTAAAAGCCTAATTCGCCCATCCAAAAGTGCCCCCAGAGGAAGGCTTTGGGTACAACTGAACTCCCCAGGGGAGCCTTTATGCAGCCCCACATGCAACTGGACCCTCCTTGTTCACTGTTTACGAGCAACCCTAAATATACCCCTAGCCACCATGGCAGAAGACTGAAAACTCGGGCTCCAGAAAATGCGTTTCAAGCCCCATTCACCCATCCAGAAGTGCCCCCAGAGGAAGGCTTTGGGTACAAATGAACTCCCCAGGGGAGCCTTTATGCAGCCCCACATGCAACTGGACCCTCCGGGTTCACTCTTTCACCGCAAGCCTAAATATAGCCCTTGGCGCAATGGGAGAAGACTGAAAAAGTGGGCCTCAGAAAACGCATTTCGATTCCCCTTGGACCATCCAAAAGTGCCCCAAAGGAAGGCTTTGGGTACAACTGGACTCCCCAGGGGAGCCTTAACGCAGCCCCACATGCAACTGGACCCTCCGTATTCGCTCTTTCACAGCAACCCTAAATATAGCCCTGGCCTGCCTGGCAGTCGATTGAAAACTCGGGCCCCAGAAAATGCATAAAAGCCTAATTCGCCCATCCAAAAGTGCCCCCAGAGGAAGGCTTTGGGTACAAGTGAACTCCCCAGGGGAGCCTTTACGCAGCCCCACATGCAACTGGACCCTCCTTGTTCACTGTTTACGAGCAACCCTAAATATACCCCTAGCCACCACGGCAGAAGACTGAAAACTCGGGCTCCAGAAAATGCGTTTCAAGCCCCATTCACCCATCTAGAAGTGCCCCCAAAGGAAGGCTTTGGGTACAAGTGAACTCCCCAGAAGAGCCTTTATGCAGCCCCACATGCAACTGGACCCTCCGGGTTCACTCTTTCACAGCAAACCTAAATATAGCCCTAGCAAGCCTGGCAGTCGACTGAAAGTTCGGGCCACAGAAAATATGTTACGAGCCCCATTCGCCCATCCAAAAGTGCCCCCAAAGGAAGGCTTTGGGTACATCTGAACTCCCCAGGGGAGCCTTTACGCAGCCCCACATGCAACTGGACCCTCCGTGTTCGCTCTTTACAGCAACCCTAAATATAACCCCTAGCCAGCATGGCAGAAGACTGAAAACTCGGGCCACAGAAAAAGCGTTTCATGCCCCAGTCGCTCATACAGAAGTGCCCCCAAAGGAAGGCTTTGTGTACAAGTGAACTCCCCAGGGGAGCCTTTATGCAGCCCCACATGCAACTGGACCCTCCGGGTTCACTCTTTCACAGCAACCCTAAATATAGCCCTGGCCCGCCTGGCAGTCGACTGAAAACTCGGGCCCCAGAAAATGCGTTAAAAGCCTAATTCGCCCATACAAAAGTGCTCCCAGAGGAAGGCTTTGGGTACAACTGAACTCCCCAGGGGAGCCTTTATGCAGCCCCACATGCAACTGGACCCTCCGGGTTCACTCTTTCACAGCAACCCTAAATATAGCCCTAGCACGCCTGGCAGTCTACTGAAAGCTCGGGCCACAGAAAATGTGTTACGAGCCCCATTCGCCCATCCAGAAGTGCCCCCAAAGGAATGCTTTGGGTACATCTGAACTCCCCAGGGGAGCCTTAACGCAGCCCCACATGCAACTGGACCCTCCGTGTTCGCTCTTTACAGCAACCCTAAATATAACCCTAGCCAGCATGGCAGAAGACTGAAAACTCGGGCCACAGAAAAAGCGTTTCAAGCCCCAGTCGCCCATACAGAAGTGCCCCCAAAGGAAGGCTTTGGGTACAACTGAACTCCCCAGGGGAGCCTTTATGCAGCCCCACATGCAACTGGACCCTCCGGGTTCACTCTTTCACAGCAACCCTAAATATATCCCTGGCCCGCCTGGCAGTCGACTGAAAACTCGGGCCCCAGAAAATGCGTTAAAAGCCTAATTCGCCCATCCAAAAGTGCCCCCAGAGGAAGGCTTTGGGTACAACTGAACTCCCCAGGGGAGCCTTTATGCAGCCCCACATGCAACTGGACCCTCCTTTTTCACTGTTTACGAGCAACCCTAAATATACCCCTAGCCACCATGGCAGAAGACTGAAAACTCGGGCTCCAGAATATGCGTTTCAAGCCCCATTCACCCATCCAGACGTGCCCCCAAAGGAAGGCTTTGGGTACAACTGAAATCCCCAGGGGAGCGTTTATGCAGCCCCACATGCAACTGGACCCTCCGGGTTCACTCTTTCACCGCTAGCCTAAATATAGCCCTCGGTGCAATGGGAGAAGACTGAAAAAGCGGGCCTCAGAAAACGCATTGCGATTCCCCTTGGACTATCCAAAAGTGCCCCCAAAGGAAGGCTTTGGGTACAACTGGACTCCCCAGTGGAGCCTTAACGCAGCCCCACATGCAACTGGACCCTCCGTATTCGCTCTTTCACAGAAACCCTAAATATAGCCCTGGCCCGCCTGGCAGTCGACTGAAAACTCGGGCCCCAGAAAATGCGTTAAAAGCCTAATTCGCCCATCCAAAAGTGCCCCCAGAGGAAGGCTTTGGGTACAACTGAACTCCCAAGGGGAGCCTTAACGCAGCCCCACATGCAACTGGACCCTCCGTATTTGCTCTTTCACAGCAATCCTAAATATATCCCTGGCACGCCTGGCAGTCGACTGAAAACTCGGGCCCCAGAAAAACAGTTAAAAGCCTAATTCGCCCATCCAAAAGTGCCCCCAGAGGAAGGCTTTGGGTACAACTGAACTCCCCAGGGGAGCCTTTACGCAGCCCCACATGCAACTGGACCCTCCTTGTTCACTGTTTACGAGCAACCCTAAATATACCCCTAGCCACCATGGCAGAAAACTGAAAACTCGGGCTCCAGAAAATGCGTTTCAAGCCCCATTCACCCATCCAGAAGTGCCCCCAAAGGAAGGCTTTGGGTACAAGTGAACTCCCCAGGGGAGCCTTTATGCAGCCCCACATGCAACTGGACCCTCCGGGTTCACTCTTTCACAGCAACCCTAAATATAGCCCTGGCCCGCCTGGCAGTCGACTGAAAACTCGGGCCCCAGAAAAACAGTTAAAAGCCTAATTCGCCCATACAAAAGTGCTCCCAGAGGAAGGCTTTGGGTACAACTGAACTCCCCAGGGGAGCCTTTATGTAGCCCCACATGCAACTGGACCCTCCTTTTTCACTGTTTACGAGCAACCCTAAATATACCCCTAGCCACCATGGCAGAAGACTGAAAACTCGGGCTCCAGAAAATGCGTTTCAAGCCCCATTCACCCATCCAGACGTGCCCCCAAAGGAAGGCTTTGGGTACAACTGAAATCCCCAGGGGAGCCTTTATGCAGCCCCACATGCAACTGGACCCTCCGGGTTCACTCTTTCACCGCAAGCCTAAATATAGCCCTCGGTGCAATGGGAGAAGACTGAAAAAGCGGGCCTCAGAAAACGCATTGCGATTCCCCTTGGACTATCCAAAAGTGCCCCCAAAGGAAGGCTTTGGGTACAACTGGACTCCCCAGTGGAGCCTTAACGCAGCCCCACATGCAACTGGACCCTCCGTATTCGCTCTTTCACAGCAACCCTAAATATAGCCCTGGCCCGTCTGGCAGTCGACTGAAAACTCGGGCCCCAGAAAATGCGTTAAAAGCCTAATTCGCCCATCCAAAAGTGCCCCCAGAGGAAGGCTTTGGGTACAACTGACCTCCCAAGGGGAGCCTTAACGCAGCCCCACATGCAACTGGACCCTCCGTATTTGCTCTTTCACAGCAACCCTAAATATATCCCTGGCCCGCCTGGCAGTCGACTGAAAACTCGGGCCCCAGAAAAACAGTTAAAAGCCTAATTCGCCCATCCAAAAGTGCCCCCAGAGGAAGGCTTTGGGTACAACTGAACTCCCCAGGGGAGCCTTTACGCAGCCCCACATGCAACTGGACCCTCCTTGTTCACTCTTTACGAGCAACCCTAAATATACCCCTAGCCACCATGGCAGAAAACTGAAAACTCGGGCTCCAGAAAATGCGTTTCAAGCCCCATTCACCCATCCAGAAGTGCCCCCAGAGGAAGGCTTTGGGTACAACTGAACTCCCCAGGGGAGCCTTTATGCAGCCCCACATGCAACTGGACCCTCGGGGTTCAGTCTTTCACCGCAAGCCTAAATATAGCCCTTGGCGCAATGGGAGAAGACTGAAAAAGTGGGCCTCAGAAAACGCATTTCGATTCCCCTTGGACCATCCAAAAGTGCCCCCAGAGGAAGGCTTTGGTACAAGTGAACTCCCCAGGGGAGCCTTTATGCAGCCCCACATGCAACTGGACCCTCCGGGTTCACTCTTTCACAGCAAGCCTAAATATAGCCCTAGCACGCCTGGCAGTCGACTGAAAGCTCGGGCCACAGAAAATGTGTTACGAGCCCCATTCGCCCATCCAAAAGTGCCCTCAAAGGAAGGCTTTGGGTACATCTGAACTCCCCAGGGGAGCCTTTACGCAGCCCCACTTGCAACTGGACCCTCCGTGTTCGCTCTTTACAGCAACCCTAAATATAACCCTAGCCAGCATGGCAGAAGACTGAAAACTCGGGCCACAGAAAAAGCGTTTCAAGCCCCTTTCGCCCATTCAGAAGTGCCCCCAGAGGAAGGCTTTGGGTACAAGTGAACTCCCCAGGGGAGCCTTTATGCAGCCCCACATGCAACTGGACCCTCCTTGTTCACTGTTTACGAGCAACCCTAAATATACCCCTAGCCACCACGGCAGAAGACTGAAAACTCGGGCTCCAGAAAATGCGTTTCAAGCCCCATTCACCCATCCAGAAGTGCCCCCAAAGGAAGGCTTTGGGTACAAGTGAACTCCCCAGGGGAGCCTTTATGCAGCCCCACATGCAACTGGACCCTCCGGGTTCACTCTTTCACCGCAAGCCTAAATATAGCCCTCGGCGCAATGGGAGAAGACTGAAAAAGCGGGCCTCAGAAAACGCATTGCGATTCCCTTTGGACTATCCAAAAGTGCCCCCAAAGGAAGGCTTTGGGTACAACTGGACTCCCCAGGGGAGCCTTAACGCAGCCCCACATGCAACTGGACCCTCCGTATTCGCTCTTTCACAGCAACCCTAAATATAGCCCTGGCCCGTCTGGCAGTCGACTTGAAACTCGGGCCCCAGAAAATGCATTAAAACCTAATTTGCCCATCCAAAAGTGCCCCCAGAGGAAGGCTTTGGGTACAAGTGAACTCCCCAGGGGAGCCTTTATGCAGCCCCACATGCAACTGGACCCTCCTTGTTCACTGTTTACGAGCAACCCTAAATATACCCCTAGCCACCAGGCCAGAAGACTGAAAACTCGGGCTCCAGAAAATGCGTTTCAAGCCCCATTCACCCATCCAGAAGTGCCCCCAAAGGAAGGCTTTGGGTACAAGTGAACTCCCCAGGGGAGCCTTTATGCAGCCCCACATGCAACTGGACCCTCCGGGTTCACTCTTTCACCGCAAGCCTAAATATAGCCCTAGCATGCCTGGCAGTAGACTGAAAGCTCGGGCCACAGAAAATGTGTTACGAGCCCCATTCGCCCATCCAAAAGTGCCCCCAAAGGAAGGCTTTGGGTAAAAGTGAACTCCCCAGGGGAGCCTTTATGCAGCCCCACATGCAACTGGACCCTCCGGGTTCACTCTTTCACCGCAAGCCTAAATATATCCCTCGACGCAATGGGAGAAGACTGAAAAAGCGGGCCTCAGAAAACGCATTGCGATTCCCCTTGGACAATCCAGAAGTGCCCCAAAGGAAGGCTTTGGGTACAAATGGACTCCCCAGGGGAGCCTTAACGCAGCCCCACATGCAACTGGACCCTCCGTATTCGCTCTTTCACAGCAACCCTAAATATATCCCTGGCCCGCCTGGTAGTCGATTGAAAACTCGGGCCCCAGAAAATGCATAAAAGCCTAATTCGCCCATCCAAAAGTGCCCCCAGAGGAAGGCTTTGGGTACAACTGAACTCCCCAGGGGAGCATTTATGCAGCCCCATATGCAACTGGACCCTCCGGGTTCACTCTTTCACCGCAAGCCTAAATATAGCCCTAGCACGCCTGGCAGTCGACTGAAAGCTCGGGCCACAGAAAATGTGTTACGAGCCCCATTCGCCCATCCAAAAGTGCCCCCAAAGGAAGGCTTTGGGTACATCTGAACTCTCCAGGGGAGCCTTTACGCAGCCCCACATGCAACTGGACCCTTCGTGTTCGCTCTTTACAGCAACCCTAAATATAACCCTAGCCACCATGGCAGAAGACTGAAAACTCGGGCCACAGAAAAAGCGTTTCAAGCCCCTTTCGCCCATCCAGAAGTGCCCCCAGAGGAAGGCTTTGGGTACAAGTGAACTCCCCAGGGGAGCCTTTATGCAGCCCCACATGCAACTGGACCCTCCTTTTTCACTGTTTACGAGCAACCCTAAATATACCCCTAGCCACCATGGCAGAAGACTGAAAACTCGGGCTCCAGAAAATGCGTTTCAAGCCCCATTCACCCATCCAGAAGTGCCCCCAAAGGAAGGCTTTGGGTACAACTGAACTCCCAAGGGGAGCCTTAACGCAGCCCCACATGCAACTGGACCCTCAGGGTTCACTCTTTCACCGCAAGCCTAAATATAGCCCTCGGAGCAATGGGAGAAGACTGAAAAAGCGGGCCTCATAAAACGCATTTCGATTCCCCTTGGACAATCCAAAAGTGCCCCCAAAGCAAGGCTTTGGGTACAAGTGAACTCCCCAGGGGAGCCTTAACGCAGCCCCACATGCAACTGGACCCTCCGTATTCGCTCTTTCACAGCAACCCTAAATATAGCCCTGGCCCGCCTGGCAGTCGACTGAAAGCTCGGGCCCCAGAAAATGCATTAAAAGCCTAATTCGCCCATCCAAAAGTGCCCCCAGAGGAAGGCTTTGGGTACAAGTGAACTCCCCAGGGGAGCCTTTACGCAGCCCCACATGCAACTGGACCCTCCTTGTTCGCTCTTTACAGCAACCCTAAATATACCCCTAGCCACCATGGCAGAAGACTGAAAACTCGGGCTCCAGAAAAAGCGTTTCAAGCCCCATTCTCCCATCCAGAAGTGCCCCCAGAGGAAGGCTTTGGGTACAAGTGAACTCCCCAGGGGAGCCTTTATGCAGCCCCACATGCAACTGGACCCTCCGTATTCGCTCTTTCACAGCAACCCTAAATATAGCACTGGCCCGCCTAGCAGTCGACTGAAAGCTCGGGCCCCAGAAAAACTGTTAAAAGCCTAATTCGTCCATCCAAAAGTGACCCCAGAGGAAGGCTTTGGGTACATCTGAACTCCCCAGGGGAGCCTTTATGCAGCCCCACATGCAACTGGACCCTCCGTGTTCGCTCTTTACAGCAAACCTAAATATAACCCTAGCCAGCATGGCAGAAGACTGAAAACTCGGGCCACAGAAAAAGCGTTTCAAGCCCCTTTCGCCCATCCAGAAGTGCCCCCAAAGGAAGGCTTTGGGTACAAGTGAACTCCCCAGGGGAGCCTTTATGCAGAGCCACATGCAACTGTACCCTCCTTGTTCACTGTTTACGAGCAACCCTAAATATACACCTAGCCACCATGGCAGAAGACTGAAAACTCGGGCTCCAGAAAATGCGTTTCAAGCCCCATTCACCCATCCAGAAGTGCCCCCAAAGGAAGGCTTTGGGTACAAGTGAACTCCCCAGGGGAGCCTTTATGCAGCCCCACATGCAACTGGACCCTCCGGGTTCACTCTTTCACCGCAAGCCTAAATATAGCCCTCGGCGCAATGGGAGAAGACTGAAAAAGCGGGCCTCAGAAAACGCATTGCGATTCCCCTTGGACCATTCCAAAGTGCCCCAAAGGAAGGCTTTGGGTACAACTGGACTCCCCAGGGGAGCCTTAACGCAGCCCCACATGCAACTGGACCCTCCGTATTCGCTCTTTTACAGCAACCCTAAATATAGCCCTGGCCCGCCTGGAAGTCGACTGAAAACTCGGGCCCCAGAAAATGCATTAAAAGACTAATTCGCCCATCCAGAAGTGCCCCCAGAGGAAGGCTTTGGGTACAAGTGAACTCCCCAGGGGAGCCTTTACGCAGCCCCACATGCAACTGGACCCTCCGGGTTCACTCTTTCACCGCAAGCCTAAATATATCCCGAGCAAGCTTGGAAGTCGACTGAAAGCTCGGGCCACAGAAAATGTGTTACGAGCCCCATTCGCCCATCCAAAAGTGCCTCCAAAGGAAGGCTTTGGGTACATCTGAACTCCCCAGGGGAGCCTTTACGCAGCCCCACATGCAACTGGACCCTCCTTGCTCACTGTTTACGAGCAACCCTAAATATACCCCTAGCCACCATGGCAGAAGACTGAAAACTCGGGCTCCAGAAAATGCGTTTCAAGCCCCATTCACCCCTCCAGAAGTGCCCCCAAAGGAAGGCTTTGGGTACAACTGAACTCCCCAGGGGAGCCTTTATGCAGGCGCATACGCAACTGAACCCCCCGTGTTCGCTGTTTACAAGCAACCCTAAATATAACACTAGCCAGCATGGCAGAAAACTGAAAACTCGGGCCACAGAAAAAGCGTTTCAAGCCCCATTCACCCATCCAAAAGTGCCCCCAAAAGGAAGGCTTTGGGTACAAGTGAACTCCCCAGGGGAGCCTTTATGCAGCCCCACATGCAACTGGACCCTCCGTATTCGCTCTTTCACAGCAACCCTAAATGTAGCCCTGGCCCGCCTGGCAGTCGACTGAAAGCTCGGGCCACAGAAAATGTGTTACGAGCCCCATTCGCCCATCCAAAAGTGCCCCCAAAGGAAGGCTTTGCGTACAAGTGAACTCCCCAAGGGAACCTTTACGCAGCCCCACATGCAACTGGACCCTCCTTGTTCACTGTTTATGAGCAACCCTAAATATACCCCTAGCCACCATGGCAGAAGACTGAAAACTCTGGCTCCAGAAAATGCGTTTCAAGCCCCATTCACCCATCCAGAAGTGCCCCCAAAGGAAGGCTTTGGGTACAACTGAACTCCCCAGGGGAGCCTTTATGCAGCCCCACATGCAACTGGACCCTACGTGTTCGCTCTTTACAGCAACCCTAAATATAACCCTAGCCAGCATGGCAGACGACTGAAAACTCGGGCCACAGAATACGTGATACAAGCCCCATTCGACCATCCAAAAGTGCCTCCAAAGGAAGGCTTTGGGTACAACTGAACTCCCCAGGGGAGCCTTTATGCAGGCGCATACGCAACTGAACCCCCCGTGTTCACTGTTTAAAGGCAACCCTAAATATAACACTAGCCAGCATGGCAGAAATCTGAAAACTCGGGCAACAGAAAAAGCGTTTCAAGCCCCATTCACCCATCCAGAAGTGCCCCCAAAGGAAGGCTTTGGGTACAAGTGAACTCCCCAGGGGAGCCTTTATGCAGCCCCACATGCAACTGGACCCTCCGGGTTCACTCTTTCACAGCAACCCTAAATGTAGCCCTGGCCCGCCTGGCAGTCGACTGAAAACTCGGGCCCCAGAAAATGCGTTAAAAGCCTAATTCGCCCATCCAAAAGTGCCCCCAGAGGAAGGCTTTGGGTACAACTGAACTCCCCAGGGGAGCCTTTATGCAGCCCCACATGCAACTGGACCCTCCGTATTTGCTCTTTCACAGCAACCCTATATATAGCCCTGGCCCGCCTGGCAGTCGACTGAAAGCTCGGGCCACAGAAAATGTGTTACGAGCCACATTCGCCAATCCAGAAGTGCCCCCAAAGGAAGGCTTTGGGTACAAGTGAACTCCCCAGGGGAACCTTTGCGCAGCCCCACATGCAACATGACCCTCCATGTTCGCTGTTTCCGAGCAACCCTAAATATAACCCTAGCTAGCATGGCAGAAGTCTGAAAATGCGGGCCCCAGAAAACGTGCTACAAGCCCCATTCGCCCATCCAGAAGTGCCCCCAAAGGAAGACTTTGGGTACAACTGAACTCCCCAGGGGAGCCTTTATGCAGCCCCACATGCAACTGGACCCTCCGCGTTCACCCTTTCACAGCAAGACTAATTATAACCCTCGGTGCAATCGGAGAAATCTGAAAAAGCGGACCTCAAAAAACTAATTGCGATTCCCCTTGGACCATCCAAAAGTGCCCCCAAAGGAAGGCTTTGGGTACAAGTGAACTCCCCAGGGGAGTCTTTATGCAGCCCCACATGCAACTGGACCCTCCGGGTTCGCTGTTTCCGAGCAACACTAAATATAGCCCTAGCCGGCATTGGAGACGACTGAAAACTCGGGTCCCAAAAAACGCATTCCGAGCCCCTTTCGCCCATCAAAAAGTGCCCCCAGAAGAAGGCTTTGGGTACAAGTGAACTCCCCAGGGGAGCCTTTACGCAGCCCCACATGCAACTGGACCCTCCGTGTTCGCTGTTTATGAGTAACACTAAATATAACCCTGGCCCTCATGGGAGACAACTGAAAACTCGGGCTCCAGAAAATGCGTTACAAGCCCCATTCGCCCATCCAAAAGTGCCCCCAGAGGAAGACTTTGGGTACAAGTGAACTCCCCAGGGGAGCCTTTACGCAGCCCCACATGCAAATGGACCCTCCGTGTTCACTGTTTATGGGTAACCCTAAATATAACCCTGGCCCTCATGGGAGACAACTGAAAACTTGGGCTCCAGAAAATGCGTTACAAGCCCCATTCGTTCATCCCGAAGTGCCCCCAAAAAAGACTTTCGGTACAAGTGAACTCCCCATGGGAGCCTTTATGCAGCCCCACATGCAACTGGACCCTCCGGGTTCGCTCTTCCGAAGCAATACTAAAGATATCCCTAGCAGGCATGGGAGGCGACTGAAAACTCGGGCCCCAGAAAACTCATTGCGATTCCCCTTTCGCCCATTCAAAAGTGCCCCCAGAGGAAGGCTTTGGGTACATCTGAACTCCCCAGGGGATCCTTAATGCAGCCCCACATGCAACTGGACCCTCCGGGTTCGCTGTTTCTGAGCAACACTAAATATAGCCCTAGCCGGCATGGGAGACGACTGAAAACCTAGGCCCCAGAAAACGCTTTCCGAGCCCCTTTAGCCCATCCAAAAGTGCCCCCAGAGGAAGGCTTTGGGTACAACTGAACTCCCCAGGGGAGCCTTTATTCAGCCCCACATGCAACTGGACCCTCAGTATTTGCAATTTCACTGCAACCCTAAATATATCACTGGCCCGCCTGGAAGTCGAGTGATAACTCGGGCCCCAGAAAATGCGATACAAGCCCCATTCGCCCATCCAAAAGTGCCCCCAAAGGAAGGCTTTGGGTATGAGTGAACTCTCCAGGGGAGCCTTTATGCAGCCCCACATGCAACTGGACCCTCCGTGTTCACTCTTTCTACGCAAGCCAAAATACATCCCTAGCCGCAAAGGGAGAAGACTGAAAAACCGGGCCTCAGAAAACGCATTGCGAGTCTCTTTCGCCCATCTAAAAGTGCCCCCAAAGGAAGGCTCTGGGTACAAGTGAATTCCCCAGGGGAGCCTTTACGCAGCCCCACATGCAACTGGACCCTCCGTGTTTGCTCTTTACAAGCAACCCTAAAATAACTCTAGCCAGCATGGAGAAGACTGAAAACTTGGGCCACAGAAAACGCATTCCGAGCCACTTTCGCCCATCCAGAAGTGCCCCCAGAGGAAGGCTTTGGGTACAAGTGAACTCCCCAGGGGAGCCTTTAGTCAACCCAAAAGGAACTGAACCATACGGGTTCGCTCTTTTAGAGAAAAACTATACATAGCCCTAGCCGGCATGGGAGACGACTGAAAATTCTGGTGCCAGAAAAAGATTTCCGAGCCCCATTCACCCATCCAAAAGTGCCCCCAGAGGAAGGCTTTGGGTACAAGTGAACTCCCCAGGGGAGTCTTTATGCAGCCCCACATGCAACTGGACCCTCCGGGTTCGCTGTTTCCGAGCAACACTAAATATAGCCCTAGCCGGCATTGGAGACAACTGAAAACTCGGGTCCCAAAAAACGCATTCCGAGCCCCTTTCGCCCATCAAAAAGTGCCCCCAGAAGAAGGCTTTGGGTACAAGTGAACTCCCCAGGGGAGCCTTTACGCAGCCCCACATGCAACTGGACCCTCCGTGTTCGCTGTTTATGAGTAACCCTAAATATAACCCTGGCCCTCATGGGAGACAACTGAAAACTCGGGCTCCAGAAAATGCGTTACAAGCCCCATTCGCCCATCCAAAAGTACCCCCAGAGGAAGACTTTGGGTACAAGTGAACTCCCCAGGGGAGCCTTTACGCAGCCCCACATGCAAATGGACCCTCCGTGTTCACTGTTTATGGGTAACCCTAAATATAACCCTGGCCCTCATGGGAGACAACTGAAAACTTGGGCTCCAGAAAATGCGTTACAAGCCCCATTCGTTCATCCCGAAGTGCCCCCAAAAAAGACTTTCGGTACAAGTGAACTCCCCATGAGAGCCTTTATGCAGCCCCACATGCAACTGGACCCTCCGGGTTCGCTCTTCCGAAGCAATACTAAAGATATCCCTAGCAGGCATGGGAGGCGACTGAAAACTCGGGCCCCAGAAAACTCATTGCGATTCCCCTTTCGCCCATTCAAAAGTGCCCCCAGAGGAAGGCTTTGGGTACATCTGAACTCCCCAGGGGATCCTTAATGCAGCCCCACATGCAACTGGACCCTCCGGGTTCGCTGTTTCTGAGCAACACTAAATATAGCCCTAGCCGGCATGGGAGACGACTGAAAACCTAGGCCCCAGAAAACGCTTTCCGAGCCCCTTTAGCCCATCCAAAAGTGCCCCCAGAGGAAGGCTTTGGGTACAACTGAACTCCCCAGGGGATCCTTAATGCAGCCCCACATGCAACTGGACCCTCCGGGTTCGCTGTTTCTGAGCAACACTAAATATAGCCCTAGCCGGCATGGGAGACGACTGAAAACCTAGGCCCCAGAAAACGCTTTCCGAGCCCCTTTAGCCCATCCAAAAGTGCCCCCAGAGGAAGGCTTTGGGTACAACTGAACTCCCCAGGGGAGCCTTTTTGCAACCCCACATGAAACTGGACCCTCCGGGTTCACTCTTCCACAGCAAGACTAAATATAGCCCTAGCCGCAAAAGGAGAAGGCTGAAAACTCGGGCCCCAGAAAATGCCTTACAAGACCTTTTCGCCCATCCAAAAGTGCCACCAAATGAAGGCTTTGAGTACAAGTGAACTCCCCAGGGGAGCCTTTATGCAGCCCCACATGCAACTGGACCCTCCGGGTTCACTCTTTCACCGCTAGCCTAAATATAACCCTAGCCGGCATCGGAGATGACTGAAAAATTGAACCAAAGAAAATGACTTACAGGACCATTTCGCCCACACAAAAGTGCCCCCAAAGGAAGGCTTTGGGTACAAGTGAACTCCCCAGGGGAGCCTTTATGCAGCCCCACATGCAACTGGACCAGCCGCCTTCACCCTTTCTATGCAAGCCTAAATATAGCACTAGCCGCATAGGGAGAAGACTGAAAAAGCAGGCCTCAGGAAACGCATTGCGAGTCTCTTTCGCCCATCCAAAAGTGCCCCCAGAGGAAGGCTTTGGGTACAACTGAACTCCCCAGGGGAGCCTCTATGCAGCCCCACATGCAACACGACCCTCCGGGTTCGCTCTTTCCGAGAAACACTATAGACAGCCCTAGCCGGCATGGGAGATGACTGAAAACTCGGGCCCCAGAAAACGCATTCCGAGCCCCTTTCGCCCATCCAAAAGTGCCCCCAGAGGAAGACACTGGGTAGAAGTGAACTCCCCAGGGGAGCCTTTATGCGTCCCAACATGCAACTGGACCCTCCGTATTCGCTCTTTACAAGCAACCCTAAATATAACCCTAGCCAGCATGGAGAAGACTGAAAACTCGGGCCTCAGAAAAAGCGTTGCAAGCCCCATTCGCCCATCCAGAAGTGCCTCCAAAGGAAGGCTTTGGGTACAAGTGAACTCCCCAGGGGAGCCTTTATGCAGCCCCACATGCAACTGGACCCTCTGCGTTCACTCTTTCACCACAAGACTAAATATAGCCCTAGGCTCAAAGGGAGAAGACTGAAAAAGCGGGTCTCAGAAAACGCACTGCGATTCCCCTTGCACCATCCAAAAGTGCCCCTCAAAGGAAGGCTTTGGGTAGATGTGAACTCCCCTGGGGAGCCTTTATGCAGCCCCACATGCAACTGGACCCTCCGGGTTCGCTGTTTTCGAGCAAAACTAAATATATCCCTAGCCAGCATGGCAGAAGACTAAAAACTTGGGCCATAGAAAACGCGTTACAAGCCCCATTCACCCATCCAGAAATGCCCCCAAAGGAAGGCTTTGGGTACAAGTGAACTCCCCAGGGGAGCCTTTATGCAGCCCCACATGCAACTGGACCCTCCGTATTCGCTCTTTCACAGCAACCCTATATATAGCCCTGGCCCGCCTGGCAGTCGACTGAAAACTCGGGCCTCAGAAAATGCATTAAAAGCCTAATTCGCCCATCCAAAAGTGCCCCCAGAGGAAGGCTTTGGGTACAAGTGAACTCCCCAGGGGAGCCTTTATGCAGCCCCACATGCAACTGGACCCTCCGTGTTCGCTCTTTACAGCAACCCTAAATATACCCCTAGCCACCATGGCAGAAGACTGAAAACTCGGGCCACAGAAAAAGCGTTTCAAGCCCCATTCTCCCATCCAGAAGTGCCCCCAGAGGAAGGCTTTGGGTACAACTGAACTCCCCAGGGGAGCCTTTACGCAGCCCCACATGCAACTGGACCCTCAGTATTCGCTCTTTCACAGCAACCCTAAATATAGCACTGGCCCGCCTAGCAGTCGACTGAAAGCTCGGGCCCCAGAAAAACTGTTAAAAGCCTAATTCGTCCATCCAAAAGTGACCCCAGAGGAAGGCTTTGGGTACATCTGAACTCCCCAGGGGAGCCTTTATGCAGCCCCACATGCAACTGGACCCTCCGTGTTCGCTCTTTACAGCAAACCTAAATATAACCCTAGCCAGCATGGCAGAAGACTGAAAACTCGGGCCACAGAAAAAGCGTTTCAAGCCCCTTTCGCCCATCCAGAAGTGCCCCCAAAGGAAGGCTTTGGGTACAAGTGAACTCCCCAGGGGAGCCTTTATGCAGAGCCACATGCAACTGTACCCTCCTTGTTCACTGTTTACGAGCAACCCTAAATATACCCCTAGCCACCATGGCAGAAGACTGAAAACTCGGGCTCCAGAAAATGCGTTTCAAGCCCCATTCACCCATCCAGAAGTGCCCCCAAAGGAATGCTTTGGGTACAAGTGAACTCCCCAGGGGAGCCTTTATGCAGCCCCACATGCAACTGGACCCTCCGGGTTCACTCTTTCACCGCAAGCCTAAATATAGCCCTCGGCGCAATGGGAGAAGACTGAAAAAGCGGGCCTCAGAAAACGCATTGCGATTCCCCTTGGACCATTCCAAAGTGCCCCCAAAGGAAGGCTTTGGGTACAACTGGACTCCCCAGGGGAGCCTTAACGCAGCCCCACATGCAACTGGACCCTCCGGGTTCACTCTTTCACCGCAAGCCTAAATATATCCCGAGCAAGCTTGGAAGTCGACTGAAAGCTCGGGCCACAGAAAATGTGTTACGAGCCCCATTCGCCCATCCAAAAGTGCCTCCAAAGGAAGGCTTTGGGTACATCTGAACTCCCCAGGGGAGCCTTTACGCAGCCTTACATGCAACTGGACCCTCCTTGCTCACTGTTTACGAGCAACCCTAAATATACCCCTAGCCACCATGGCAGAAGACTGAAAACTCGGGCTCCAGAAAATGCGTTTCAAGCCCCATTCACCCCTCCAGAAGTGCCCCCAAAGGAAGGCTTTGGGTACAACTGAACTCCCCAGGGGAGCCTTTATGCAGGCGCATACGCAACTGAACCCCCCGTGTTCGCTGTTTACAAGCAGCCCTAAATATAACACTAGCCAGCATGGCAGAAAACTGAAAACTCGGGCCACAGAAAAAGCGTTTCAAGCCCCATTCACCCATCCAAAAGTGCCCCCAAAGGAAGGCTTTGGGTACAAGTGAACTCCCCAGGGGAGCCTTTATGCAGCCCCACATGCAACTGGACCCTCCGTATTCGCTCTTTCACAGCAACCCTAAATATAGCCCTGGCCAGCCTGGCAGTCGACTGAAAGCTCGGGCCACAGAAAATGTGTTACGAGCCCCATTCGCCCATCCAAAAGTGCCCCCAAAGGAAGGCTTTGCGTACAAGTGAACTCCCCAAGGGAACCTTTACGCAGCCCCACATGCAACTGGACCCTCCTTGTTCACTGTTTATGAGCAACCCTAAATATACCCCTAGCCACCATGGCAGAAGACTGAAAACTCGGGCTCCAGAAAATGCGTTTCAAGCCCCATTCACCCATCCAAAAGTGCCCCCAAAGGAAGGCTTTGGGTACAAGTGAACTCCCCAGGGGAGCCTTTATGCAGCCCCACATGCAACTGGACCCTACGTGTTCGCTCTTTACAGCAACCCTAAATATAACCCTAGCCAGCATGGCAGACGACTGAAAACTCGGGCCACAGAATACGTGATACAAGCCCCATTCGACCATCCAAAAGTGCCTCCAAAGGAAGGCCTTGGGTACAACTGAACTCCCCAGGGGAGCCTTTATGCAGGCGCATAAGCAACTGAACCCCCCGTGTTCACTGTTTAAAGGCAACCCTAAATATAACACTAGCCAGCATGGCAGAAAACTGAAAACTCGGGCAACAGAAAAAGCGTTTCAAGCCCCATTCACCCATCCAGAAGTGCCCCCAAAGGAAGGCTTTGGGTACAAGTGAACTCCCCAGGGGAGCCTTTATGCAGCCCCACATGCAACTGGACCCTCCGGGTTCACTCTTTCACAGCAACCCTAAATGTAGCCCTGGCCCGCCTGGCAGTCGACTGAAAACTCGGGCCCCAGAAAATGCGTTAAAAGCCTAATTCGCCCATCCAAAAGTGCCCCCAGAGGAAGGCTTTGGGTACAACTGAACTCCCCAGGGGAGCCTTTATGCAGCCCCACATGCAACTGGACCCTCCGTATTTGCTCTTTCACAGCAACCCTATATATAGCCCTGGCCCGCCTGGCAGTCGACTGAAAGCTCGGGCCACAGAAAATGTGTTACGAGCCACATTCGCCAATCCAAAAGTGCCCCCAAAGGAAGGCTTTGCGTACAAGTGAACTCCCCAGGGGAACCTTTGCGCAGCCCCACATGCAACTGGACCCTCCTTGTTCACTGTTTACGAGCAACCCTAAATATACCCCTAGCCACCATGGCAGAAGACTGAAAACTCGGGCTCCAGAAAATGCGTTTCAAGCCCCATTCACCCATCCAGAAGTGCCCCCAAAGGAAGGCTTTGGGTACAACTGAACTACCCAGGGGAGCCTTTATGCAGCCCCACATGCAACTGGACCCTCCGTGTTCGCTCTTTACAGCAACCCTAAATATAACCCCAGCCAGCATGGCAGAAAACTGAAAACTCGGGCCATAGAAAAAGCGTTTCAAGGCCCTTTCGCCCATCCAGAAGTGCCCCCAAAGGAAGGCTTTGGGTACAAGTGAACTCCCCAGGGGAGGCTATATGCAGCGCCACATGCAACTGGACCCTCCTTGTTCACTGTTTACGAGCAACCCTAAATATACCCCTAGCCACCATGGCAGAAGACTGAAAACTCGGGCTCCAGAAAATGCGTTTCAAGCCCCATTCACCCATCCAAAAGTGCCCCCAAAGGAAGGCTTTGGGTACAAGTGAACTCCCCAGGGGAGCCTTTATGCAGCCCCACATGCAACTGGACCCTACGTGTTCGCTCTTTACAGCAACCCTAAATATAACCCTAGCCAGCATGGCAGACGACTGAAAACTCGGGCCACAGAATACGTGATACAAGCCCCATTCGACCATCCAAAAGTGCCTCCAAAGGAAGGCTTTGGGTACAACTGAACTCCCCAGGGGAGCCTTTATGCAGGCGCATAAGCAACTGAACCCCCCGTGTTCACTGTTTAAAGGCAACCCTAAATATAACACTAGCCAGCATGGCAGAAAACTGAAAACTCGGGCAACAGAAAAAGCGTTTCAAGCCCCATTCACCCATCCAGAAGTGCCCCCAAAGGAAGGCTTTGGGTACAAGTGAACTCCCCAGGGGAGCCTTTATGCAGCCCCACATGCAACTGGACCCTCCGGGTTCACTCTTTCACAGCAACCCTAAATGTAGCCCTGGCCCGCCTGGCAGTCGACTGAAAACTCGGGCCCCAGAAAATGCGTTAAAAGCCTAATTCGCCCATCCAAAAGTGCCCCCAGAGGAAGGCTTTGGGTACAACTGAACTCCCCAGGGGAGCCTTTATGCAGCCCCACATGCAACTGGACCCTCCGTATTTGCTCTTTCACAGCAACCCTATATATAGCCCTGGCCCGCCTGGCAGTCGACTGAAAGCTCGGGCCACAGAAAATGTGTTACGAGCCACATTCGCCAATCCAAAAGTGCCCCCAAAGGAAGGCTTTGCGTACAAGTGAACTCCCCAGGGGAACCTTTGCGCAGCCCCACATGCAACTGGACCCTCCTTGTTCACTGTTTACGAGCAACCCTAAATATACCCCTAGCCACCATGGCAGAAGACTGAAAACTCGGGCTCCAGAAAATGCGTTTCAAGCCCCATTCACCCATCCAGAAGTGCCCCCAAAGGAAGGCTTTGGGTACAACTGAACTACCCAGGGGAGCCTTTATGCAGCCCCACATGCAACTGGACCCTCCGTGTTCGCTCTTTACAGCAACCCTAAATATAACCCCAGCCAGCATGGCAGAAAACTGAAAACTCGGGCCATAGAAAAAGCGTTTCAAGGCCCTTTCGCCCATCCAGAAGTGCCCCCAAAGGAAGGCTTTGGGTACAAGTGAACTCCCCAGGGGAGGCTATATGCAGCGCCACATGCAACTGGACCCTCCTTGTTCACTGTTTACGAGCAACCCTAAATATACCCCTAGCCACCATGGCAGAAGACTGAAAACTTGGGCTCCAGAAAATGCGTTTCGAGCCCCATTCACCCATCCAGAAGTGCCCCCAAAGGAAGGCTATGGGTAGAAGTGAACTCCCCAGGGGAACCTTTACGCAGCCCCACATGCAACATGACCCTCCATGTTCGCTGTTTCCGAGCAACCCTAAATATAACCCTAGCCAGCATGGCAGAAGTCTGAAAATGCGGGCCCCAGAAAACGTGCTACAAGCCCCATTCGCCCATCCAGATGTGCCCCCAAAGGAAGACTTTGGGTACAACTGAACTCCCCAGGGGAGCCTTTATGCAGCCCCACATGCAACTGGACCCTCCGCGTTCACCCTTTCACAGCAAGACTAATTATAACCCTCGGTGCAATCGGAGAAATCTGAAAAAGCGGACCTCAAAAAACTAATTGCGATTCCCCTTGGACCATCCAAAAGTGCCCCCAAAGGAAGGCTTTGGGTACAAGTGAACTCCCCAGGGGAGTCTTTATGCAGCCCCACATGCAACTGGACCCTCCGGGTTCGCTGTTTCCGAGCAACACTAAATATAGCCCTAGCCGGCATTGGAGACGACTGAAAACTCGGGTCCCAAAAAACGCATTCCGAGCCCCTTTCGCCCATCAAAAAGTGCCCCCAGAGGAAGTCTTTGGGTACAAGTGAACTCCCCAGGGGAGCCTTTACGCAGCCCCACATGCAACTGGACCCTCCGTGTTCGCTGTTTATGAGTAACCCTAAATATAACCCTGGCCCTCATGGGAGACAACTGAAAACTCGGGCTCCAGAAAATGCGTTACAAGCCCCATTCGCCCATCCAAAAGAGCCCCCAGAGGAAGACTTTGGGTACAAGTGAACTCCCCAGGGGAGCCTTTACGCAGCCCCACATGCAAATGGACCCTCCGTGTTCACTGTGTATGGGTAACCCTAAATATAACCCTGGCCCTCATGGGAGACGACTGAAAACTTGGGCTCCAGAAAATGCGTTACAAGCCCCATTCGTTCATCCCGAAGTGCCCCCAAAAAAGACTTTCGGTACAAGTGAACTCCCCATGGGAGCCTTTATGCAGCCCCACATGCAACTGGACCCTCCGGGTTCGCTCTTCCGAAGCAATACTAAAGATATCCCTAGCAGGCATGGGAGGCGACTGAAAACTCGGGCCCCAGAAAACTCATTGCGATTCCCCTTTCGCCCATTCAAAAGTGCCCCCAGAGGAAGGCTTTGGGTACATCTGAACTCCCCAGGGGATCCTTAATGCAGCCCCACATGCAACTGGACCCTCCGGGTTCGCTGTTTCTGAGCAACACTAAATATAGCCCTAGCCGGCATGGGAGACGACTGAAAACCCAGGCCCCTGAAAACGCTTTCCGAGCCCCTTTAGCCCATCCAAAAGTGCCCCCAGAGGAAGGCTTTGGGTACAACTGAACTCCCCAGGGGATCCTTAATGCAGCCCCACATGCAACTGGACCCTCCGGGTTCGCTGTTTCTGAGCAACACTAAATATAGCCCTAGCCGGCATGGGAGACGACTGAAAACCCAGGCCCCTGAAAACGCTTTCCGAGCCCCTTTAGCCCATCCAAAAGTGCCCCCAGAGGAAGGCTTTGGGTACAACTGAACTCCCCAGGGGAGCCTTTATTCAGCCCCACATGCAACTGGACCCTCAGTATTTGCAATTTCACTGCAACCCTAAATATATCACTGTCCCGCCTGGAAGTCGAGTGATAACTCGGGCCCCAGAAAATGCGATACAAGCCCCATTCGCCCATCCAAAAGTGCCCCCAAAGGAAGGCTTTGGGTATGAGTGAACTCTCCAGGGGAGCCTTTATGCAGCCCCACATGCAACTGGACCCTCCGTGTTCACTCTTTCTACGCAAGCCAAAATACATCCCTAGCCGCAAAGGGAGAAGACTGAAAAAGCGGGCCTCAGAAAACGCATTGCGAGTCTCTTTCGCCCATCTAAAAGTGCCCCCAAAGGAAGGCTCTGGGTACAAGTGAATTCCCCAGGGGAGCCTTTACGCAGCCCCACATGCAACTGGACCCTCCGTGTTTGCTCTTTACAAGCAACCCTAAAATAACTCTAGCCAGCATGGAGAAGACTGAAAACTTGGGCCACAGAAAACGCATTCCGAGCCACTTTCGCCCATCCAGAAGTGCCCCCAGAGGAAGGCTTTGGGTACAAGTGAACTCCCCAGGGGATCCTTTAGTCAACCCAAAAGGAACTGAACCATACGGGTTCGCTCTTTTAGAGCAAAACTATACATAGCCCTAGCCGGCATGGGAGACGACTGAAAATTCTGGTGCCAGAAAAAGGTTTCCGAGCCCCATTCACCCATCCAAAAGTGCCCCCAGAGGAAGGCTTTGGGTACAAGTGAACTCCCCAGGGGAGCCTTTACGCAGCCCCACATCCAACTGGACCCTCCGTGTTCGCTGTTTACAAGCAACCCTAAATATATCCCTAGCCAGCATGGCAGAAGACTGAAAACTCGGGCCCTAGAAAACGCGCTACAAGCCCCATTCGCCCATCCAGAAGTGCCCCCAAAGGAAGGCTTTGGGTACAAGTGAACTCCCCAGGGGAGCCTTTATGCAGCCCCACATGCAACTGGACCCTCCGGGTTCACTCTTTCACCGCAAGACGAAATATAGCTCTCCGCGCAATGGGAGAAGACAGAAAAAGCGGGCCTCAGAAAAAGCATTGCGATTCCCCTTGGACCATCCAAAAGTGCCCCCAAAGGAAGGCTTTGGGAACAAGTGAACTCCCCAGGGGAGCCTTTATGCAGCCCCACATGCAACTGGACCCTCCCTGTTCGCTGTTTTTGAGCAACACTATATATAGCCCTTGCCGGCTTTGGAGACGACTGAAAACTCAGGCCCCAGAAAACGCATTCCGAGCCCCATTCGCCCATCCAAAAGTGCCCCCAGAGGAAGGCTTTCGGGAGAAGTGAACTTCCCAGGGGAGCCTTTATGCAGCCCCACATGCAACTGGACCCTCCTTATTTGCTCTTTCACAGCAACCCTAAATGTAACCCTGGCCCGCATGGTAGACAACTGAAAAATCGGGCCCCAGAAAATGCGTTACAAGCCCCATTCGCCCATCCAGAAGTGCCCCCAAAGGAAGGCTTTGGGTACAAGTGAACTCCCCAGGGGAGCCTTTTTGCAACCCCACATGAAACTGGACCCTCCGGGTTCACTCTTCCACAGCAAGACTAAATATAGCCCTAGCCGCAAAAGGAGAAGGCTGAAAACTCGGGCCCCAGAAAATGCCTTACAAGACCATTTCGCCCATCCAAAAGTGCCACCAAATGAAGGCTTTGAGTACAAGTGAACTCCCCAGGGGAGCCTTTATGCAGCCCCACATGCAACTGGACCCTCCGGGTTCACTCTTTCACAGCAAGCCTAAATATAACCCTAGCCGGCATCGGAGATGACTGAAAAATTGAACCAAAGAAATTGACTTACAGGACCCTTTCGCCCACACAAAAGTGCCCCCAAAGGAAGGCTTTGGGTACAAGTGAACTCCCCAGGGGAGCCTTTATGCAGCCCCACATGCAACTGGACCCGCCGCCTTCACCCTTTCTATGCAAGCCTAAATATAGCACTAGCCGCATAGGGAGAAGACTGAAAAAGCAGGCCTCAGGAAACGCATTGCGAGTCTCTTTCGCCCATCCAAAAGTGCCCCCAGAGGAAGGCTTTGGGTACAACTGAACTCCCCAGGGGAGCCTCTATGCAGCCCCACATGCAACACGACCCTCCGGGATCGCTCTTTCCGAGAAACACTATAGACAGCCCTAGCCGGCATGGGAGACGACTGAAAACTCGGGCCCCAGAAAACGCATTCCGAGCCCCTTTCGCCCAACCAAAAGTGCCCCCAGAGGAAGACACTGGGTAGAAGTGAACTCCCCAGGGGAGCCTTTATGCGTCCCAACATGCAACTGGACCCTCCGTATTCGCTCTTTACAAGCAACCCTAAATATAACCCTAGCCAGCATGGAGAAGACTGAAAACTCGGGCCTCAGAAACGGCGTTACAAGCCCCATTCGCCCATCCAAAAGTGCCCTCAGAGGAAGGCTTTGGGTACAAGTGAACTCTCCAGGGGAGCCTTTATGCAGCCCCACATGCAACTGGACCCTCCGTGTTCACTCTTTCTACGCAAGCCAAAATACATCCCTAGCCGCAAAGGGAGAAGACTGAAAAAGCGGGCCTCAGAAAACGCAATGCGAGTCTCTTTCGCCCATCTAAAAGTGCCCCCAAAGGAAGGCTCTGGGTACAAGTGAATTCCCCAGGGGAGCCTTTACGCAGCCCCACATGCAACTGGACCCTCCGTGTTTGCTCTTTACAAGCAACCCTAAAATAACTCTAGCCAGCATGGAGAAGACTGAAAACTTGGGCCACAGAAAACGCATTCCGAGCCACTTTCGCCCATCCAGAAGTGCCCCCAGAGGAAGGCTTTGGGTACAAGTGAACTCCCCAGGGGATCCTTTAGTCAACCCAAAAGGAACTGAACCATACGGGTTCGCTCTTTTAGAGCAAAACTATACATAGCCCTAGCCGGCATGGGAGACGACTGAAAATTCTGGTGCCAGAAAAAGGTTTCCGAGCCCCATTCACCCATCCAAAAGTGCCCCCAGAGGAAGGCTTTGGGTACAAGTGAACTCCCCAGGGGAGCCTTTACGCAGCCCCACATCCAACTGGACCCTCCGTGTTCGCTGTTTACAAGCAACCCTAAATATATCCCTAGCCAGCATGGCAGAAGACTGAAAACTCGGGCCCTAGAAAACGCGCTACAAGCCCCATTCGCCCATCCAGAAGTGCCCCCAAAGGAAGGCTTTGGGTACAAGTGAACTCCCCAGGGGAGCCTTTATGCAGCCCCACATGCAACTGGACCCTCCGGGTTCACTCTTTCACCGCAAGACGAAATATAGCTCTCCGCGCAATGGGAGAAGACAGAAAAAGCGGGCCTCAGAAAAAGCATTGCGATTCCCCTTGGACCATCCAAAAGTGCCCCCAAAGGAAGGCTTTGGGAACAAGTGAACTCCCCAGGGGAGCCTTTATGCAGCCCCACATGCAACTGGACCCTCCCTGTTCGCTGTTTTTGAGCAACACTATATATAGCCCTTGCCGGCTTTGGAGACGACTGAAAACTCAGGCCCCAGAAAACGCATTCCGAGCCCCATTCGCCCATCCAAAAGTGCCCCCAGAGGAAGGCTTTCGGGAGAAGTGAACTTCCCAGGGGAGCCTTTATGCAGCCCCACATGCAACTGGACCCTCCTTATTTGCTCTTTCACAGCAACCCTAAATGTAACCCTGGCCCGCATGGTAGACAACTGA
Source organism: Anas platyrhynchos (assembly GCF_047663525.1). Lineage (NCBI taxonomy): Eukaryota > Metazoa > Chordata > Aves > Anseriformes > Anatidae > Anas > Anas platyrhynchos. Next base: position 21,674,705 of record NC_092600.1, read on the forward strand.
AAAATCGGGCCCCAGAAAATGCGTTACAAGCCCCATTCGCCCATCCAGAAGTGCCCCCAAAGGAAGGCTTTGGGTACAAGTGAACTCCCCAGGGGAGCCTTTTTGCAACCCCACATGAAACTGGACCCTCCGGGTTCACTCTTCCACAGCAAGACTAAATATAGCCCTAGCCGCAAAAGGAGAAGGCTGAAAACTCGGGCCCCAGAAAATGCCTTACAAGACCATTTCGCCCATCCAAAAGTGCCACCAAATGAAGGCTTTGAGTACAAGTGAACTCCCCAGGGGAGCCTTTATGCAGCCCCACATGCAACTGGACCCTCCGGGTTCACTCTTTCACAGCAAGCCTAAATATAACCCTAGCCGGCATCGGAGATGACTGAAAAATTGAACCAAAGAAATTGACTTACAGGACCCTTTCGCCCACACAAAAGTGCCCCCAAAGGAAGGCTTTGGGTACAAGTGAACTCCCCAGGGGAGCCTTTATGCAGCCCCACATGCAACTGGACCCGCCGCCTTCACCCTTTCTATGCAAGCCTAAATATAGCACTAGCCGCATAGGGAGAAGACTGAAAAAGCAGGCCTCAGGAAACGCATTGCGAGTCTCTTTCGCCCATCCAAAAGTGCCCCCAGAGGAAGGCTTTGGGTACAACTGAACTCCCCAGGGGAGCCTCTATGCAGCCCCACATGCAACACGACCCTCCGGGATCGCTCTTTCCGAGAAACACTATAGACAGCCCTAGCCGGCATGGGAGACGACTGAAAACTCGGGCCCCAGAAAACGCATTCCGAGCCCCTTTCGCCCAACCAAAAGTGCCCCCAGAGGAAGACACTGGGTAGAAGTGAACTCCCCAGGGGAGCCTTTATGCGTCCCAACATGCAACTGGACCCTCCGTATTCGCTCTTTACAAGCAACCCTAAATATAACCCTAGCCAGCATGGAGAAGACTGAAAACTCGGGCCTCAGAAACGGCGTTACAAGCCCCATTCGCCCATCCAAAAGTGCCCTCAGAGGAAGGCTTTGGGTACAAGTGAACTCCCCAGGGGAGCCTTTATGCAGCCCCACATGCAACTGGACCCTCCGCGTTCACTCTTTCTACGCAAGCCTAAATATAACCCTAGCCGCAAAGGGAGAAGACTGAAAAAGCGGGCCTCAGAAAACGCAATGCGAGTCTCTTCCGCCCATCCAGAAGTGTCCCCAAAGGAAGGCTTTGGGTACAAGTGAACTCCCCAGGGGAGCCTTTACGCAGCCCCACATGCAACTGGACCCTCTGGCTTCGCTGTTTCCCAGTAACACTAAATATAGCCCTAGCCAGCATTGGAGACAACTGAAAATTCGGGCCAAATAAAACGCATAACACGACCATTTCGCCCATCCAAAAGTGCCCTCAGAGGAAGGCTTTGGGTACAAGTGAACTCCCCAGGGGAGCCTTTACGCAGCCCAACATGCAACTGGACCCTCCTTGTTCACTGTTTACGAGCAACCCTAAATATAACCCTAGCCACCTTGGCAGAAGACTGAAAACTCGGGCTCCAGAAAATGCGTTTCAAGCCCCATTCACCCATCCAGAAGTGCCCCCAAAGGAAGGCTTTGGGTACAACTGAACTCCCCAGGGGAGCCTTTATGCAGCCCCACATGCAACTGGACCCTCCTTGTTCACTGTTTACGAGCAACCCTAAATATACCCCTAGCCACCATGGCAGAAGACTGAAAACTCGGGCTCCAGAAAATGCGTTTCAAGCCCCATTCACCCATCCAAAAGTGCCCCCAGAAGAAGGCTTTGGGTACAACCGAACTCTGAAGGGGAGCCTTTACGCAGCCCCACATGCAACTGGACCCTCCGTATTCGCTCTTTCACAGCAACCCTAAATATAGCCCTGGCCCGCCTGGCAGTCTACTGAAAACACCGGCCCCAGAAAATGCGTTAAAAGCCCCATTCGCCCATCCAAAAGTGCCCCCAGAGGAAGGCTTTGGGTACAAGTGAACTCCCCAGGGGAGCCTTTACGCAGCCCCACATGCAACTGTACCATCCGTATTCGCTCTTTCACCGCAAGCCTAAATATAGCCGTAGCACGCCTGGCAGTCGACTGAAAGCTCGGGCCACAGAAAATGTGTTACGAGCCCCATTCGCCCATCCAAAAGTGCCCCCAAAGGAAGGCTTTGGGTACATCTGAACTCCCCAGGGGAGCCTTTACGCAGCCCCACATGCAACTGGACCCTCCGTATTCGCTCTTTACAGCAACCCTAAATATAACCCTAGCCAGCATGGCAGAATGAAAATTCGGGCCACAGAAAACGTGCTACAAGCCCCATTCGACAATCCAAAAGTGCCCCCAGAGGAAGGCTTTGGGTACAACTGAACTCCCCAGGGGAGCCTTAACGCAGCCCCACATGCAACTGGACCCTCCTTGTTCACTGTTTACGAGCAACCCTAAATATACCCCTAGCCACCTTGGCAGAAGACTGAAAACTCGGGCTCCAGAAAATGCGTTTCAAGCCCCATTCACCCATCCAGAAGTGCCCCCAAAGGAAGGCTTTGGTACAATTGAACTCCCCAGGGGAGCCATTACGCAGCCCCACATGCAACTGGACCCTCCTTGTTCACTGTTTACGAGCAACACTAAATATACCCCTAGCCACCATGGCAAAAGACTGAAAACTCGGGCTCCAGAAAATGTGTTTCAAGCCCCATTCACCCATCCAGAAGTGCCCCCAAAAGAAGGCTTTGGGTACAAGTGAACTCCCCAGGGGAGCCTTTATGCAGCCCCACATGCAACTGGACCCTCCTTGTTCACTGTTTACGAGCAACCCTAAATATACCCCTAGCCACCATGGCAGAAGACTGAAAACTCGGGCTCCAGAAAATGCGTTAAAAGCCCCATTCGCCCATCCAGAAGTGCCCCCAGAGGAAGGCTTTGTGTACATCTGGACTCCCCAGAGGAGCCTTTACGCAGCCCCATATGCAACTGGACCCTCCTTGTTCACTGTTTACGAGCAACCCTAAATATAACCCTAGCCACCATGGCAGAAGACTGAAAACTCGGGCTCCAGAAAATGCGTTTCAAGCCCCATTCACCCATCCAGAAGTGCCCCCAAAGGAAGGCTTTGGGTACAAGTGAACTCCCCAGGGGAGCCTTTATGCAGCCCCACATGCAACTGGACCCTCCGGGTTCACTCTTTCACCGCAAGCCTAAATATAGCCCTAGCACGCCTGGCAGTCGACTGAAAGCTCGGGCTACAGAAAATGTGTTACGAGCCCCATTCGCCCATCCAAAAGTGCCCCCAAAGGAAGGCTTTGGGTACATCTGAACTCCCCAGGGGAGCCTTTACGCAGCCCCACATGCAACTGGACCCTCCGTGCTCGGTCTTTACAGCAACCCTAAATATAACCCTAGCCAGCATGGCAGAAGACTGAAAACTCGGGCCACAGAAAAAGCGTTTCAAGCCCAATTCACCCATCCAGAAATGGCCCCAAAGGAAGGCTTTGGGTACAAGTGAACTCCCCAGGGGAGCCTTTATGCAGCCCCACATGCAACTGGACCCTCCGGGTTCACTCTTTCACTGCAAGCCTATATATAGCCCTAGCACGCCTGGCAGTCGACTGAAAGCTCGGGCAAAAGAAAATGTGTTACGAGCCCCATTCGCCCATCCAAAAGTGCCTCCAAAGGAAGGCTTTGGGTACATCTGAACTCCCCAGGGGAGCCTATACACAGCCCCACATGCAACTGGACCCTCCGTGCTCGGTCTTTACAGCAACCCTAAATATAACCCTAGCCAGCATGGCAGAAGACTGAAAACTCGGGCCACAGAAAAAGCGTTTCAAGCCCAATTCACCCATCCAGAAATGGCCCCAAAGGAAGGCTTTGGGTACAAGTGAACTCCCCAGGGGAGCCTTTATGCAGCCCCACATGCAACTGGACCCTCCGGGTTCACTCTTTCACTGCAAGCCTATATATAGCCCTAGCACGCCTGGCAGTCGACTGAAAGCTCGGGCCAAAGAAAATGTGTTACGAGCCCCATTCGCCCATCCAAAAGTGCCTCCAAAGGAAGGCTTTGGGTACATCTGAACTCCCCAGGGGAGCCTTTACGCAGCCCCACATGCAACTGGACCCTCCGTGTTCGCTCTTTACAGCAACCCTAAATATAACCCTAGCCAGCATGGCAGAATGAAAATTCGGGCCACAGAAAACGTGCTACAAGCCCCATTCGACAATCCAAAAGTGCCCCCAAAGGAAGGCTTTGGGTACAACTGAACTCCCCAGGTGAGCCTTTATGCAGCCCCACATGCAACTGGACCCTCCGGGTTCACTGTTTCACAGCAACCCTAAATATAGCCCTGGCCCGCCTGGCAGTCGACTGAAAACTCGGGCCCTAGAAAACCTGTTAAAAGACTAATTCGCCCATCCAAAAGTGTCCCCAGAGGAAGGCTTTGGGTACAAGTGAACTCCCCAGGGGAGCCTTTACGCAGCCCCACATGCAACTGGACCCTCCGTATTCGCTCTTTCACAGCAACCCTAAATATAGCCCTGGCCCGCCTGGCTTTCTACTGAAAACTCGGGCCCCAGAAAATGCGTTAAAAGCCTAATTCGCCCATCCAAAAGTGCCCCCAGAAGAAGGCTTTGGGTACAACTGAACTCCCCAGGGGAGCCTTAACGCAGCCCCACATGCAACTGGACCCTCCGTATTCGCTCTTTCACAGCAACCCTAAATATAGCCCTGGCCCGCCTGGCAGACTACTGAAAACTCGGGCCCCAGAAAATGCGTTAAAAGCCTAATTCGCCCATCCAAAAGTGCCCCCAGAGGAACGCTTTGGGTACAACTGAACTCCCCAGGGGAGCCTTTACGCAGCCCCACATGCAACTGGACCCTCCGGGTTCGCTCTTTACAGCAACCCTAAATATAACCCCAGCCAGCATGGCAGAGGACTGAAAGCTCGGGCCACAGAAAATGTGTTACGAGCCCCATTCGCCCATCCAAAAGTGCCCCCAAAGGAAGGCTTTGGGTACATCTGAACTCCCCAGGGGAGCCTTTATGCAGCCCCAAATGCAACTTGACCCTCCGTGTTCGCTCTTTACAGCAACCCTAAATATAACCCTAGCCAGCATGGCAGAAGACTGAAAACTCTGGACACAAAAAAAGCGTTTCAAGCCCCTTTCGCCCATCCAGAAGTGCCCCCAAAGGAAGGGTATGGGTACCACTGAACTCCCCAGGGGAGCCTTTATGCAGCCCCACATGCAACAGGACCCTCCGGGTTCACTCTTTCACTGCAAGCCTATATATAGCCCTAGCACGCCTGGCAGTCGACTGAAAGCTCGGGCCAAAGAAAATGTGTTACGAGCCCCATTCGCCCATCCAAAAGTGTCCCCAGAGGAAGGCTTTGGGTACATCTGAACTCCCCAGGGGAGCCTTTATGCAGCCCCACATGCAACTGGACCCTCCGTGTTCGCTCTTTACAGCAACCCTAAATATAACCCTAGCCAGCATGGCAGAATGAAAATTCGGGCCACAGAAAACGTGCTACAAGCCCCATTCGACAATCCAAAAGTGCCCCCAAAGGAAGGCTTTGGGTACAACTGAACTCCCCAGGTGAGCCTTTATGCAGCCCCACATGCAACTGGACCCTCCGGGTTCACTGTTTCACAGCAACCCTAAATATAGCCCTGGCCCGCCTGGCAGTCGACTGAAAACTCGGGCCCTAGAAAACCTGTTAAAAGACTAATTCGCCCATCCAAAAGTGTCCCCAGAGGAAGGCTTTGGGTACAAGTGAACTCCCCAGGGGAGCCTTTACGCAGCCCCACATGCAACTGGACCCTCCGTATTCGCTCTTTCACAGCAACCCTAAATATAGCCCTGGCCCGCCTGGCTTTCTACTGAAAACTCGGGCCCCAGAAAATGCGTTAAAAGCCTAATTCGCCCATCCAAAAGTGCCCCCAGAAGAAGGCTTTGGGTACAACTGAACTCCCCAGGGGAGCCTTAACGCAGCCCCACATGCAACTGGACCCTCCGTATTCGCTCTTTCACAGCAACCCTAAATATAGCCCTGGCCCGCCTGGCAGACTACTGAAAACTCGGGCCCCAGAAAATGCGTTAAAAGCCTAATTCGCCCATCCAAAAGTGCCCCCAGAGGAACGCTTTGGGTACAACTGAACTCCCCAGGGGAGCCTTTACGCAGCCCCACATGCAACTGGACCCTCCGGGTTCGCTCTTTACAGCAACCCTAAATATAACCCCAGCCAGCATGGCAGAGGACTGAAAGCTCGGGCCACAGAAAATGTGTTACGAGCCCCATTCGCCCATCCAAAAGTGCCCCCAAAGGAAGGCTTTGGGTACATCTGAACTCCCCAGGGGAGCCTTTATGCAGCCCCAAATGCAACTTGACCCTCCGTGTTCGCTCTTTACAGCAACCCTAAATATAACCCTAGCCAGCATGGCAGAAGACTGAAAACTCTGGACACAAAAAAAGCGTTTCAAGCCCCTTTCGCCCATCCAGAAGTGCCCCCAAAGGAAGGGTATGGGTACCACTGAACTCCCCAGGGGAGCCTTTATGCAGCCCCACATGCAACAGGACCCTCCGGGTTCACTCTTTCACCGCAAGCCTAAATATAGCCCTAGCACGCCTGGCAGTCGACTGAAAGGTCGGGCCACAGAAAATGTGTTACGAGCCCCATTCGACAATCCAAAAGTGTCCCCAGAGGAAGGCTTTGGGTACAACTGAACTCCCCAGGGGAGCCTTTACGCAGCCCCACATGCAACTGGACCCTCCGTATTCGCTCTTTCACAGCAACCCTAAATATATCCCTGGCCCGCCTGGCAGTCGACTGAAAACTCAGGCCCCAGAAAATGCGTTAAAAGCCTAATATGCCCATCCAAAAGTGCCCCCAGAGGAAGGCTTTGGGTACAACTGAACTCCCCAGGGGAGCCTTTACGCAGCCCCACATGCAACTGGACCCTCCGTGTTCGCTCTTTACAGCAACCCTAAATATAACCCGAGCCACCTTGGCAGAAGACTGAAAACTCGGGCTCCAGAAAATGCGTTTCAAGCCCCTTTCGCCCATCCAGAAGTGCCCCCAAAGGAAGGCTTTGGGTACATCTGAACTCCCCAGGGGAGCCTTAACGCAGCCCCACATGCAACTGGACCCTCCGTATTCGCTCTTTCACAGCAACCCTAAATATAGCCCTGGCCCGCCTGGCAGTCGACTGAAAACTCGGGCAACAGAAAATGCATTAAAAGCCTAATTCGCCCATCCAAAAGTGCCCCCAGAGGAAGGCTTTGGTACAACTGAACTCCCCAGGGGAGCCTTTGTGCAGCCCCACATGAAACTGGACCCTCCTTGTTCACTGTTTACGAGCAACCCTTAATATACCCGTAGCCACCATGGCAGAAGACTGAAAACTCGGGCTCCAGAAAATGCGTTTCAAGCCCCATTCACCCATCCAGAAGTGCCCCCAAAGGAAGGCTATGGGTACAACTGAACTCCCCAGGGGAGCCTTTATGCAGCCCCACATGCAACAGGACCCTCCGGGTTCACTGTTTCACAGCAAGCCTAAATATAGCCCTAGCACGCCTGGCAGTCGACTGAAAGCTCGGGCCACAGAAAATGTGTTACGAGCCCCATTCGCCGATCCAGAAGTGCCCCCAAAGGAAGGCTTTGGGTACATCTGAACTCCCCAGGGGAGCCTTTACGTTCCCCACATGCAACTGGACCCTCCTTATTCGCTCTTTTACAGCAACACTAAATATAGCCCTGGCCCGCCTGGCAGTCGACTGAAAACTCGGGCCCTAGAAAAACTGTTAAAAGCCTAATTCACCCATCCAAAAGTGTCCCCAGAGGAAGGCTTTGGGTACAACTGAACTCCCCAGGGGAGCCTTAACGCAGCCCCACATGCAACTGGACCCTCCGTATTCGCTCTTTCACAGCAACCATAAATATATCCCTGGCCCGCCTGGCAGTCGACTGAAAACTCGGGCCCCAGAAAATGCGTTTCAAGCCCCATTCACCCATCCAGAGGTGCCCCCAAAGGAAGGCTTTGGGTACAAGTGAACTCCCCAGGGGAGCCTTTATGCAGCCCCACATGCAACTGGACCCTCCGGGTTCACTCTTTCACCGCAAGCCTAAATATAGCCCTAGCACGCCTGGCAGTCGACTGAAAGTTTGAGCCACAGAAAACGTGTTACGAGCCCCATTCGCCCATCCAAAAGTGCCCCCAAAGGAAGGCTTTGGGTATATCTGAACTCCCCAGGGGAGCCTTTACGCAGCCCCACATGTAACTGGACCCTCTGTGTTCGCTCTTTACAGCAACCCTAAATATAACCCTAGCCAGCATGGCAGAAGACTGAAAACTCGGGCCACAGAAAATGCGTTTCAAGCCCCTTTCGCCCATCCAGAAGTGCCCCAAAAGGAAGGCTTTGGGTACAAGTGAACTCCCCAGGGGAGCCTTTATGCAGCCCCACATGCAACTGGACCCTCCGGGTTCACTCTTTCACCGCAAGCCTAAATATAGCCCTAGCAAGCCTGGCAGTCGACTGAAAGTTCGAGCCACAGAAAATGTGTTACGAGCCCCATTCGCCCATCCAAAAGTGCCCCCAAAGGAAGGCTTTGGGTAAATCTGAACTCCCCAGGGGAGCCTTTACGCAGCCCCACATGCAACTGGACCCTCCGTGTTCGCTCTTTATAGCAACCCTAAATATAACCCTAGCCAGCATGGCAGTCGACTGAAAACTCGGGCCACAGAAAAAGCGTTTCAAGCCCCTTTCGCCCATCCAGAAGTGCCCCCAAAGGAAGGCATTGGGTACAAGTGAACTCCCCAGGGGAGCCTTTATGCAGCCCCACATGCAACTGGACCCTCCGCATTCGCTCTTTCACAGCAACCCTTAATATATCCCTGGCCCGCCTGGCAGTCGACTGAAAACTCGGGCCCCAGAAAATGCATTAAAAGCCTAATTCGCCCATCCAAAAGTGCCCCCAGAGGAAGGCTTTGGTACACCTGAACTCCCCAGGGGAGCCTTTATGCAGCCCCACATGCAACAGGACCCTCCGGGTTCACTCTTTCACCGCAAGCCTAAATATAGCCCTAGCACGCCTGGCAGTCGACTGATAGCTCGGGCCACAGAAAACGTGTTACGAGCCCCATTCGCCCATCCAAAAGTGTTCCCTGAGGAAGGCTTTGGGTACAACTGAACTCCCCAGGGGAGCCTTTATGCAGCCCCACATGCAACTGGACCCTCCGTATTCGCTCTTTCACAGCAACCCTAAATATAGCCCTGGCCCGCCTGGCAGTCCACTGAAAACTCGGGCCCAAGAAAATGCGTTAAAAGCCTAATTCGCCCATCCAAAAGTGCCCCCAGAGGAAGGCTTTGGGTACAACTGAACTCCCCAGGGGAGCCTTTACGCAGCCCCACATGCAACTGGACCCTCCGTACTCGCTCTTTCACAGCAACCCTAAATATAGCCCTGGTCCGCCTGGCACTCGACTGAAAACTCGGGCCCCAGAAAATGCGTTAAAAGCCCCATTCGCACATCCAAAAGTGCCCCCAGAGGAAGGCTTTGGGTACAAGTGAACTCCCCAGGGGAGCCTTTACGCAGCCCCACATGCAACTGGACCCTCCTTGTTCACTGTTTACGAGCAACCCTAAATATACCCCTAGCCAGCATGGCAGAAGACTGAAAACCCGGGCTTCAGAAAATGTGTTTCAAGCCCCATTAACCCATCCAGAAGTGCCCCCAAAGGAAGGCTTTGGGTACAAGTGAACTCCCCAGGGGAGCCTTAACGCAGCCCCACATGCAACTGGACCCTCCGTGTTGGCTCTTTACAGCAACCCTAAATATAACCCTAGCCAGCATGGCAGAAGACTGAAAACTCGGGCCACAGAAAACGTGCTACAAGCCCCATTCGCCCATCCAGAAGTGCCCCCAAAGGAAGGCTTTGGGTACAAGTGAACTCCCCAGGGGAGCCTTTATGCAGCCCCACATGCAACTGGACCCTCCTTGTTCGCTCTTTACAGCAACCCTAAATATATCCATAGCACGCCTGGAAGTCGACTGAAAGCTCGGGCCACAGAAAATGTGTTACGAGCCCCATTCGCCCATCCAAAAGTGCCCCAAAAGGAAGGCTTTGGGTACAACTGAACTCCCCAGGGGAGCCTTTACGCAGCCCCACATTCAACTGGACCCTCCGTGTTCGCTCTTTACAGCAACCCTAAATAAAACCCTAGCCAGCATGGCAGAAGACTGAAAACTCGGGCCACAGAAAACGTGCTACAAGCCCCATTCGACCATCCAAAAGTGCCCCCAAAGGAAGGCTTTGGGTACAAGTGAACTCCCCAGGGGAGCCTTTATGCAGGCCCATACTCAACTGGACCCGCCGTGTTCGCTGTTTACAAGCAACCCTAAAGATAACACTAGCCATCATGGCAGAAAACTGAAAACTCGGGCCACAGAAAAGGCCTTTCAAGCCCCATTCACCCATCCAGAAGTGCCCCCAAAGGAAGGCTTTGGGTACAACTGAATTCCCCAGGGGAGCCTTTATGCAGCCCCACATGCAACTGGACCCTCCGGGTTCACTCTTTCACCGCAAGACTAAATATAGCCCTAGCACGCCTGGAAGTCGACTGAAAGCTCGGGCCACAGAAAATGTGTTACGAGCCCCATTCGCCCATCCAAAAGTGCTCCCAAAGGAAGGCTTTGGGTACATCTGAACTCCCCAGGGGAGCCTTTATGCAGCCCCACATGGAACTGGATCCTCCGTATTCGCTCTTTCACAGCAACCCTAAATATAGCCCTGGCCCGCCTGTCAGTCGACTGAAAACTCGGGCCACAGAAAATGTGTTACGAGCCCCATTCGCCCATCCAAAAGTGCCCCCAAAGGAAGGCTTTGGGTACAACTGAACTCCCCAGGGGAGCCTTTATGCAGCCCCACATGCAACTGGACCCTCCGTGTTCGCTCCTTACAGCAACCCTAAATATAACCCTAGCCAGCATGGCAGAAGACTGAAAACTCGGGCCACAGAAAAAGCGTTTCAAGCCCCTTTCGCCCATCCAGAAGTGCCCCCAAAGGAAGGCTTTGGGTACAACTGAACTCCCCAGGGGAGCCTTTATGCAGCCCCACATGCAACTGGACCCTCCGTATTCGCTCTTTCACAGCAACCTTAAATATATCCCTGGCCCGCATGGCAGACGACTGAAAAATCGGGCCCCAGAAAACGTGCTACAAGCCCCTTTCGCCCATCCAGAAGTGCCCCAAAAGGAAGGCTTTGGGTACAACTGAACTCCCCAGGGGAGCCTTTATGCAGGCCCATACGCAACTGGACCCTCCGTGTTCGCTGTTTACAAGCAACCCTAAATATAACCCTAGTCAACATGGCAGAAAACTGAAAACTCAGGCCACAGAAAAAGCGTTTCAAGCCCCATTCACCCATCCAGAAGTGCCCCCAAAGGAAGGCTTTGGGTACAAGTGAACTCCCCAGGGGAGCCTTTATGCAGCCCCACATGCAACTGGACCCTCCTTGTTCACTGTTTACGAGCAACCCTAAATATACCCCTAGCCACCATGGCAGAAGACTGAAAACTCGGGCTCCAGGAAATGCGTTTCAAACCCCATTCACCCATCCAGAAGTGCCCCCAAAGGAAGGCTTTGGGTACAAGTGAACTCCCCAGGGGAGCCTTTATGCAGCCCCACATGCAACTGGACCCTCCGGGTTCACTCTTTCACCGCAAGCCTAAATATAGCCCTAGCACACCTGGCAGTCGACTGAAAGCTCGGGCCAAAGAAAATGTGTTACGAGCCCCATTCGCCCATCCAAAAGTGTCCCCAAAGGAAGGTTTTGGGTACATCTGAACTCCCCAGGGGAGCCTTTACGCAGCCCCACATGCAACTGGACCCTCCTTGTTCACTGTTTACGAGCAACCCTAAATATACCCCTAGCCACCATGGCAGAAGACTGAAAACTCGGGCTCCAGAAAATGCGTTTCAAGCCCCATTCACCCTTCCAGAAGTGCCCCCAAAGGAAGGCTTTGGGTACAAGTGAACTCCCCAGGGGAGCCTTTATGCAGCCCCACATGCAACTGGACCCTCCGGGTTCACTCTTTCACCGCAAGCCTAAATATAGCCGTAGCACGCCTGGCAGTCGACTGAAAGCTCGGGCCACAGAATATGTGTTACGAGCCCCATTCACCCATCCAAAAGTGCCCCCAAAGGAAGGCTTTGGGTACATCTGAACTCCCCAGGGGAGCCTTTACGCAGCCCCACATGCAACTGGACCCTCCGTGCTCGGTCTTTACAGCAACCCTAAATATACCCCTAGCCACCATGGCAGAAGACTGAAAACTCGGGCCACAGAAAAAGCGTTTCAAGCCCCATTCACCCATCCAGAAATGGCCCCAAAGGAAGGCTTTGGGTACAACTGAACTCCCCAGGGGAGCCTTTATGCAGCCCCACATGCAACTGGACCCTCCGGGTTCATCTTTCACCGCAAGCCTAAATAAAGCCCTGGCCCGCCTGGCAGTCGATTGAAAACTCGGGCCCCAGAAAATGCGTTAAAAGCCTAATTCGCCCATCCAAATGTGCCCCCAGAGGAAGGCTTTGGGTACAACTGAACTCCCCAGGGGAGCCTTTACGCAGCCCCACATGCAACTGGACCCTCCGTGTTCGCTCTTTACAGCAACCCTAAATATAACCCTAGCCAGCATGGCAGAAGACTGAAAACTCGGGCTCCAGGAAATGCGTTTCAAACCCCATTCACCCATCCAGAAGTGCCCCCAAAGGAAGGCTTTGGGTACAAGTGAACTCCCCAGGGGAGCCTTTATGCAGCCCCACATGCAACTGGACCCTCCGGGTTCACTCTTTCACCGCAAGCCTAAATATAGCCCTAGCACACCTGGCAGTCGACTGAAAGCTCGGGCCAAAGAAAATGTGTTACGAGCCCCATTCGCCCATCCAAAAGTGTCCCCAAAGGAAGGTTTTGGGTACATCTGAACTCCCCAGGGGAGCCTTTACGCAGCCCCACATGCAACTGGACCCTCCTTGTTCACTGTTTACGAGCAACCCTAAATATACCCCTAGCCACCATGGCAGAAGACTGAAAACTCGGGCTCCAGAAAATGCGTTTCAAGCCCCATTCACCCTTCCAGAAGTGCCCCCAAAGGAAGGCTTTGGGTACAAGTGAACTCCCCAGGGGAGCCTTTATGCAGCCCCACATGCAACTGGACCCTCCGGGTTCACTCTTTCACCGCAAGCCTAAATATAGCCGTAGCACGCCTGGCAGTCGACTGAAAGCTCGGGCCACAGAATATGTGTTACGAGCCCCATTCACCCATCCAAAAGTGCCCCCAAAGGAAGGCTTTGGGTACATCTGAACTCCCCAGGGGAGCCTTTACGCAGCCCCACATGCAACTGGACCCTCCGTGCTCGGTCTTTACAGCAACCCTAAATATACCCCTAGCCACCATGGCAGAAGACTGAAAACTCGGGCCACAGAAAAAGCGTTTCAAGCCCCATTCACCCATCCAGAAATGGCCCCAAAGGAAGGCTTTGGGTACAACTGAACTCCCCAGGGGAGCCTTTATGCAGCCCCACATGCAACTGGACCCTCCGGGTTCATCTTTCACCGCAAGCCTAAATAAAGCCCTGGCCCGCCTGGCAGTCGATTGAAAACTCGGGCCCCAGAAAATGCGTTAAAAGCCTAATTCGCCCATCCAAAAGTGCCCCCAGAGGAAGGCTTTGGGTACAACTGAACTCCCCAGGGGAGCCTTTACGCAGCCCCACATGCAACTGGACCCTCCGTGTTCGCTCTTTACAGCAACCCTAAATATAACCCTAGCCAGCATGGCAGAAGACTGAAAACTCTGGCCACAGAAAAAGCGTTTCAAGCCCCTTTCGCCCATCCAGAAGTGCCCCCAAAGGAAGGCTTTGGGTACAAGTGAACTCCCCAGGGGAGCCTTTATGCAGCCCCACATGCAACTGGACCCTCCTTGTTCACTGTTTACGAGCAACCCTAAATATACCCCTAGCCACCATGGCAGAAGACTGAAAACTCGGGCTCCAGAAATTGCGTTTCAAGCCCCATTCACCCATCCAGAAGTGCCCCCAAAGGAATGCTTTGGGTACAAGTGAACTCCCCAGGGGAGCCTTTATGCAGCCCCACATGGAAGAGGACCCTCCGGGTTCACTCTTTCACCGCAAGCCTAAATATAGCCCTAGCACGCCTGGCAGTCGACTGAAAGCTCGGGCCACAGAAAATGTGTTACGAGCCCCATTCGCCCATCCAAAAGTGCCCCCAAAGGAAGGCTTTGGGTACATCTGAACTCCCCAGGGGAGCCTTTACGCAGCCCCACATGCAACTGGACCCTCCGGGTTCGCTCTTTACAGCAACCCTAAATATAACCCTAGCCAGCATGGCAGAAGACTGAAAACTCGGGCCACAGAAAAAGCGTTTCAAGCCCCATTCACCCATCCAGAAATGGCCCCAAAGGAAGGCTTTGGGTACAGGTGAACTCCCCAGGGGAGCCTTTATGCAGCCCCACATGCAACTGGACCCTCCGGGTTCACTCTTTCACCGCAAGCCTAAATATAGCCCTAGCACGCCTGGCAGTCGACTGAAAGCTCGGGCCACAGAAAATGCGTTACGAGTCCCATTCGCCCATCCAAAAGTGCCTCCAAAGGAAGACTTTGGGTACATCTGAACTCCCCAGGGGAGCCTTTACGCAGCCCCACATGCAACTGGACCCTCCGTGTTGGCTCTTTACAGCAACCCTAAATATAACCCTAGCCAGCATGGCAGAAGACTGAAAACTCGGGCCACAGAAAACGTGCTACAAGCCCCATTCGCCCATCCAGAAGTGCCCCAAAAGGAAGGCTTTGGGTACAACTGAACTCCCTAGGGGAGCCTTTACGCAGCCCCACATGCAACTGGACCCTCCGTGTTCGCTCTTTACAGCAACCCTAAATATAACCCTAGCCAGCATGGCAGAAGACTGAAAACTCGGGCCACAGAAAAAGCGTTTCAAGCCCATTTCGCCCATTCAGAAGTGCCCCCAAAGGAAGGCTTTGGGTACAAGTGAACTCCCCAGGGGAGCCTTTATGCAGCCCCACATGCAACTGGACCCTCCGGGTTCACTCTTTCACAGCAACCCTAAATATAGCGCTGGACCGCCTGGCAGTCGACTGAAAACTCGGACCCTAGAAAATGCGTTAAAAGCCTAATTCGCCCATCCAAAAGTGCCCCCAGAGGAAGGCTTTGGGTACATCTGAACTCCCCAGGTGAGCCTTTACGCAGCTCCACATTCAACTGGACCCTCCGTGTTCGCTCTTTACAGCAACCCTAAATAAAACCCTAGCCAGCATGGCAGAATACTGAAAACTCGGGCCACAGAAAACGTACTACAAGCCCCATTCGACCATCCAAAAGTGCCCCCAAAGGAAGGCTTTGTGTACAAGTGAACTCCCCAGGGGAGCCTTTATGCAGGCCCATACGCAACTGGACCCCACATGTTCGCTGTTTACAAGCAACCCTAAATATAACACTAGCCATCATGGCAGAAAACTGAAAACTCGGGCCACAGAAAAGGCCTTTCAAGCCCCATTCACCCATCCAGAAGTGCCCCCAGAGGAAGGCTTTGGGTACAAGTGAACTCCCCAGGGGAGCCTTTATGCAGCCCCACATGCAACTGGACCCTCCGGGTTCACTCTTTCACCGCAAGCCTAAATATAGCCCTAGCACGCCTGCCAGTCGACTGAAAGCTCGGGCCACAGAAAATGTGTTACGAGCCCCATTCGCCCATCCAAAATTGCTCCCAAAGGAAGGCTTTGGGTACAAGTGAACTCCCCAGGGGAGCCTTTACGCAGCCCCACATGCAACTGGACCCTCCGTGCTCGGTCTTTACAGCAACCCTAAATATAACCCTAGCCAGCATGGCAGAAGTCTGAAAACTCGGGCCACAGAAAAAGCGTTTCAAGCCCCATTCGCCCATCCAGAAGTGCCCCCAAAGGAAGGCTTTGGGTACAAGTGAACTCCCCAGGGGAGCCTTTATGCAGCCCCACATGCAACTGGACCCTCCTTGTTCGCTCTTTACAGCAACCCTAAATATATCCATAGCACGCCTGGAAGTCAACTGAAAGTTCGGGCCACAGAAAATGTGTTACGAGCCCCATTCGCCCATCCAAAAGTGCCCCAAAAGGAAGGCTTTGGGTACAACTGAACTCCCCAGGGGAGCCTTTACGCAGACCCACATGCAACTGGACCCTCCGTGTTCGCTCCTTACAGCAACCCTAAATATAACCCTAGCCAGCATGGCAGAAGACTGAAAACTCGGGCTCCAGAAAAAGCGTTTCAAGCCCCTTTCGCCCATCCAGAAGTGCCCCCAAAGGAAGGCTTTGGGTACAACTGAACTCCCCAGGGGAGCCTTTATGCAGCCCCAAATGCAACTGGACCCTCCGGGTTCACTGTTTCACAGCAACCCTAAATATAGCCCTGGCCCGCCTGGCGGTCGACTGAAAACTCGGGCCCCAGAAAATGCGTTAAAAGCCTAATTCGCCCATCCAAAAGTGCCCCCAGAGGAAGGCTTTGGGTACAACTGAACTCCCCAGGGGAGCCTTAACGCAGGCCCACATGCAACTGGACCCTCCGTATTTGCTCTTTCACAGCAACCCTAAATATAGCCCTGGCCCGCCTGGCAGTTGACTGAAAACTCGGGCCCCAGAAAATGCATTAAAAGCCTAATTCGCCCATCCAAAAGTGCCCCCAGAGGAAGGCTTTGGGTACAAGTGAACTCCCCAGGGGAGCCTTTATGCAGGCCCATACTCAACTGGACCCCCCGTGTTCGCTGTTTACGAGCAACCCTAAATATAACACTAGCCATCATGGCAGAAGACTGAAAACTCGGGCTCCAGAAAATGCGTTTCAAGCCCCATTCACCCATCCAGAAGTGCCCCCAAAGGAAGGCTTTGGGTACAAGTGAACTCCCCAGGGGAGCCTTTATGCAGCCCCACATGCAACTGGACCCTCCGGGTTCACTCTTTCACCGCAAGCCTAAATATAGCCCTAGCACGCCTGGCAGTCGACTGAAAGCTCGGGCCACAGAAAATGTGTTACGAGCCCCATTCGCCCATCCAAAAGTGCTCCCAAAGGAAGGCTTTGGGTACATCTGAACTCCCCAGGGAAGCCTTTACGCAGCCCCACATGCAACTGGACCCTCCGTGCTCGGTCTTTACAGCAACCTTAAATATAACCCTAGCCAGCATGGCAGAAGACTGAAAACTCGGGCCACAGAAAAGCGTTTCAAACCCCATTCACCCATCCAGAAATGGCCCCAAAGGAAGGCTTTGGGTACAAGTGAACTCCCCAGGGGAGCCTTTATGCAGCCCCACATGCAACTGGACCCTCCGGGTTCACTCTTTCACCGCAAGCCTAAATATATCCCTAGCACGCCTGGCAGTCGACTGAAAGCTCGGGCCACAGAAAACGTGCTACAAGCCTAATTCGCCCATCCAAAAGTGCCCCCAAAGGAAGGCTTTGGGTACAACTGAACTCCCCAGGGGAGCCTTTATGCAGCCCCACATGTAACTGGACCCTCCGTATTCGCTCTTTCACAGCAACCCTAAATATACCCCTAGCCACCATGGCAGAAGACTGAAAACTTGGGCTCCAGAAAATGCATTTCAAGCCCCATTCGCCCATCCAGAAGTGCCCCCAAAGGAAGGCTTTGGGTACAACTGAACTCCACAGGGGAGCCTTTACGCAGCCCCACATGCAACTGGACCCTCCGTGTTCGCTCTTTACAGCAACCCTAAATATAACCCTAGCCAGCATGGCAGAAGACTGAAAACTCGGGCCACAGAAAAAGCGTTTCAAGCCCCTTTCGCCCATCCAGAAGTGCCCCCAAAGGAAGGCTTTGGGTACAAGTGAACTCCCCAGGGGAGCCTTTATGCAGCCCCACATGCAACTGGACCCTCCGGGTTCACTGTTTCACAGCAACCCTAAATATAGCCCTGGCCCGCCTGGCAGTCGACTGAAAACTCGGGCCCCAGAAAATGCGTTAAAAGCCTAATTCGCCCATCCAAAAGTGCCCCCAGAGGAAGGCTTTGGGTACAACTGAACTCCCCAGGGGAGACTTTACGCAGTCCTACATGCAACTGGACCCTCTTTGTTCACTGTTTACGAGCAACCCTAAATATACCCCTAGCCACCATGGCAGAAGACTGAAAACTCGGGCTCCAGAAAATGCGTTTCAAGCCCCATTCACCCATCCAGAAGTGCCCCCAAAGGAAGGCTTTGGGTACATCTGAACTCCCCAGGGGAGCCTTTATGCAGCCCCACATGCAACTGGACCCTCCTTGTTCACTGTTTACGAGCAACCCTAAATATACCCCTAGCCACCATGGCAGAAGACTGAAAACTCGGGTTCCAGAAAATGCGTTTCAAGCCCCATTCGCCCATCCAGAAGTGCCCCCAAAGGAAGGCTTTGGGTACAAGTGAACTCCCCAGGGGAGCCTTTATGCAGCCCCACATGCAACTGGACCCTCCGTATTCGCTCTTTCACAGCAAGCCTAAATATAGCCCTGGCCCGCCTGGCAGTCGACTGAAAACTCGGGCCCCAGAAAATGCATTAAAAGCCTAATTCGCCCATCCAAAAGTGCCCCCAGAGGAAGGCTTTGGGTACAACTGAACTCCACAGGGGAGCCTTTACGCAGCCCCACATGCAACTGGACCCTCCGTGTTCGCTCTTTACAGCAACCCTAAATATAACCCTAGCCAGCATGGCAGAAGAGTGAAAACTCGGGCCAGATAAAATGTGTTATGAGACCGATTCGCCCATCCAGAAGTGCCCCCAAAGGAAGGCTTTGGGTACAAGTGAACTCCCCAGGGGAGCCTTTATGCAGCCCCACATGCAACTGGACCCTCCGTATTCGCTATTTCACAGCAACCCTAAATATAACCCTGGCCCGCATGGCAGACGACTGAAAAATCGGGCCCCAGAAAACGTGCTACAAGCCCCTTTCGCCCATCCAGAAGTGCCCCAAAAGGAAGGCTTTGGGTACAACTGAACTCCCCAGGGGAGCCTTTATGCAGGCCCGTACGCAACTGGACCCTCCGTGTTCGTTGTTTACAAGCAACCCTAAATATAACCCTAGCCAGCATGGCAGAAAACTGAAAACTCTGGCCACAGAAAAAGCGTTTCAAGCCCCATTCACCCATCCAGAAGTGCCCCCAAAGGAAGGCTTTGGGTACAAGTGAACTCCCCAGGGGAGCCTTTATGCAGCCCCACATGCAACTGGACCCTCCTTGTTCACTGTTTACGAGCAACCCTAAATATACCCCTAGCCACCATAGCAGAAGACTGAAAACTCGGGCTCCAGAAAATGCGTTTCAAGCCCCTTTCGCCCATCCAGAAGTGCCCCAAAAGGAAGGCTTTGGGTACAACTGAACTCCCCAGGGGAGCCTTTATGCAGGCCCGTACGCAACTGGACCCTCCGTGTTCGTTGTTTACAAGCAACCCTAAATATATCCCTAGCCAGCATGGCAGAAAACTGAAAACTCTGGCCACAGAAAAAGTGTTTCAAGCCCCATTCACCCATCCAGAAGTGCCCCCAAAGGAAGGCTTTGGGTACAAGTGAACTCCCCAGGGGAGCCTTTATGCAGCCCCACATGCAACTGGACCCTCCTTGTTCACTGTTTACGAGCAACCCTAAATATACCCCTAGCCACCATAGCAGAAGACTGAAAACTCGGGCTCCAGAAAATGCCTTTCAAGCCCCATTCACCTATCCAGAAGTGCCCCCAAAGGAAAGCTTTGGGTACAACTGAACTCCCCAGGGGAGCCTTTATGCAGCCCCACATGCAACTGGACCCTCCGGGTTCACTCTTTCACCGCAACCCTAAATATAGCCCTAGCACGCCTGGCAGTCGACTGAAAGCTCGGGCCACAGAAAATGTGTTACGAGCCCCATTCGCCCATCCAAAAGTGCCCCCAAAGGAAGGCTTTGGGTACAAGTGAACTCCCCAGGGGAGCCTTTACGCAGCCCCACATGCAACTGGACCCTCCGTGTTCGCTCTTTACAGCAACCCTAAATATAACCCTAGCCAGCATGGCAGAAAACTGAAAACTCGGGCCACAGAAAAAGCGTTTCAAGCCCCATTCACCCATCCAGAAATGGCCCCAAAGGAAGGCTTTGGGAACAAGTGAACTCCCCAGCGGAGCCTTTATGCTGCCCCACATGCAACTGGACCCTCCGGGTTCACTCTTTCACCGCAAGCCTAAATATAGCCCTAGCACGCCTGGCAGTCGACTGAAAGCTCGGGCCATAGAAAATGCGTTACGAGCCCCATTCGCCCATCCAAAGTGCCTCCAAAGGAAGACTTTGGGTACATCTGAACTCCCCAGGGGAGCCTTTATGCAGCCCCAAATGCAACTGGACCCTCCGGGTTCACTGTTTCACAGCAACCCTAAATATAGCGCTGGCCCGCCTGGCAGTCGACTGAAAACTCGGGCCCCAGAAAATGCGTTAAAAGCCTAATTCGCCCATCCAAAAGTGCCCCCAGATGAAGGCTTTGTGTACAAGTGAACTCCCCAGGGGAGCCTTAACGCAGCCCCACATGCAACTGGACCCTCCGTATTTGCTCTTTCACAGCCACCCTAAATATATCCCTGGCCCGCCTGGCAGTCGACTGAAAGCTCGGGCCACAGAAAATGCGTTACGAGCCCCATTCGCCCATCCAAAAGTGCCCCCAAAGGAAGGCTTTGGGTACATCTGAACTCCCCAGGGGAGCCTTTACGCAGCCCCACATTCAACTGGACCCTCCGTGTTCGCTCTTTACAGCAACCCTAAATAAAACCCTAGCCAGCATGGCAGAAGACTGAAAACTCGGGCCACAGAAAACGTACTACAAGCCCCATTCGACCATCCAAAAGTGCCCCCAAATAAGGCTTTGGGTACAAGTGAACTCCCCAGGGGAGCCTTTATGCAGGCCCATACTCAACTGGACCCCCCGTGTTCGCTGTTTACAAGCAACCCTAAATATAACCCTAGCCAGCATGGCAGAAAACTGAAAATTCGGGCCACAGAAAAGGGCTTTCAAGCCCCATTCACACATCCAGAAGTGCCCCCAAAGGAAGGCTTTGGGTACAACTGAACTCCCCAGGGGAGCCTTTATGCAGCCCCACATGCAACTGGACCCTCCGGGTTCACTCTTTCACCGCAAACCTAAATATAGCCCTAGCACGCCTGCCAGTCGACTGAAAGCTCGGGCCACAGAAAATGTGTTACGAGCCCCATTCGCCCATCCAAAAGTGCTCCCAAAGGAAGGCTTTGGGTACATCTGAACTCCCCAGGGGAGCCTTTACACAGCCCCACATGCAACTGGACCCTCCGTGCTCGGTCTTTACAGCAACCCTA
Organism: Anas platyrhynchos; assembly: GCF_047663525.1. NCBI lineage: Eukaryota > Metazoa > Chordata > Aves > Anseriformes > Anatidae > Anas > Anas platyrhynchos. Next base: position 21,696,090 of record NC_092600.1, read on the forward strand.
AATATAACCCTAGCCAGCATGGCAGAAGACTGAAAACTCGGGCCACAGAAAAAGCGTTTCAAGCCCCTTTCGCCCATCCAGAAGTGCCCCCAAAGGAAGGCTTTGGGTACAACTGAACTCCCCAGGGGAGCCTTTATGCAGCCCCACATGCAACTGGACCCTCCGGGTTCACTGTTTCACAGCAACCCTAAATATAGCCCTGGCCCGCGTGGCAGTCGACTGAAAACTCGGGCCCCAGAAAATGCGTTAAAAGCCTAATTCGCCCATCCAAAAGTGCCCCCTAAGGAAGGCTTTGGGTACAAGTGAACTCCCCAGGGGAGCCTTAACGCAGCCCCACATGCAACTGGACCCTCCGTATTTGCTCTTTCACAGCCAGCCTAAATATAGCCCTGGTCCGCCTGGCAGTCGACTGAAAGCTCGGGCCACAGAAAATGCGTTACGAGCCCCATTCGCCCATCCAAAAGTGCCCCCAAAGGAAGGCTTTGGGTACATCTGAACTCCCCAGGGGAGCCTTTACGCAGCCCCACATTCAACTGGACCCTCCGTTTTCGCTCTTTACAGCAACCCTAAATAAAACCCTAGCCAGCATGGCAGAAGACTGAAAACTCGGGCCACAGAAAACGTGCTACAAGCCCCATTCGACCATCCAAAAGTGCCCCCAAAGGAAGGCTTTGGGTACAAGTGAACTCCCCAGGGGAGCCTTTATGCAGGCCCATACTCAACTGGACCCCCCGTGTTCGCTGTTTACAAGCAACCCTAAAGATAACACTAGCCAGCATGGCAGAAAACTGAAAACTCGGGCCACAGAAAAGGCCTTTCAAGCCCCATTCACCCATCCAGAAGTGCCCCCAAAGGAAGGCTTTGGGTACAACTGAACTCCCCAGGGGAGCCTTTATGCAGCCCCACATGCAACTGGACCCTCCGGGTTCACTCTTTCACCGCAAGCCTAAATATAGCCCTAGCACGCCTGCCAGTCGACTGAAAGCTCGGGCCACAGAAAATGTGTTACGAGCCCCATTCGCCCATCCAAAAGTGCTCCCAAAGGAAGGCTTTGGGTACATCTGAACTCCCCAGGGGAGCCGTTATGCAGCCCCACATGGAACTGGTCCCTCCGTATTCGCTCTTTCACAGCAACCCTAAATATAGCCCTGGCCCGCCTGGCAGTCGACTGAAAACTCGGGCCACAGAAAATGTGTTACGAGCCCCATTCGCCCATCCAAAAGTGCCCCAAAAGGAAGGCTTTGGGTACAACTGAACTCCCCAGGGGAGCCTTTATGCAGCCCCACATGCAACTGGACCCTCCTTGTTCGCTCTTTACAGCAACCCTAAATATAGCCATAGCACGCCTGGAAGTCGACTGAAAGCTCGGGCCACAGAAAATGTGTTATGAGCCCCATTAGCCCATCGAAAAGTGCCCCAAAAGGAAGGCTATGGGTTCCACTGAACTCCCCAGGGGAGCCTTTACGCAGCCCCACATGAAACTGGACCCTCCGTGTTCGCTCCTTACAGCAACCCTAAATATAACCCTAGCCAGCATGGCAGAAGACTGAAAACTCGGGCCACAGAAAAAGCATTTCAAGCCCCTTTCTCCCATCCAGAAGTGCCCCCAAAGGAAGGCTTTGGGTACAAGTGAACTCCCCAGGGGAGCCTTTATGCAGCCCCACATGCAATTGGACCCTCCGGGTTCACTGTTTCACTGCAACCCTAAATATAACCCTGGCCCGCCTGGCAGTCGACTGAACACTCGGGCCCCAGAAAATGCGTTAAAAGCCTAATTCGCCCATCCAAAAGTGCCCCAAAAGGAAGGCTTTGGGTACAACTGAACTCCCCAGGGGAGCCTTAACGCAGCCCCACATGCAACTGGACCCTCCGTATTCGCTCTTTCACAGCAAACCTAAATATAGCCCTGGCCCGCCTGGCAGTCTATAGAAAACTCGAGCCCCAGAAAATGCATTAAAAGCCTAATTCGCCCATCCAAAAGTGCCCCCAGAGGAAGGCTTTGGGTACAGGTGAACTCCACAGGGGAGCCTTTATGCAGCCCCACATGCAACTGGACCCTCCGGATTCACTCTTTCACAGCAACCCTAAATATAGCCCTGGCCCAACTGGCAGTAGACTGAAAACTCGGGCCCCAGAAAATGCGTTAAAAGCCTAATTCGCCCATCCAAATGTGCCCACAGAGGAAGGCTTTGGGTACAAGTGAACTCCCCAGGGGAGCCTTTATGCAGCCCCACATGCAACTGGACCCTCCTTGTTCACTGTTTACGAGCAACCCTAAATATACCCCTAGCCACCATGGCAGAAGACTGAAAACTCGGGCTCCAGAAAATGCGTTTCAAGCCCCATTCACACATCTAGAAGTGCCCCCAAAGGAAGGCTTTGGGTACAACTGAACTCCCCAGGGGAGCCTTAACGCAGCCCCACATGCAACTGGACCCTCCGTATTTGCTCTTTCACAGCAACCCTAAATATAGCCCTGGCCCGCCTGGCAGTCGACTGAAAACTCGGGCCCCAGAAAATGCGTTAAAAGCCTAATTCGCCCATCCAAAAGTGCCCCCAGAGGAAGGCTTTGGGTACAAGTGAACTCCCCAGGGGAGCCTTTACGCAGCCCCACATGCAACTGGACCCTCCGTGTTCGCTCTTTACAGCAACCCTAAATATAACCCTAGCCAGCATGGCAGAAGACTGAAAACTCGGGCCACAGAAAAAGCGTTTCAAGCCCCTTTCGCCCATCCAGAAGTGCCCCCAAAGGAAGGCTTTGGGTACAAGTGAACTCCCCAGGGGAGCCTTTATGCAGCCCCACATGCAATTGGACCCTCCGGGTTCACTGTTTCACTGCAACCCTAAATATAACCCTGGCCCGCCTGGCAGTCGACTGAACACTCGGGCCCCAGAAAATGCGTTAAAAGCCTAATTCGCCCATCCAAAAGTGCCCCCAGAGGAAGGCTTTGGGTACAACTGAACTCCCCAGGGGAGCCTTAACGCAGCCCCACATGCAACTGGACCCTCCGTATTCGCTCTTTCACAGCAACCCTAAATATAGCCCTGGCCCGCCTGGCAGTCGATTGAAAACTCGGGCCTCAGAAAATGCATTAAAAGCCTAATTCGCCCATCCAAAAGTGCCCCCAGAGGAAGGCTTTGGGTACAGGTGAACTCCACAGGGGAGCCTTTATGCAGCCCCACATGCAACTGGACCCTCCGGGTTCACTCTTTCACAGCAACCCTAAATATAGCCCTGGCCCGCCTGGCAGTAGACTGAAAACTCGGGCCCCAGAAAATGCGTTAAAAGCCTAATTCGCCCATCCAAAAGTGCCCCCAGAGGAAGGCTTTGGGTACAAGTGAACTCCCCAGGGGAGCCTTTATGCAGCCCCACATGCAACTGGACCCTCCTTGTTCACTGTTTACGAGCAACCCTAAATATACCCCTAGCCACCATGGCAGAAGACTGAAAACTCGGGCTCCAGAAAATGCGTTTCAAGCCCCATTCACACATCCAGAAGTGCCCCCAAAGGAAGGCTTTGGGTACAACTGAACTCCCCAGGGTAGCCTTAACGCAGCCCCACATGCAACTGGACCCTCCGTATTTGCTCTTTCACAGCAACCCTAAATATAGCCCTGGCCCGCCTGGCAGTCGACTGAAAACTCGGGCCCCAGAAAATGCGTTAAAAGCCTAATTCGCCCATCCAAAAGTGCCCCCAGAGGAAGGCTTTGGGTACAAGTGAACTCCCCAGGGGAGCCTTTACGCAGCCCCACATGCAACTGGACCCTCCGTGTTCGCTCTTTACAGCAACCCTAAATATAACCCTAGCCAGCATGGCAGAAGACTGAAAACTCGGGCCACAGAAAAAGCGTTTCAAGCCCCTTTCGCCCATCCAGAAGTGCCCCCAAAGGAAGGCTTTGGGTACAACTGAACTCCCCAGGGGAGCCTTTATGCAGCCCCACATGCAACTGGACCCTCCGTATTTGCTCTTTCACAGCAACCCTAAATATAGCCCTGGCCCGCCTGGCAGTCGACTGAAAACTCGGGCCCCAGAAAATGCGTTAAAAGCCTAATTCGCCCATCCAAAAGTGCCCCCAGAGGAAGGCTTTGGGTACAAGTGAACTCCCCAGGGGAGCCTTTACGCAGCCCCACATGCAACTGGACCCTCCGTGTTCGCTCTTTACAGCAACCCTAAATATAACCCTAGCCAGCATGGCAGAAGACTGAAAACTCGGGCCACAGAAAAAGCGTTTCAAGCCCCTTTCGCCCATCCAGAAGTGCCCCCAAAGGAAGGCTTTGGGTACAAGTGAACTCCCCAGGGGAGCCTTTATGCAGCCCCACATGCAACTGGACCCTCCGGGTTCACTCTTTCACAGCAACCCTAAATATAGCCCTGACCCGCCTGGCAGTCGACTGAAAACTCGGGCCCCAGAAAATGCGTTAAAAGCCTAATTCGCCCATCCAAAAGTGCTCCCAAAGGAAGGCTTTGGGTACATCTGAACTCCCCAGGGGAGCCTTTACGCAGCCCCACATGCAACTGGACCCTCCTTGTTCACTGTTTACGAGCAACCCTAAATATAACCCTAGCCAGCATGGCAGAAGACTGAAAACTCGGGCCACAGAAAAAGCGTTTACAGCCCCTTTCGCCCATCCAGAAGTGCCCCCAAAGGAAGGCTTTGGGTACAAGTGAACTCCCCAGGGGAGCCTTTATGCAGGCTCATATGCAACTGGACCCCCCGTGTTCGCTGTTTACAAGCAACCCTAAATATATCACTAGCCAGCACGGCAGAAAACTGAAAACTCGGGCCACAGAAAAATTGTTTCAAGCCCCATTCGCCCATCCAGAATTGCCCCCAGAGGAAGGCTTTGGGTACAACTGAACTACCCAGGGGAGCCTTTATGCAAGCCCATACGCAACTGGACCCCCCGTGTTCGCTGTTTACAAGCAACCCTAAATATAACACTAGCCAGCATGGCAGAAAACTGAAAACTCGGGCCACAGAAAAAGTGTTTCAAGCCGCTTTCACCCATCCAGAAGTGCCCCCAAAGGAAGGCTTTGGGTACAACTGAACTCCCCAGGGGAGCCTTTATGCAGCCCCACATGCAACTGGACCCTCCGGGTTCACTCTTTCACAGCAACCCTAAATATAGCCCTGGCCCGCCTGGCAGTCGACTGAAAACTCGGGCCCCAGAAAATTAGTTAAAAGCCTAATTCGCCAATCCAAAAGTGCCCCCAGAGGTAGGCTTTGGGTACATCTGAACTCCCCTGGTGAGCCTTTATGCAGCCCCACATGCAACTGGACCCTCCTTGTTCACTGTTTACGAGCAACCCTAAATATAACCCTACCCACCATGGCAGAAGACTGAAAACTCGGGCTCCAGAAAATGCGTTTCAAGCCCCATTCACCCATCCAGAAGTGCCCCCAAAGGAAGGCTTTGGGTACAACTGAACTCCCCAGGGGAGCCTTTATGCAGCCCCACATGCAACTGGACCCTCCGGGTTCACTCTTTCAACGCAAGCCTAAATATAGCCCTAGTACGCCTGGAAGTCGACTGAAAGCTCGGGCCACAGAAAATGTTTTACGAGCCCCATTCGCCCATCGAAAAGTGCCTCCAAAGGAAGGCTTTGGGTACATCTGAACTCCCCAGGGGAGCCTTTACGCAGCCCCACATGCAACTGGACCCTCCGTGTTCGCTCTTTACAGCAACCCTAAATATAACCCTAGCCAGCATGGCAGAAGACTGAAAACTCGGGCCACAGAAAAAGCGTTTCAAGCCCCTTTCGCCCATCCAGAAGTGCCCCCAAAGGAAGGCTTTGGGTACAACTGAACTCCCCAGGGGAGCCTTTATGCAGCCCCACATGCAACTGGACCCTCCGGGTTCACTCTTTCACAGCAACCCTAAATATAGCCCTGGCCCGCCTGGCAGTCGACTGAAAACTCGGGCCTCAGAAAATGCGTTAAAAGCCTAATTCGCCCATCCAAAAGTGCCCCCAGAGGAAGGCTTTGGGTACAAGTGAACTCCCCAGGGGAGCCTTTACGCAGCCCCACATGCAACTGGACCCTCCTTGTTCACTGTTTACGAGCAACCCTAAATATACCCCTAGCAACCGTGGCAGAAGACTGAAAACTCGGGCTCCAGAAAATGCGTTTCAAGCCCCATTCACCCATCCAGAAGTGCCCCCAAAGGAAGGCTTTGGGTACAACTGAACTCCCCAGGGGAGCCTTTATGCAGCCCCACATGCAACTGGACCCTCCGGGTTCACTCTTTCACCGCAACCCTAAATATAGCCCTAGCACGCCTGGCAGTCGACTGAAAGCTCGGGCCCCAGAAAATGTGTTACGAGCCCCATTCGCCCATCCAAAAGTGCCCCCAAAGGAAGGCTTTGGGTACATCTGAACTCCCCAGGGGAGCCTTTACGCAGCCCCACATGCAACTGGACCCTCCGTATTCGCTCTTTAACTGCAAGCCTAAATATAGCCCTCGGCGCAATGGGAGAAGACCGAAAAAGCGGGCCTCAGAAAACGCATTGCGATTCCACTTGGACCATCCAAAAGTGCCCCCAAAGGAAGGCTTTGGGTACAACTGGACTCCCCAGGGGAGCCTTAACGCAGCCCCACATGCAACTGGACCCTCCGTATTCGCTCTTTCACAGCAACCCTAAATATAGCCCTGGCCCGCCTGGCAGTCGACTGAAAACTCGGGCCCCAGAAAATGCATTAAAAGACCCATTCGACCATCCAAAAGTGCCCCCAGAGGAAGGCTTTGGGTACAACTGAACTCCCCAGGGGAGCCTTTACGCAGCCCCACATGCAACTGGACCCTCCTTGTTCACTGTTTACGAGCAACCCTAAATATACCCCTAGCCACCATGGCAGAAGACTGAAAACTCGGGCTCCAGAAAATGCATTTCAAGCCCCATTCACCCATCCAGAAGTGCCCCCAAAGGAAGGCTTTGGGTACAAGTGAACTCCTCAGGGGAGCCTTTATGCAGCCCCACATGCAACTGGACCCTCCGGGTTCACTCTTTCACCGCAAGCCTAAATATAGCCCTAGCAAGCCTGGCAGTCGACTGAAAGCTCGGGCCACAGAAAATGTGTTACGAGCCCCATTCGCCCATCCAAACGTGCCCCCAAAGGAAGGCTTTGGGTACAAGTGAACTCCCCAGGGGAACCTTTATGCAGGCCCATACGAAACTGGACCCCCCGTGTTCGCTGTTTACAAGCAACCCTAAATATAAAACTAGCCAGCATGGCAGAAAACCGAAAACTCGGGCCACAAAAAGGCCTTTCATGCCCCATTCACCCATCCAGAAGTGCCCCCAAAGGAAGGCTTTGGGTACAACTGAACTCCCCAGGGGAGCCTTTATGCAGCCCTACATGCAACTGGACCTTCCGTATTCGCTCTTTAACTGCAAGTTTAAATATAGCCCTCGGCGCAATGGGAGAAGACCGAAAAAGTGGGCCTCAGAAAACGCATTGCGATTCCCCTTGGACCATCCAAAAGTGCCCCCAAAGGAAGGCTTTGGGTACAACTGGACTCCCCAGGGGAGCCTTAACGCAGCCCCACATGCAACTGGACCCTCCGTATTCGCTCTTTCACAGCAACCCTAAATATAGCCCTGGCCCGCCTGGCAGTCGACTGAAAACTCGGGCCCCAGAAAATGCATTAAAAGCCCCATTCGACCATCCAAAAGTGCCCCCAGAGGAAGGCTTTGGGTACAAGTGAACTCCCCAGGGGAGCCTTTACGCAGCCCCACATGCAACTGGACCCTCCTTGTTCACTGTTTACGAGCAACCCTAAATATACCCCTAGCCACCATGGCAGAAGACTGAAAACTCGGGCTCCAGAAAATGCATTTCAAGCCCCATTCACCCATCCAGAAGTGCCCCCAAAGGAAGGCTTTGGGTACAAGTGAACTCCCCAGGGGAGCCTTTATGCAGCCCCACATGCAACTGGACCCTCCTTGTTCGCTCTTTACAGCAACCCTAAATATAGCCATAGCACGCCTGGAAGTCGACTGAAAGCTCGGGCCACAGAAAATGTGTTACGAGCCCCATTTGCCCATCCAAAAGTGCCCCAAAAGGAAGGTTTTGGGTACAACTGAACTCCCCAGGGGAGCCTTTACGCAGCCCCACATGGAACTGGACCCTCCGTGTTCGCTCTTTACAGCAACCCTAATAAAACCCTAGCCAGCATGGCAGAAGACTGAAAACTCGGGCCACAGAAAAAGCGTTTACAGCCCCTTTCGCCCATCCAAACGTGCCCCCAAAGGAAGGGTTTGGGTACAAGTGAACTCCCCAGGGGAACCTTTATGCAGGCCCATACGAAACTGGACCCCCCGTGTTCGCTGTTTACAAGCAACCCTAAATATAACACTAGCCAGCATGGCAGAAAACCGAAAACTCGGGCCACAGAAAAGGCCTTTCAAGCCCCATTCACCCATCCAGAAGTGCCCCCAAAGGAAGGCTTTGGGTACAACTGAACTCCCCAGGGGAGCCTTTATGCAGCCCTACATGCAACTGGACCTTCCGTATTCGCTCTTTAACTGCAAGCCTAAATATAGCCCTCGGCGCAATGGGAGAAGAAAGAAAAAGCGGGCCTCAGAAAACGCATTGCGATTCCCCTTGGACCATCCAAAAGTGCCCCCAAAGGAAGGCTTTGGGTACAACTGGACTCCCCAGGGGAGCCTTAACGCAGCCCCACATGCAACTGGACCCTCCGTATTCGCTCTTTCACAGCAACCCTAAATATAGCCCTGGCCCGCCTGGCAGTCGACTGAAAACTCGGGCCCCAGAAAATGCATTAAAAGCCCCATTCGACCATCCAAAAGTGCCCCCAGAGGAAGGTTTTGGGTACAAGTGAACTCCCCAGGGGAGCCTTTACGCAGCCCCACATGCAACTGGACCCTCCTTGTTCACTGTTTACAAGCAACCCTAAATATACCCCTAGCAACCGTGGCAGAAGACTGAAAACTCGGGCTCCAGAAAATGCGTTTCAAGCCCCATTCACCCATCCAGAAGTGCCCCCAAAGGAAGGCTATGGGTACAAGTGAACTCCCCAGGGGAGCCTTTATGCAGCCCCACATGCAACTGGACCCTCCGGGTTCACTCTTTCACCGCAACCCTAAATATAGCCCTAGCACGCCTGGCAGTCGACTGAAAGCTCGGGCCCCAGAAAATGTGTTACGAGCCCCATTCGCCCATCCAAAAGTGCCCCCAAAGGAAGGCTTTGGGTACATCTGAACTCCCCAGGGGAGCCTTTACGCAGCCCCACATGCAACTGGACCCTCCGTATTCGCTCTTTAACTGCAAGCCTAAATATAGCCCTCGGCACAATGGGAGAAGACCGAAAAAGCGGGCCTCAGAAAACGCATTGCGATTCCACTTGGACCATCCAAAAGTGCCCCCAAAGGAAGGCTTTGGGTACAACTGGACTCCCCAGGGGAGCCTTAACGCAGCCCCACATGCAACTGGACCCTCCGTATTCGCTCTTTCACAGCAACCCTAAATATAGCCCTGGCCCGCCTGGCAGTCGACTGAAAACTCGGGCCACAGAAAAAGCGTTTCAAGCACCTTTCGCCCATCCAGAAGTGCCCCCAGAAGAAGGCTTTGGGTACAACTGAACTCCCCAGGGGAGCCTTTATGGAGCCCCACATGCAACTGGACCCTCCGGGTTCACTCTTTCACAGCAACCCTAAATATAGCCCTGGCCCGCCTGGCAGTCGACTGAAAACTCGGGCCCCAGAAAATGCGTTAAAAGCCTAATTCGCCCATCCAAAAGTGCCCCCAGAGGAAGGCTTTGGGTACAACTGAACTCCCCAGGGGAGCCTTTACGCAGCCCCACATGCAACTGGACCCTCCTTGTTCACTGTTTACGAGCAACCCTAAATATACCCCTAGCCACCATGGCAGAAGACTGAAAACTCGGGCCCCAGAAAATACGTTTTAAGCCCCATTCACCCATCCAGAAGTGCCCCCAAAGGAATGCTTTGGGTACAACTGAACTCCTCAGGGGAGCCTTTATGCAGCCCCACATGCAACTGGACCCTCCGGGTTCACTCTTTCACCGCAAGCCTAAATATAGCCCTAGCACGCCTGGCAGTCGACTGAAAGCTCGGGCCACAGAAAATGTGTTACGAGCCCCATTCGCCCATCCAAACGTGCCCCCAAAGGAAGGCTTTGGGTACAAGTGAATTCCCCAGGGGAACCTTTATGCAGGCCCATACGAAACTGGACCCCCCGTGTTCGCTGTTTACAAGCAACCCTAAATATAACACTAGCCAGCATGGCAGAAAACCGAAAACTCGGGCCACAAAAAGGCCTTTCAAGCCCCATTCACCCATCCAGAAGTGCCCCCAAAGGAAGGCTTTGGGTACAAGTGAACTCCCCAGGGGAGCCTTTATGCAGCCCTACATGCAACTGGACCTTCCGTATTCGCTCTTTAACTGCAAGCCTAAATATAGCCCTCGGCGCAATGGGAGAAGACCGAAAAAGTGGGCCTCAGAAAACGCATTGCGATTCCCCTTGGACCATCCAAAAGTGCCCCCAAAGGAAGGCTTTGGGTACAACTGGACTCCCCAGGGGAGCCTTAACGCAGCCCCACATGCAACTGGACCCTCCGTATTCGCTCTTTCACAGCAACCCTAAATATAGCCCTGGCCCGCCTGGCAGTCGACTGAAAACTCGGGCCCCAGAAAATGCATTAAAAGCCCCATTCGACCATCCAAAAGTGCCCCCAGAGGAAGGCTTTGGGTACAACTGAACTCCCCAGGGGAGCCTTTACGCAGCCCCACATGCAACTGGACCCTCCTTGTTCACTGTTTACGAGCAACCCTAAATATACCCCTAGCCACCATGGCAGAAGACTGAAAACTCGGGCTCCAGAAAATGCATTTCAAGCCCCATTCACCCATCCAGAAGTGCCCCCAAAGGAAGGCTTTGGGTACAAGTGAACTCCCCAGGGGAGCCTTTATGCAGCCCCACATGCAACTGGACCCTCCTTGTTCGCTCTTTACAGCAACCCTAAATATAGCCATAGCACGCCTGGAAGTCGACTGAAAGCTCGGGCCACAGAAAATGTGTTACGAGCCCCATTCGCCCATCCAAAAGTGCCCCAAAAGGAAGGTTTTGGGTACAACTGAACTCCCCAGGGGAGCCTTTACGCAGCCCCACATGGAACTGGACCCTCCGTGTTCGCTCTTTACAGCAACCCTAATAAAACCCTAGCCAGCATGGCAGAAGACTGAAAACTCGGGCCACAGAAAAAGCGTTTCAAGCCCCTTTCGCCCATCCAAACGTGCCCCCAAAGGAAGGCTTTGGGTACAAGTGAACTCCCCAGGGGAACCTTTATGCAGGCCCATACGAAACTGGACCCCCCGTGTTCGCTGTTTACAAGCAACCCTAAATATAACACTAGCCAGCATGGCAGAAAACCGAAAACTCGGGCCACAGAAAAGGCCTTTCAAGCCCCATTCACCCATCCAGAAGTGCCCCCAAAGGAAGGCTTTGGGTACAACTGAACTCCCCAGGGGAGCCTTTATGCAGCCCTACATGCAACTGGACCTTCCGTATTCGCTCTTTAACTGCAAGCCTAAATATAGCCCTCGGCGCAATGGGAGAAGAAAGAAAAAGCGGGCCTCAGAAAACGCATTGCGATTCCCCTTGGACCATCCAAAAGTGCCCCCAAAGGAAGGCTTTGGGTACAACTGGACTCCCCAGGGGAGCCTTAACGCAGCCCCACATGCAACTGGACCCTCCGTATTCGCTCTTTCACAGCAACCCTAAATATAGCCCTGGCCCGCCTGGCAGTCGACTGAAAACTCGGGCCCCAGAAAATGCATTAAAAGCCCCATTCGACCATCCAAAAGTGCCCCCAGAGGAAGGCTTTGGGTACAAGTGAACTCCCCAGGGGAGCCTTTACGCAGCCCCACATGCAACTGGACCCTCCTTGTTCACTGTTTACAAGCAACCCTAAATATACCCCTAGCAACCGTGGCAGAAGACTGAAAACTCGGGCTCCAGAAAATGCGTTTCAAGCCCCATTCACCCATCCAGAAGTGCCCCCAAAGGAAGGCTATGGGTACAAGTGAACTCCCCAGGGGAGCCTTTATGCAGCCCCACATGCAACTGGACCCTCCGGGTTCACTCTTTCACCGCAACCCTAAATATAGCCCTAGCACGCCTGGCAGTCGACTGAAAGCTCGGGCCCCAGAAAATGTGTTACGAGCCCCATTCGCCCATCCAAAAGTGCCCCCAAAGGAAGGCTTTGGGTACATCTGAACTCCCCAGGGGAGCCTTTACGCAGCCCCACATGCAACTGGACCCTCCGTATTCGCTCTTTAACTGCAAGCCTAAATATAGCCCTCGGCGCAATGGGAGAAGACCGAAAAAGCGGGCCTCAGAAAACGCATTGCGATTCCACTTGGACCATCCAAAAGTGCCCCCAAAGGAAGGCTTTGGGTACAACTGGACTCCCCAGGGGAGCCTTTATGCAGCCCCACATGCAACTGGACCCTCCGTATTCGCTCTTTCACAGCAACCCTAAATATAGCCCTGGCCCGCCTGGCAGTCGACTGAAAACTCGGGCCACAGAAAAAGCGTTTCAAGCACCTTTCGCCCATCCAGAAGTGCCCCCAAAGGAAGGCTTTGGGTACAACTGAACTCCCGAGGGGAGCCTTTATGGAGCCCCACATGCAACTGGACCCTCCGGGTTCACTCTTTCACAGCAACCCTAAATATAGCCCTGGCCCGCCTGGCAGTCGACTGAAAACTCGGGCCCCAGAAAATGCGTTAAAAGCCTAATTCGCCCATCCAAAAGTGCCCCCAGAGGAAGGCTTTGGGTACAACTGAACTCCCCAGGGGAGCCTTTACGCAGCCCCACATGCAACTGGACCCTCCTTGTTCACTGTTTACGAGCAACCCTAAATATACCCCTAGCCACCATGGCAGAAGACTGAAAACTCGGGCCCCAGAAAATACGTTTTAAGCCCCATTCACCCATCCAGAAGTGCCCCCAAAGGAATGCTTTGGGTACAACTGAACTCCTCAGGGGAGCCTTTATGCAGCCCCACATGCAACTGGACCCTCCGGGTTCACTCTTTCACCGCAAGCCTAAATATAGCCCTAGCACGCCTGGCAGTCGACTGAAAGCTCGGGCCACAGAAAATGTGTTACGAGCCCCATTCGCCCATCCAAACGTGCCCCCAAAGGAAGGCTTTGGGTACAAGTGAACTCCCCAGGGGAACCTTTATGCAGGCCCATACGAAACTGGACCCCCCGTGTTCGCTGTTTACAAGCAACCCTAAATATAACACTAGCCAGCATGGCAGAAAACCGAAAACTCGGGCCACAAAAAGGCCTTTCAAGCCCCATTCACCCATCCAGAAGTGCCCCCAAAGGAAGGCTTTGGGTACAACTGAACTCCCCAGGGGAGCCTTTATGCAGCCCCACATGCAACTGGACCTTCCGTATTCGCTCTTTAACTGCAAGCCTAAATATAGCCCTCGGCGCAATGGGAGAAGACCGAAAAAGCGGGCCTCAGAAAACGCATTGCGATTCCCCTTGGACCATCCAAAAGTGCCCCCAAAGGAAGGCTTTGGGTACAACTGGACTCCCCAGGGGAGCCTTAACGCAGCCCCACATGCAACTGGACCCTCCGTATTCGCTCTTTCACAGCAACCCTAAATATAGCCCTGGCCCGCCTGGCAGTCGACTGAAAACTCGGGCCCCAGAAAATGCATTAAAAGCCCCATTCGCCCATCCAAAAGTGCCCCCAGAGGAAGGCTTTGGGTACAAGTGAACTCCCCAGGGGAGCCTTTACGCAGCCCTACATGCAACTGGACCCTCCTTGTTCACTGTTTACGAGCAACCCTAAATATACCCCTAGCCACCATGGCAGAAGACTGAAAACTCGGGCTCCAGAAAATGCATTTCAAGCCCCATTCACCCATCCAGAAGTGCCCCCAAAGGAAGGCTTTGGGTACAAGTGAACTCCTCAGGGGAGCCTTTATGCAGCCCCACATGCAACTGGACCCTCCGGGTTCACTCTTTCACCGCAAGCCTAAATATAGCCCTAGCAAGCCTGGCAGTCGACTGAAAGCTCGGGCCACAGAAAATGTGTTACGAGCCCCATTCGCCCATCCAAACGTGCCCCCAAAGGAAGGCTTTGGGTACAAGTGAACTCCCCAGGGGAACCTTTATGCAGGCCCATACGAAACTGGACCCCCCGTGTTCGCTGTTTACAAGCAACCCTAAATATAAAACTAGCCAGCATGGCAGAAAACCGAAAACTCGGGCCACAAAAAGGCCTTTCATGCCCCATTCACCCATCCAGAAGTGCCCCCAAAGGAAGGCTTTGGGTACAACTGAACTCCCCAGGGGAGCCTTTATGCAGCCCTACATGCAACTGGACCTTCCGTATTCGCTCTTTAACTGCAAGTTTAAATATAGCCCTCGGCGCAATGGGAGAAGACCGAAAAAGTGGGCCTCAGAAAACGCATTGCGATTCCCCTTGGACCATCCAAAAGTGCCCCCAAAGGAAGGCTTTGGGTACAACTGGACTCCCCAGGGGAGCCTTAACGCAGCCCCACATGCAACTGGACCCTCCGTATTCGCTCTTTCACAGCAACCCTAAATATAGCCCTGGCCCGCCTGGCAGTCGACTGAAAACTCGGGCCCCAGAAAATGCATTAAAAGCCCCATTCGACCATCCAAAAGTGCCCCCAGAGGAAGGCTTTGGGTACAAGTGAACTCCCCAGGGGAGCCTTTACGCAGCCCCACATGCAACTGGACCCTCCTTGTTCACTGTTTACGAGCAACCCTAAATATACCCCTAGCCACCATGGCAGAAGACTGAAAACTCGGGCTCCAGAAAATGCATTTCAAGCCCCATTCACCCATCCAGAAGTGCCCCCAAAGGAAGGCTTTGGGTACAAGTGAACTCCCCAGGGGAGCCTTTATGCAGCCCCACATGCAACTGGACCCTCCTTGTTCGCTCTTTACAGCAACCCTAAATATAGCCATAGCACGCCTGGAAGTCGACTGAAAGCTCGGGCCACAGAAAATGTGTTACGAGCCCCATTTGCCCATCCAAAAGTGCCCCAAAAGGAAGGTTTTGGGTACAACTGAACTCCCCAGGGGAGCCTTTACGCAGCCCCACATGGAACTGGACCCTCCGTGTTCGCTCTTTACAGCAACCCTAATAAAACCCTAGCCAGCATGGCAGAAGACTGAAAACTCGGGCCACAGAAAAAGCGTTTACAGCCCCTTTCGCCCATCCAAACGTGCCCCCAAAGGAAGGGTTTGGGTACAAGTGAACTCCCCAGGGGAACCTTTATGCAGGCCCATACGAAACTGGACCCCCCGTGTTCGCTGTTTACAAGCAACCCTAAATATAACACTAGCCAGCATGGCAGAAAACCGAAAACTCGGGCCACAGAAAAGGCCTTTCAAGCCCCATTCACCCATCCAGAAGTGCCCCCAAAGGAAGGCTTTGGGTACAACTGAACTCCCCAGGGGAGCCTTTATGCAGCCCTACATGCAACTGGACCTTCCGTATTCGCTCTTTAACTGCAAGCCTAAATATAGCCCTCGGCGCAATGGGAGAAGAAAGAAAAAGCGGGCCTCAGAAAACGCATTGCGATTCCCCTTGGACCATCCAAAAGTGCCCCCAAAGGAAGGCTTTGGGTACAACTGGACTCCCCAGGGGAGCCTTAACGCAGCCCCACATGCAACTGGACCCTCCGTATTCGCTCTTTCACAGCAACCCTAAATATAGCCCTGGCCCGCCTGGCAGTCGACTGAAAACTCGGGCCCCAGAAAATGCATTAAAAGCCCCATTCGACCATCCAAAAGTGCCCCCAGAGGAAGGTTTTGGGTACAAGTGAACTCCCCAGGGGAGCCTTTACGCAGCCCCACATGCAACTGGACCCTCCTTGTTCACTGTTTACAAGCAACCCTAAATATACCCCTAGCAACCGTGGCAGAAGACTGAAAACTCGGGCTCCAGAAAATGCGTTTCAAGCCCCATTCACCCATCCAGAAGTGCCCCCAAAGGAAGGCTATGGGTACAAGTGAACTCCCCAGGGGAGCCTTTATGCAGCCCCACATGCAACTGGACCCTCCGGGTTCACTCTTTCACCGCAACCCTAAATATAGCCCTAGCACGCCTGGCAGTCGACTGAAAGCTCGGGCCCCAGAAAATGTGTTACGAGCCCCATTCGCCCATCCAAAAGTGCCCCCAAAGGAAGGCTTTGGGTACATCTGAACTCCCCAGGGGAGCCTTTACGCAGCCCCACATGCAACTGGACCCTCCGTATTCGCTCTTTAACTGCAAGCCTAAATATAGCCCTCGGCACAATGGGAGAAGACCGAAAAAGCGGGCCTCAGAAAACGCATTGCGATTCCACTTGGACCATCCAAAAGTGCCCCCAAAGGAAGGCTTTGGGTACAACTGGACTCCCCAGGGGAGCCTTAACGCAGCCCCACATGCAACTGGACCCTCCGTATTCGCTCTTTCACAGCAACCCTAAATATAGCCCTGGCCCGCCTGGCAGTCGACTGAAAACTCGGGCCACAGAAAAAGCGTTTCAAGCACCTTTCGCCCATCCAGAAGTGCCCCCAAAGGAAGGCTTTGGGTACAACTGAACTCCCCAGGGGAGCCTTTATGGAGCCCCACATGCAACTGGACCCTCCGGGTTCACTCTTTCACAGCAACCCTAAATATAGCCCTGGCCCGCCTGGCAGTCGACTGAAAACTCGGGCCCCAGAAAATGCGTTAAAAGCCTAATTCGCCCATCCAAAAGTGCCCCCAGAGGAAGGCTTTGGGTACAACTGAACTCCCCAGGGGAGCCTTTACGCAGCCCCACATGCAACTGGACCCTCCTTGTTCACTGTTTACGAGCAACCCTAAATATACCCCTAGCCACCATGGCAGAAGACTGAAAACTCGGGCCCCAGAAAATACGTTTTAAGCCCCATTCACCCATCCAGAAGTGCCCCCAAAGGAATGCTTTGGGTACAACTGAACTCCTCAGGGGAGCCTTTATGCAGCCCCACATGCAACTGGACCCTCCGGGTTCACTCTTTCACCGCAAGCCTAAATATAGCCCTAGCACGCCTGGCAGTCGACTGAAAGCTCGGGCCACAGAAAATGTGTTACGAGCCCCATTCGCCCATCCAAACGTGCCCCCAAAGGAAGGCTTTGGGTACAAGTGAATTCCCCAGGGGAACCTTTATGCAGGCCCATACGAAACTGGACCCCCCGTGTTCGCTGTTTACAAGCAACCCTAAATATAACACTAGCCAGCATGGCAGAAAACCGAAAACTCGGGCCACAAAAAGGCCTTTCAAGCCCCATTCACCCATCCAGAAGTGCCCCCAAAGGAAGGCTTTGGGTACAACTGAACTCCCCAGGGGAGCCTTTATGCAGCCCTACATGCAACTGGACCTTCCGTATTCGCTCTTTAACTGCAAGCCTAAATATAGCCCTCGGCGCAATGGGAGAAGACCGAAAAAGTGGGCCTCAGAAAACGCATTGCGATTCCCCTTGGACCATCCAAAAGTGCCCCCAAAGGAAGGCTTTGGGTACAACTGGACTCCCCAGGGGAGCCTTAACGCAGCCCCACATGCAACTGGACCCTCCGTATTCGCTCTTTCACAGCAACCCTAAATATAGCCCTGGCCCGCCTGGCAGTCGACTGAAAACTCGGGCCCCAGAAAATGCATTAAAAGCCCCATTCGACCATCCAAAAGTGCCCCCAGAGGAAGGCTTTGGGTACAACTGAACTCCCCAGGGGAGCCTTTACGCAGCCCCACATGCAACTGGACCCTCCTTGTTCACTGTTTACGAGCAACCCTAAATATACCCCTAGCCACCATGGCAGAAGACTGAAAACTCGGGCTCCAGAAAATGCATTTCAAGCCCCATTCACCCATCCAGAAGTGCCCCCAAAGGAAGGCTTTGGGTACAAGTGAACTCCCCAGGGGAGCCTTTATGCAGCCCCACATGCAACTGGACCCTCCTTGTTCGCTCTTTACAGCAACCCTAAATATAGCCATAGCACGCCTGGAAGTCGACTGAAAGCTCGGGCCACAGAAAATGTGTTACGAGCCCCATTCGCCCATCCAAAAGTGCCCCAAAAGGAAGGTTTTGGGTACAACTGAACTCCCCAGGGGAGCCTTTACGCAGCCCCACATGGAACTGGACCCTCCGTGTTCGCTCTTTACAGCAACCCTAATAAAACCCTAGCCAGCATGGCAGAAGACTGAAAACTCGGGCCACAGAAAAAGCGTTTCAAGCCCCTTTCGCCCATCCAAACGTGCCCCCAAAGGAAGGCTTTGGGTACAAGTGAACTCCCCAGGGGAACCTTTATGCAGGCCCATACGAAACTGGACCCCCCGTGTTCGCTGTTTACAAGCAACCCTAAATATAACACTAGCCAGCATGGCAGAAAACCGAAAACTCGGGCCACAGAAAAGGCCTTTCAAGCCCCATTCACCCATCCAGAAGTGCCCCCAAAGGAAGGCTTTGGGTACAACTGAACTCCCCAGGGGAGCCTTTATGCAGCCCTACATGCAACTGGACCTTCCGTATTCGCTCTTTAACTGCAAGCCTAAATATAGCCCTCGGCGCAATGGGAGAAGAAAGAAAAAGCGGGCCTCAGAAAACGCATTGCGATTCCCCTTGGACCATCCAAAAGTGCCCCCAAAGGAAGGCTTTGGGTACAACTGGACTCCCCAGGGGAGCCTTAACGCAGCCCCACATGCAACTGGACCCTCCGTATTCGCTCTTTCACAGCAACCCTAAATATAGCCCTGGCCCGCCTGGCAGTCGACTGAAAACTCGGGCCCCAGAAAATGCATTAAAAGCCCCATTCGACCATCCAAAAGTGCCCCCAGAGGAAGGCTTTGGGTACAAGTGAACTCCCCAGGGGAGCCTTTACGCAGCCCCACATGCAACTGGACCCTCCTTGTTCACTGTTTACAAGCAACCCTAAATATACCCCTAGCAACCGTGGCAGAAGACTGAAAACTCGGGCTCCAGAAAATGCGTTTCAAGCCCCATTCACCCATCCAGAAGTGCCCCCAAAGGAAGGCTATGGGTACAAGTGAACTCCCCAGGGGAGCCTTTATGCAGCCCCACATGCAACTGGACCCTCCGGGTTCACTCTTTCACCGCAACCCTAAATATAGCCCTAGCACGCCTGGCAGTCGACTGAAAGCTCGGGCCCCAGAAAATGTGTTACGAGCCCCATTCGCCCATCCAAAAGTGCCCCCAAAGGAAGGCTTTGGGTACATCTGAACTCCCCAGGGGAGCCTTTACGCAGCCCCACATGCAACTGGACCCTCCGTATTCGCTCTTTAACTGCAAGCCTAAATATAGCCCTCGGCGCAATGGGAGAAGACCGAAAAAGCGGGCCTCAGAAAACGCATTGCGATTCCACTTGGACCATCCAAAAGTGCCCCCAAAGGAAGGCTTTGGGTACAACTGGACTCCCCAGGGGAGCCTTTATGCAGCCCCACATGCAACTGGACCCTCCGTATTCGCTCTTTCACAGCAACCCTAAATATAGCCCTGGCCCGCCTGGCAGTCGACTGAAAACTCGGGCCACAGAAAAAGCGTTTCAAGCACCTTTCGCCCATCCAGAAGTGCCCCCAAAGGAAGGCTTTGGGTACAACTGAACTCCCGAGGGGAGCCTTTATGGAGCCCCACATGCAACTGGACCCTCCGGGTTCACTCTTTCACAGCAACCCTAAATATAGCCCTGGCCCGCCTGGCAGTCGACTGAAAACTCGGGCCCCAGAAAATGCGTTAAAAGCCTAATTCGCCCATCCAAAAGTGCCCCCAGAGGAAGGCTTTGGGTACAACTGAACTCCCCAGGGGAGCCTTTACGCAGCCCCACATGCAACTGGACCCTCCTTGTTCACTGTTTACGAGCAACCCTAAATATACCCCTAGCCACCATGGCAGAAGACTGAAAACTCGGGCCCCAGAAAATACGTTTTAAGCCCCATTCACCCATCCAGAAGTGCCCCCAAAGGAATGCTTTGGGTACAACTGAACTCCTCAGGGGAGCCTTTATGCAGCCCCACATGCAACTGGACCCTCCGGGTTCACTCTTTCACCGCAAGCCTAAATATAGCCCTAGCACGCCTGGCAGTCGACTGAAAGCTCGGGCCACAGAAAATGTGTTACGAGCCCCATTCGCCCATCCAAACGTGCCCCCAAAGGAAGGCTTTGGGTACAAGTGAACTCCCCAGGGGAACCTTTATGCAGGCCCATACGAAACTGGACCCCCCGTGTTCGCTGTTTACAAGCAACCCTAAATATAACACTAGCCAGCATGGCAGAAAACCGAAAACTCGGGCCACAAAAAGGCCTTTCAAGCCCCATTCACCCATCCAGAAGTGCCCCCAAAGGAAGGCTTTGGGTACAACTGAACTCCCCAGGGGAGCCTTTATGCAGCCCCACATGCAACTGGACCTTCCGTATTCGCTCTTTAACTGCAAGCCTAAATATAGCCCTCGGCGCAATGGGAGAAGACCGAAAAAGCGGGCCTCAGAAAACGCATTGCGATTCCCCTTGGACCATCCAAAAGTGCCCCCAAAGGAAGGCTTTGGGTACAACTGGACTCCCCAGGGGAGCCTTAACGCAGCCCCACATGCAACTGGACCCTCCGTATTCGCTCTTTCACAGCAACCCTAAATATAGCCCTGGCCCGCCTGGCAGTCGACTGAAAACTCGGGCCCCAGAAAATGCATTAAAAGCCCCATTCGCCCATCCAAAAGTGCCCCCAGAGGAAGGCTTTGGGTACAACTGAACTCCCCAGGGGAGCCTTTACGCAGCCCTACATGCAACTGGACCCTCCTTGTTCACTGTTTACGAGCAACCCTAAATATACCCCTAGCCACCATGGCAGAAGACTGAAAACTCGGGCTCCAGAAAATGCATTTCAAGCCCCATTCACCCATCCAGAAGTGCCCCCAAAGGAAGGCTTTGGGTACAAGTGAACTCCCCAGGGGAGCCTTTATGCAGCCCCACATGCAACTGGACCCTCCTTGTTCGCTCTTTACAGCAACCCTAAATATAGCCATAGCACGCCTGGAAGTTGACTGAAAGCTCGGGCCACAGAAAATGTGTTACGAGCCCCATTCGCCCATCCAAAAGTGCCCCAAAAGGAAGGCTTTGGGTACAACTGAACTCCCCAGGGGAGCCTTTACGCAGCCCCACATGCAACTGGACCCTCCGTATTCGCTCTTTACAGCAACCCTAATATAACCCTAGCCAGCATGGCAGAAGACTGAAAACTCGGGCCACAGAAAAAGCGTTTCAAGCCCCTTTCGCCCATCCAGAAGTGCCCCCAAAGGAAGGCTTTGGGTACAACTGAACTCCCCAGGGGAGCCTTTATGCAGCCCCACATGCAATTGGACCCTCCGGGTTCACTCTTTCACAGCAACCCTAAATATAGCCCTGGCCCGCCTGGCAGTCGACTGAAAACTCGGGCCCCAGAAAATGCGTTAAAAGCCTAATTCGCCCATCCAAAAGTGCCCCCAGAGGAAGGCTTTGGGTACAACTGAACTCCCCAGGGGAGCCTTTACGCAGCCCCACATGCAACTGGACCCTCCGTGTTCACTGTTTACGAGCAACCCTAAATATACCCCTAGCAACCGTGGCAGAAGACTGAAAACTCGGGCTCCAGAAAATGCGTTTCAAGCCCCATTCACCCATCCAGAAGTGCCCCCAAAGGAAGGCTATGGGTACAAGTGAACTCCCCAGGGGAGCCTTTATGCAGCCCCACATGCAACTGGACCCTCCGGGTTCACTCTTTCACCGCAACCCTAAATATAGCCCTAGCACGCCTGGCAGTCGACTGAAAGCTCGGGCCCCAGAAAATGTGTTACGAGCCCCATTCGCCCATCCAAAAGTGCCCCCAAAGGAAGGCTTTGGGTACATCTGAACTCCCCAGGGGAGCCTTTACGCAGCCCCACATGCAACTGGACCCTCCGTATTCGCTCTTTAACTGCAAGCCTAAATATAGCCCTCGGCGCAATGGGAGAAGACCGAAAAAGCGGGCCTCAGAAAACGCATTGCGATTCCACTTGGACCATCCAAAAGTGCCCCCAAAGGAAGGCTTTGGGTACAACTGGACTCCCCAGCGGAGCCTTAACGCAGCCCCACATGCAACTGGACCCTCCGTATTCGCTCTTTCACAGCAAACCTAAATATAGCCCTGGCCCGCCTGGCAGTCGACTGAAAACTCGGGCCACAGAAAAAGCGTTTCAAGCACCTTTCGCCCATCCAGAAGTGCCCCCAAAGGAAGGCTTTGGGTACAACTGAACTCCCCAGGGGACCCTTTATGGAGCCCCACATGCAACTGGACCCTCCGGGTTCACTCTTTCACAGCAACCCTAAATATAGCCCTGGCCCGCCTGGCAGTCGACTGAAAACTCGGGCCCCAGAAAATGCGTTAAAAGCCTAATTCGCCCATCCAAAAGTGCCCCCAGAGGAAGGCTTTGGGTACAACTGAACTCCCCAGGGGAGCCTTTACGCAGCCCCACATGCAACTGGACCCTCCTTGTTCACTGTTTACGAGCAACCCTAAATATACCCCTAGCCACCATGGCAGAAGACTGAAAACTCGGGCTCCAGAAAATACGTTTTAAGCCCCATTCACCCATCCAGAAGTGCCCCCAAAGGAATGCTTTGGGTACAACTGAACTCCTCAGGGGAGCCTTTATGCAGCCCCACATGCAACTGGACCCTCCGGGTTCACTCTTTCACCGCAAGCCTAAATATAGCCCTAGCACGCCTGGCAGTCGACTGAAAGCTCGGGCCACAGAAAATGTGTTACGAGCCCCATTCGCCCATCCAAACGTGCCCCCAAAGGAAGGCTTTGGGTACAAGTGAACTCCCCAGGGGAACCTTTATGCAGGCCCATACGAAACTGGACCCCCCGTGTTCGCTGTTTACAAGCAACCCTAAATATAACACTAGCCATCATGGCAGAAAATCGAAAACTCGGGCCACAGAAAAGGCCTTTCAAGCCCCATTCACCCATCCAGAAGTGCCCCCAAAGGAAGGCTTTGGATACAACTGAACTCCCCAGGGGAGCCTTTATGCAGCCCTACATGCAACTGGACCTTCCGTATTCGCTCTTTAACTGCAAGCCTAAATATAGCCCTCGGCGCAATGGGAGAAGACTGAAAAAGCGGGCCTCAGAAAACGCATTGCGATTCCCCTTGGACCATCCAAAAGTGCCCCCAAAGGAAGGCTTTGGGTACAACTGGACTCCCCAGGGGAGCCTTAACGCAGCCCCACATGCAACTGGACCCTCCGTATTCGCTCTTTCACAGCAACCCTAAATATAGCCCTGGCCCGCCTGGCAGTCAACTGAAAACTCGGGCCCCAGAAAATGCATTAAAAGCCCCATTCGACCATCCAAAAGTGCCCCCAGAGGAAGGCGTTGGGTACAACTGAACTCCCCAGGGGAGCCTTTACGCAGCCCCACATGCAACTGGACCCTCCTTGTTCACTGTTTACTAGCAACCCTAAATATACCCCTAGCCACCATGGCAGAAGACTGAAAATTCGGGCTCCAGAAAATGCATTTCAAGCCCCATTCACCCATCCAGAAGTGCCCCCAAAGGAAGGCTTTGGGTACAAGTGAACTCCCCAGGGGAGCCTTTATGCAGCCCCACATGCAACTGGACCCTCCTTGTTCGCTCTTTACAGCAACCCTAAATATAGCCATAGCACGCCTGGAAGTCGACTGAAAGCTCGGGCCACAGAAAATGTGTTACGAGCCCCATTCGCCCATCCAAAAGTGCCCCAAAAGGAAGGCTTTGGGTACAACTGAACTCCCCAGGGGAGCCTTTACGCAGCCCCACATGCATCTGGACCCTCCGTGTTCGCTCTTTACAGCAACCCTAATGTAACCCTAGCCAGCATGGCAGAAGACTGAAAACTCGGGCTCCAGAAAATACGTTTTAAGCCCCATTCACCCATCCAGAAGTGCCCCCAAAGGAATGCTTTGGGTACAACTGAACTCCTCAGGGGAGCCTTTATGCAGCCCCACATGCAACTGGACCCTCCGGGTTCACTCTTTCACCGCAAGCCTAAATATAGCCCTAGCACGCCTGGCAGTCGACTGAAAGCTCGGGCCACAGAAAATGTGTTACGAGCCCCATTCGCCCATCCAAACGTGCCCCCAAATTAAGGCTTTGGGTACAACTGAACTCCCCAGGGGAACCTTTATGCAGGCCCATACGAAACTGGACCCCCCGTGTTCGCTGTTTACAAGCAACCCTAAATATAACACTAGCCAGCATGGCAGAAAACCGAAAACTCGGGCCACAGAAAAGGCCTTTCAAGCCCCATTCACCCATCCAGAAGTGCCCCCAAAGGAAGGCTTTGGGTACAACTGAACTCCCCAGGGGAGCCTTTATGCAGCCCTACATGCAACTGGACCTTCCGTATTCGCTCTTTAACTGCAAGCCTAAATATAGCCCTAGGCGCAATGGGAGAAGACCGAAAAAGCGGGCCTCAGAAAACGCATTGCGATTCCCCTTGGACCATCCAAAAGTGCCCCCAAAGGAAGGCTTTGGGTACAACTGGACTCCCCAGGGGAGCCTTTACGCAGACCCACATGCAACTGGACCCTCCGTGTTCGCTCTTTACAGCAACCCTAAATATAGCCCTGGCCCGCCTGGCAGTCGACTGAAAACTCGGGCCCCAGAAAATGCGTTAAAAGCCTAATTCGCCCATCCAAAAGCGCCCCCAAAGGAAGGCTTTGGGTACAACTGAACTCCCCAGGGGAGCCTTAACGCAGCCCCACATGCAACTGGACCCTCCGTATTCGCTCTTTCACAGCAACCCTAAATATAGCCCTGGCCCGCCTGGCAGTCGACTGAAAACTCGGGCCCCAGAGAATGCATTAAAATCCTAATTCGCCCATCCAAAAGTGCCCCCAGAGGAAGGCTTTGGGTACAACTGAACTCCCCAGGGGAGCCTTAACGCAGCCCCACATGCAACTGGACCCTCCTTCTTCACTGTTTACGAGCAACCCTAAATATACCCCTAGCTACCATGGCAGAAGACTGAAAACTCGGGCTTAAGAAAATGCGTTTCAAGCCCCATTCACCCATCCAGAAGTGCCCCCAAAGGAAGGCTTTGGGTACAAGTGAACTCCCCAGGGGAGCCTTAACGCAGCCCCACATGCAACTGGACCCTCCGTATTTGCTATTTCACAGCAACCCTAAATATATCCCTGGCCCGCCTGGCAGTCGACTGAAAACTCGGGCCCCAGAAAATGCGTTAAAAGCCTAATTCGCCCATCCAAAAGTGCCCCCAGAGGAAGGCTTTGGGTACAAGTGAACTCCCCAGGGGAGCCTTTACGCAGCCCCACATGCAACTGGACCCTCCGTGTTCGCTCTTTACAGCAACCCTAAATATAACCCTAGCCAGCATGGCAGAAGACTGAAAACTCGGGCCACAGAAAAAGCGTTTCAAGCCCATTTCGCCCATCCAGAAGTGCCCCCAAAGGAAGGCTTTGGGTACAAGTGAACTCCCCAGGGGAGCCTTTATGCAGCCCCACATGCAATTGGACCCTCCGGGTTCACTCTTTCACAGCAACCCTAAATATAGCCCTGGCCCGCCTGGCAGTCGATTGAAAACTCGGGCCCCAGAAAATGCGTTAAAAGCCTAATTCGCCCATCCAAAAGTGCCCCCAGAGGAAGGCTTTGGGTACAACTGAACTCCCCAGGGGAGCCTTAACGCAGCCCCACATGCAACTGGACCCTCCGTATTTGCTCTTTCACAGCAACCCTAAATATAGCCCTGGCCCGCCTGGCAGTCGACTGAAAGCTCGGGCCTCAGAAAATGCGTTACGAGCCCCATTCGCCCATCCAAAAGTGCCTCCAAAGGAAGGCTTTGGGTACATCTGAACTCCCCAGGGGAGCCTTTACGCAGCCCCACATGCAACTGGACCCTCCGTGTTCGCTCTTAACAGCAATCCTAAATATACCCCTAGCCACCATGGCAGAAGACTGAAAACTTGGGCTCCAGAAAATGCGTTTCAAGCCCCATTCACCCATCCAGAAGTGCCCCCAAAGGAAGGCTTTGGGTACAAGTGAACTCCCCAGGGGAGCCTTTATGCAGCCCCACATGCAACTGGACCCTCCTTCTTCGCTCTTTACAGCAACCCTAAATATAACCATAACACGCCTGGCAGTCGACTGAAAGCTCGGGCCACAGAAAATGTGTTACGAGCCCCATTCGCCCATCCAAAAGTGCTCCCAAAGGAAGGCTTTGGGTACAGGTGAACTCCCCAGGGGAGCCTTTACGCAGCCGCACATGCAACTGTACCATCCGTGCTCGGTCTTTACAGCAACCCTAAATATAGCCCTAGCCCGCCTGGCAGTCGACTGAAAAC